>NW_026712334.1:7126224-7608724 GCF_030504385.1 Musca domestica | reverse complement strand
ATCTCAGCTCTTCACTGGGGAAAACCCTTAAGAATGGAATACCTATGGAAATATAATTCTTTAGAAAGAAGACATTTTGAAAGACCTTCACAAAGTCTTTTATGGACAGATGACACATCTTCAATGTGCAGAAGATATCTTACATTCTACGAACTTTTATAGTGAACGGAAGACCTCTTCTATGTCTTTTGTAGACCAAACCCGTCGTACCTGGACCTAAGGAACGAAGGCATGTAACAAGTGTTTTGCGGCCAAACACGATCTTCAAGTATTCTAGGGATGAGAACCTTTCAAACCTTCTGTCAAAGGAGAGAAGTTCTTCTAGAAGGCTTCTTACAAATATCTGGAGGAATAAAGAAAATCGGGTTAAAGTACTTCCAAAGTGAGAAAGGCTTTCTGAAGTATTCAGTTCCTCCTATAAACATTCAACAGGTTTTTTGCAGATATTCTATGACAGAAAAACTTTCACGAATTCTAGATGGAGAGAAGACCCTTTACCAGCCTTCTTTGAACTGAAGGCCACCAGCAGAACTTCTTCAGGCTGAAGAGTATTCAATTTTTTTTTCATACCCTCTAAGAACAGAGTTCTTCTGTGGATGAAGGAGCTTTGCGGGTCTTCTATGGTCATCCTTTGTCATTAGATATACGTGTTTTATGGGCAGAAGGGCAATGGTAGGTCTGAAGTCGGCCAATAAACTTTTGTCAGCTTTCTATGGACAGATGAGCTTTGACAAAACTTTTATAGGCAAAAGAGATTTTACTTTTAGAGGCCAGAAAAGCTTCTATAGGGGTTTTCTATGATCAGATGACTTTTCCCAGGTCTTCTATGACCGGAAGACCTCTTTCATGTATTCTATGGACTTTGGAACGGTGACAAGCTGTCAATTGATAGAAGAACTTTTAGAGGATTTTATGGACAAAGGACTCCATGAAATTTTAAACAGAATATTTTTCAGAAATGTAAAAAATGAACGGACCTTCCCCGCCCTATTTACGTTACCTGCGGATGTAAACCTTTGAAACACCGATGCACATGTCCCATATTTTTGGTTGCACAGTGTTTCCTTTAAAGGAAAATATTTTGCAGGTCTCACACATCTTCTGCGTGAAGGTCTTTTACAGCCTTCAGACTTTGTAGGACTTCTATGAATAGAAATGCTAGTATATGTCTTCCACGGCAGAAGCCTTTGTGTAAGATTCTAATGGAAGAAATAAGGTCTTTCAAAGATCTTCTATATACCAAAGAATTTCTCTAGTCCCTTAATGGAAACAAGACCATTTATTTTCATTAACCGATTTTTACCCATGAAAAAACATCTCTTCACCCCACAGTCCTCGAAAGCGCACAGCTAGCTGGCTGACTGACTGCCTCTCGCTGCCTGGCTGGCTGACATGTTTATCATTCATCTGTTGAATATTCAGATGAGTTCGCACAATAACCTTACTTTTCCCATCTGTCAGCGCTGTGGATCCGGGCTCAACTGACTTTATGCAAATATTCACATTGAAATTATTAAGTGTTGACAGATGCCCCGTTTCGCCACGCCCACAGTGTTGTTGTGTACACACACAAACACATACACACTGGCATACAACAACAAGGACGTAGAATGCACACAAACACACACATCTGCATAGAATGAACTTCAAGTCACAATGCGTTAAATGTTGGCCAAAAAGGGGGTACAGTATGGAGTCAAACAATTATGGAGACATTTTTGGAATATTAAGTCCAACAAATGTCATATAATTTACAATTTTGAAGAAACATTTCAAATGCTTAGGATCTCTACATTTTCTTCAATACTTCTTGGAAAATTTTTTAAAAAAATCAAACTCCTCAATTTTGTCAACCTCTACTGTACTTTGTAATAGTTTCAACAAATCCGCGGAAATAATGACTGTGGTTTTAGCGATAGCGACACCAACGCCACCACCACCACCACCGCCATCATCGCCATTTTCCTCATCCTGACACCATCGACCTGACGGAACATGAAAAGTTCAAAGGACCATTGTATTAGAGTTCATTTTTCAGTCATTAATCAATTGTGGACCAAAAGGCAAACAAACTCCATTTGTGCAGTTATGGATGCCAGCAAAATTGCAGGTCAGGTGACAGGTCGAGGGAGGGGAGGGAAGTAAGGGAGATGACACATAATATGCGTTTGATTGCATAAAAAAGGACAAAGGAGTACATAATTCTGCATCATGTCGATGACAAGGGAATGTTCCGAGTTTGATAAGAAATGTAAATTTTTGAAAACCATGTAAACACCACAAAGGACATTTTTTGGAAGTCGAGGAGAGCAATGGATGGGGTTTGCTGCAATTTAGAGATAAGGAGTTTATTTTTAAATTTTAATTTGGATTTTTTATAACGGGTTAATATTCCCGGGAAAATGATTCCTATCGAAATTGGAAGGATAGTTACGTGAGAAATGGCCAAGTAGTCAATCTCTTGTATAAGACAGGATAATTTACACATCTATATATAAAAGAGTTGTGAAAAAACTAACAACGCCCAGGCGAAAAGACTGAAGTTAAAATCTTGAAATTTTACACGAGTGTCACTCTTGGTATGTAGTAGGAGTGTGGAAAAGCAAGGATTTTGAAAATTCGTACAAACGGGTACGAAAAGTATTAAAAATCGAAGACTTTGTACTAGACAAACGGAATAAGCTACAATTCTAAAATTTGGAATAGCAATGAAGAAGGGATGTGCCAAAGGGTTTTTTAAAATTCGAACTTTTTGGTTACGAAAAGTTCTAAAATGGCACTGAACTTCTAAAATGGTACCATTTGGTATTATGTGAGCGGATAGATCTAAAAACTTGAAATTCGGTATTAGAATCAGGGTTGGAAAGTATGTTTGATGAATGAAGGTGTTTTTGAAAATGTGTACTAAATGTACCAAATAGTACTCAATTTGGAACCGTTTGGTTTAGGGTGGACGGATAAAGCTGGAATTATGAAGCTTTATATTGGAGCCCATAATTGTGGTTGGTATGTTATAAAGAGGTAGATTTGGAAATGTGTACTACAAATGCACGAAAAGTACTAAATCGTACTATATTTGGTACAATTTGGTATGGGTGAACAGAAATCTGAAATTGGTATTAGAATCGCTGTTCATGTCTAGCCCAGACATATGGAGGTGGTTTCGGATGATTGTATGTACTAAAAGATACTATATCTGGCACTGGGTGGAGGGGTAAAGAAAACATTCTGGAATTTGATGTGGAGGTCACTGTTGGTATCTAGAACTGAGATATGCAAGTGATTTTGGAAAAGTGTACTACATGCGCACGAAAGCTACTAAACCGTACAATATTTGGTACAATAGGGTACTGAGTGAACAGATAGTGTTTAAAATCTGAAATTATGTATTGGGGTCGCAGTTCATATGTAGCCTGGGCATACGGAGTTGGTTCCAGAAATGTGTACTATAACAATACGAAGAATGGTAATATATTTGGTATTGGATGAAGGAATAGAGATAAAATTCTGATGGTTAGGAAATGCTTCCAATATATGTACGAAAAGTACTAAATGGTACTAAATTCAGTATTAGGCGAAGGAATAGGGCTGGAATCCTCAAAATTGGTATTGAAATCTCTGTTGGTATGTGGAATTAAGATAAGGCGGTGGTTTTGGAAATGTGTGCTGTAGTTGTACGAAAAGTACTAAATAGTTCTAAATTTGGTATTTGGTGAAGGGATAGGGCTGGGATACTGAATTTTGATATTTTGTTTTCTGTTGGCATCTTGAATTGAGATATTAAGGTGATTTTGGATAGTACCCATTTCCAATGTACAAAAAGTACTTAATAGTACTAAATTTGGTATTCGGTGAAGGGATGGAGATATAATTCTGAAATTTGATACTTAGATTACTGATAGTATCTATGTTTCAGATTTGGCAAAGGTTTGGAAATGCGTCCTTTATTTTTGTACGAAGAGTACTAAATGGTACTAAATTTCGTATTGGGTTAAAGGATAGAATCCTCAAATTTGATATTAAGATCTATGTTGGTATCTGGAATTGATATATAGAGAAGGTTTGGAAAAGTGTACTATAATTGTACGAAAAGTTGAAATCGTGAAATTCAATATGGATATCGCTGTGTGTGTTTGTGGTTGAGTTTGGGTATGAGTACTATAATTGTACTAAAATTGGGAATGGCGGAAACTACAGAGCTGAAATTTGATATAAAGGTCACTGTTGGTATCCGAAGTTAAGATATGGAAATTGTTTTGAAAATGAGTCCTATATCTGTATGAAATGTACTAAATAGTACTACATTTGGTATTGGGTGAAGCGATAGAGCTGAAATCCTGAAATTTGATATAGATATCACTGTTGGTGTCTACAATTAAGATATGGAGGTGATATTGGAAATGTGTACTATAATTGTCCAAAAAGTACTAATTAGAACTAAATTTGATATTAGATAAGGGGATATGGTTGGAATCTTCAAACTTGGTATAAAGTTTTCTGTTGGTATCTGAAATTCAGATATGAGGTGGAAATGCGTACTATGATTGTAGGAAATGTACTAAATAGTATTGAAGTTGGTATTGGGTGATAGAATAAAGATGAAATCCAGACATTTGATGTTGAAGTCTATATTGGTAACTGCGTTTGAGATTTGGCGGCGGTTTGGAAATGCGTCCTATATTTGTACGAAATGTACTAATTGGTACTAAATTTGGCATTGGTTGAAGGGAAAGAGCTGAAATCGTCAAAATTGTAAATTTTGAATGCTAAAAAGGTCTTAATCGATCTGTTGGAACGATCTAAAGTCTGAAATTTTACGGTGGACTTTTCACTGACGAAGAAGTGGACAATTTCTTGTGGTATTGTATATTTTGATATTTTCACATAATTGCCACAGTATTATTTGAATCGGAATTGATACGCATAAAATAAACAATCAAAATAATTTCCACTTTGAATATATATAGAATTTCAAGTTCAATTTTTTTTAAAAACTATTATACTTAGATATACAGTTTATTCTAGCACTCTTAGTAAAATATGGTATAGAATATTTCCTCTTTTCACACCAACTGTCCTCAACGAAGTTTTATGTTACTTTCTTGAATCAAATCGTAAAAAGGCCAAAAGTTTTACTATTTCGAAGAGCGCCTAAAAGTATGCACTAAATATATATAAATTGAAATTAAGAAAAGGTTGCTTTGCATGTGACTCGAACATGCATGTGTAAACTATTCCTGATCCCTATTTCAAGTTTTTTTCATAAAGTCTCCATAGAACCGAAAAAACTATGCTTTTTTTCAATTATCCTCCTGCATCATTCCGTCCACATCTTCACCATTCACACATTTTTCATCCATGCAAAAAAGCAGCCATCGAACAGGAAGTTTTTCTAGACGCCAAAACCCGATACAATCAATGCGTAGGGTTATTAAGCACTAGTCTCCCCCTCTCTCCCTCTCCATCTCGGCGGAGAATGAAAAACGTTTCCAACACTTATTTGTCGTTTCAATAAGACGACACTTCCGCTGGCGGCAGACAACAAAGTTCAAGTACTTGTCGTCTATTACCATCTGCCCGCCCACATAATATTTCACTTTATTGCTGCTTGGCTTTGCCTAAAGTCCTGCCATTGTGCTAAATGATGCACTGCAATCACGGCCATAGCTAGGACGACACCAAGGATAAGAAATGTTACAGTTCATCCAGCCAGTCAGCCAGCCAGCTTTAGCCATTGAAGCGCAAACAAAAATCAATGTCAAAGAGTGCCAGCCAGACAAGTCTGTTCATAACACCCACTTGCTGGGATTATTGAATCCTTTCTTTCTTTCCTTCTTTAATGATTATTTACTTTAGATTTAGAAAACAACAATAACAATTTGTTGACAGCACTGGCAATTATTAAGACAATTTCTATGGCGTCTTTAAGGGGCCACGAATAAAAAAAAACCGGCATCAAGTGATAATTATTATTGGGCTCCTTAAAGCAGGCAATGATTTTTTTTTAATTTTAAACCACAAACTCTGCTTGTGGACGATATACAGGGTGAGATAAAAAAAAACTGCAACAAAGTCAAACGCCATAATTTTTACTTTTTTTTAATTTTATTAAATGAAAGCAAACAATGTCGGAAATAGCATCAACTTTTAGAACAAGTTTAGATTTGTTCGAATTGGTCACCTTTAGCACGAATTATGGCCTTCAAGCGGCCAATGAAACCATCACACGCTGCCCGAATGTTTCTCTACGGTATTTTGGCCCATTTGTGATCGACACTTTGGTTTTTTGAAGTGACAACCTTGCTTTCCAAAATACTCCAGACAAAAAACCGGCATCAAGTAATAATTATTATTGGGCTCCTTAAAGCAGGCAATGATTTTTAAGTTTAAACCACAAACACTGATTGTGGAAGATATACAGGGTGAGATAAAAAAAAAACTGCAACAAAGTCATACGCCATAATTTTTAATTTTTTTTTTAAATTTATTAAATGAAAGCAAAAAATGTCGGAAATAGCATCAACTTTTAGAACAAGTTTAGATTTTTTCGAATTGGTCACCTTTGGCAAAAATTATGGCCTTCAAACGGCAATGAAATCGTCACACGCTGCCCAAATGTTGCTCTGCGGTTTTTTTTTTGGCCCATTCCCGGCGAAGCGCTTGCTTGAGATGTTCGACACTTTGGTATTTTTTAGTGCCAACCCTGCTTTCTGAAATACTCCAGGCACAATAGTAAAACGATTTGGTATCCGGAGATTTTGGTGGCCATTGTGCGCTGGAAATGAAGCGATGAGCCTCATTTGGCAACCATTCTTGGGTGACGAGAGCTGAGTCTTGTTGGAATGTCCAAGGTCTGCGGCCAAAATGTTTGCGTGCCCAAGGCTTTAATACTCCCTCTATAATATTTCCGCAATAATATTCGGCATTTATTCTGATGCCAAAGTCGATTAAGAGCGACCATCGGCTGTTATAGCGGCCCACACCATCACCATGGCCGGCCCTTGAGTTCTGGTTGCCAACCGAAGGTGCATATTTACAGCCGACCTCTTTGGCAACTGCTGGACAACGAATGTTTTCTCATCGGAGAAAACCAAATTCGGCAGTTCCCCACTTCCGGTCTATTTTCTTTCTTTCTGTTGCGTTGTAAGTTCTTGCACTTTTTGGAATTTCAATGGCTTTATCCCGAGCTCATTTTTCAATATTTGCCGAATGGAATATTGCGATATGTTCAGCTCACGAGGCATTTTTCGGCCACTGCGACGCGGGTTTCGATCAAGTCGCTTCTTTACTTTTCGAACCATTTCTGCTGATGTTGCTGCTTTCTTCCGTCCACTTTCATGACGTCGGGCTAGGCTACCAGTATCACGGTAACGAGTGATGGTACGAGACACAAAAGATTTATTCACATTTAAATGCTGGAGTGCTCTAACGATAGCCACTCGTGGTTTTCCAGCCAAATATAAAGAAATCCCACTATCACGCTTGAATTCCATCACGAATAACTTTTTCTCAAAAAAATTCTCACCAAAATGCTTTTGTACGCTTGTAAACAATATAATGAGCTGTCACTGGAATAATTTTAACAGCTGTCGGACGAGTGGCTTAGAAATGACAGCAGTCTGAAGTTGGTTGCAATTTTTCCATCTCACCCTGTGCATTCACGTGTATTACTTTAATTCCACCTGTTAATTATAACAGATTCCCTTTTCAAACAATATAGGGCCCTACATATATTTGCGTCACTACTAGCCAGCCAACAATAGACCACTTAATAATCAAATTATACAGCCTAACAATAGACTTTGTTTTAAAAAAGCAAAACCAAAAAAAAAAAAAAAATGAAACAAAAGAGTTAATGAGGTCGGCATACACAACTGGAGAAGAAGAAGAAGGCGCAGCATGCCAAAAGAAAAGAGGAGGCTAATTAAAATTTTAACAATTTGTGAGTAATTGCATTAAAAATTAAAGATATTTATAATACAATGTAAAAGGTTGAAAAGCGATGTAGAATGGATGCCGACAACAACGCCCACATACGCATATGCACACAACAATGCCATCGGCAGCATCTGTATAGAATTCAAAGCATAATTATTGGCGTCACCGTACAGCGTACTGGCGCCTAATAGTATGCAACAAAATTGATAATTAATTAATTTAAAATAATAATGTGTACACTTCAAATTACAAATTGATACAAGAGAACAAAATACACACACACACGCAATCTGATGACATTGTCATAGATTAAAGGGTCAATAAAATGAGGGAATTTGACGCTGTTCGCAATATTTTCACCCAACTCTATTTTCTGCAATAAAATAATAATTAACTTCATTCAAAAAGACTGTAGGCTATTGTTGGAGAAATAGAAAGAAGTGGTTTCCTGAAAAGGTACGTGGTTTGATTTATTTAATGATTGATATTAACTGTGCTGATAAATTAATTGAAATCTCTGTGGGGATGAGTAAGGGCGAATTGTCAATGCCTATATGGATCCTTCAAAATATTGTATTCTTATTATATCAAATCACAATTATTAGAGAAAAAACTGAAAATGAATTTTTAACTCAAAGACTGCCACCCATATGACAATGGTGTAAATACACCATTCATTCTATTTTCTTCCAACCCCAACAGAAGAGAAGGAGCTAAAAATTAAGAATGCATATTTCTAGGAGATAAAACATAATTAAATTTTAATTTAATTAGTTCAAAGACCTCCAGGTTAGATAACGTAAACTTTGACATAATTAAAGATTATAATATAACACATACAGTTGTGTATATTAAATATCCATAAATATTCGGGGTAATTTAATTTAAAATTCTTAAAAGTTTAGGAATTGTATTTTTGTGGACTGCCAGAACAATATTTTTCAATCGTTGATATTAAACCAGTAAAGAAAGTCCTAAAGTCGGGCGGGGCAGATTTTATGATACCCTACACCACTTTGCTAATTTAGTTGAGCTCCACTTAATAATTATAAGTTTTTATGGGAGAATCCAATCATACACGCTATGATTATAATTATAATTTAAAATTCAAAGGAATAAATATGCCAAAGCATTTGTATCTTTTAAATTCGGACTTGTATTGCCCATTTGGTGCAAAATTACTTTGAAATCAGATAAAGATATATATGGGAGCTATATCTAAATCTGAACTGATCTCGATAAAATTTAGCAAATGTATTTCTGAGCTGTATTTGATATATTTCCCTGAATATCGTTGTTACGGAGTGCATATTACGGCTGTGGGTAACAAATACAACAAATCGGATGAACAATATATATGGGAGCTATAGCTATATCTGAGCCGATCTTCACCAAATTTGGCATACTACCTTCTAGACTAAATTCGGTCGTATGTGCCAAATTCCATCCCATTTGGGCAAATATTAGACGTTTGGTGCACAATAAAAGGTAAATCGGACGAAGTTATATATGGGAGCTATATCCAAATCTGAACCGATCTCGATATAATTTAGCAAAGGTATTTCTGAGCTGCATTTGATATATTTCCCCAAATATTGTTGTTACAAAGTGCATATTACGGCTGCGGAGGACAAAAATAACAAATCGGATGAACAATATATATGGGAGCTATAGCTATATCTGAACCGATTTCGATCAAATTTTGCATACTTATTTTCAGGCCTCATTTGGTTGTATGTGCAAAATTTCATACTATACGGGCTAATATTACACGTTTGGTGCACAATAAAAGGCAAATCGGACGAAGATATATATGGGAGCTATATCTAAATTTTTACCGATTATCTCCAATTTCAATAGGGTTCGTCCTTGGGCCAAACAAATGTTGTTTGCAAAGTTTCATCTCAATCGGATAATAAATGCGACCTGCATTTTGTTCACAAGAATACAGACAGACGGACGGACGGACGGACTGACATGCATAAATCAACTCAGAAAGTGATTCTATGCAGATCATCAAAAGGAACTATGGGTCTATCTCGTTTCCTTTTGCCTGTTACAAACAAATGCACAAAGACATAATACCCTGACCACCTTGTGGTGTAGGGTATAAAAAGGCTATGTTTAAAAATTGATCATATATTACACTCTGCAAAGACAGATTTCCCCCTCGGCTAGAGTAGCACGCCCGTAGGTTCAAAGAGTCCCTACAGAAATTTATTTATTCTGATACAACTTTGCAGCTGGATAAGTACTCGAGACATGGAGTGGGAAGCAGGCTTTAGCTCTCAAGATTCGGAATGGTTTATTCAAGACTACCAGATAAATATTTTGCGCGAAACCTTGATAAGTTCTCATGCATGAACTATTAGGGAGAATGACTACAGGAATATTCAAAGCTACGGCTGCCAAAGACCTTAATAATTCTCGAACTGACAAAGAGTTTTTAAAAGAACGCAACTCTTGGCCATGAAATCATTAAAAAATCAAAAAATGTTCGGCAGGAAGTTCTGATGTCTGGTCAATGATAGAAAAATATATTAAAATGCTTTCTGTGCCTTCGCGTCATCTGATATACGAGATTGCCCTAGGTATCAGATGAAGCAAACTCACTTACCTCATATTTCGCTTTCTTTAAACGTTTTGTTTTTTAAAATCTTGAACTTTATGAGTGGGAGGTACCAGAACAAATAGTCTCATCTCTACCATCTTCAGAACTAATCTTGTGTTGATGGAACTATTGAGATGTGCCAAATCTGAATGAAATAGCGTTTTATAAGCTTCGTGGACATTCAAATATCTGCTCGCCAAATCTGAAGAAAACCTGCGGGCCAGAGATGAACAATTCGAAGAAAAACATCGTATTCAGAAAGATCATCGTATTCGGAAAGAGCGCGGCAAGTCTTGGAAGCTGAGAGAGATGACCTGTCCAAACAACTGGTAAATGTAAAAAAGGAACACAATTCTGTGAAACTCAAATCAATTCGATGCTTGGATGAAAATTTTGGGAAATGGAGATCCTCACATCAATTATTAAATAAATTCCCGCCGGCAAGTCCTCATTTTGAGGAACGGGAAGAAGAAGAACATTCTGGTGTCGTGTCAACGCTGACATATAGAAAATCATTTCGGGAGGAACCTCTCAAATTATTAAAAAACAATCTATGCAATGGCAATGAGGACGACCGTTCTGTAAGAAAAGTAATAAATAGTCTTATTGCAAAAGAGGAAAAAGAAGAAAATCTGCCACACACAGAAGATCCAAAAATTGTCGACGAATGTGGTAAATTTGCAGGAAAAGAAAGCATCGATGAATTAGAAAAAGCCAAAGAAATGTCTCTGGTTCCAAGTCACCAATAACCTGGCAGTCTGCATCGATGGACTATTAATGCGGTATGGAGAATGAAGCCGGCAGATAAAGGTGGTGGCATTGGCAAGAAGGACTGGACAAAGAAATGGAGTCGTTTCCTGGAAGCGGTTACTTAATTGAATATTTAGATTTTTTGAGCATATATAGTTAGTTTCCTTTTTATATTTTTATATTTAAATATTTTATAGTATACATTTATTCAACTTTATAAAAATACAGTCCACTATTAACATACACATTTAAGCCGCCCGGGAGAATGTACAAAATACTTTGTACATACTTTTGAATGAGATTGAGGCGCTGGGAAAATGTAGCAATAAAAGACAAATGTTCTAAAATTAAATACTTTCCAGCCGCCATAAAATATCACATGTGAAGAATTCGGTGATTTTGTGCGCTGACGCATACGATAATGTGAGAGATAATAAAGTTTATGACCCACACGCACAGATATCGATGCGCTCAGTAGATGTGCAAGACCACTTGAATGTAATGACAAGTAGCCCTGCAATGTTCTCCTTTCAATATTAGAATAGATAAGAATAATTGTGTAGCTGCGACTAGGTTAAGTTAGATTCCTTTCAGTAGTACGTAAGGAACATATTTTAAAAATAAAATCAGAAATGAATCAACAGCCAAACCATACGGTCGTATTCTTTTCTCGCCCTATTACACAGAGAGAGGGACGGACATCGCTGGTTCAACTGCAAATGTCCCGAAAATAATTTGGTCCAAAGAGACCTAGGTTCTTAAACCGTTATTTCGATGAGGTACTTTTTATAGCCATATGACTGATGGTATAAAAACATCTGAAAATAGTCTTTGACATGACTAATGGTAGAATTATACTACCTGCAATTAACATTGGATAATTGTTGGTACTAATATAATTCTCATTTACTTTGGACAACTTTTCATTTTTTTACATTGTCAGACCAAAAGGGTTGTTTTCCATATAACTAGCCGCACCTTTGCAGGAAACCTTCCCTCATCCCTCTGTCATCCCTTTTTAAATATATCTCCATTCATATATAACCTTTATATTTCCTACCATTCCAGATCATCACATAAAAATTCCAACTAAAAAGTTGCTATTAGCCATAACAGCAACTTTAGGACATTTTTATACCCTACACCACAAGGTGGTCAGGGTATTATGTCTTTGTGCATTTGTTTGTAACAGGCAGAAGGAAACGAGATAGACCCATAGTTCCTTTTGATGATCTGCATAGAATCACATTCTGAGTCGATTTATGCATGTCCGTCCGTCCGTCTGTCCATGTATTTTTGTAAACAAAGTACAGGTCGCATTTATTGCCCGATCCAGATGAAATTTTGCAAAGATCTTTTGTTTGGCCCAAGGACGAACCCTATTGAAATTTGAGATAATCGGTCAAAATTTAGATATAGCTCCCATATATATCTTCGTCCGATTTGCCTTTTATTGTGCACCAAACGTGTAATATCAGCCCGAATTGTATGGAATTTTGCATATACACCCAAATTAGACGTGAAAATATGTATGCCAAATTTGATCGAAATCGGTTCAGATATAGCTATAGCTCCCATATATATTGTTCATCCGATTTGTTATTTTTGTCCACCGCCGCCGTAATATGCACTATGCAACAACAATATTTGGGGAAATATATCAAATACAGCTCAGAAATACATTTGCTAAATTTTATCGAGATCGGTTCAGATTTGGATATAGCTCTCATATATAACTTCGTCCGATTTACCTTTTATTGTGCACCAAACGTCTAATATTTGTCCAAATGAGATGGAATTTGGCACTTACGACCGAATTGAGTCTAGAAGCTAGTATGTCAAATTTGGTGAAGATCGGTTCAGATATAGCTATAGCTTCCATATATACTGTTCATCCGATTTGTTATATTTGCTACCCACATATTCAGGGAAATATATCAAATACAGCTCAGAAATATCTTTGCTAAATTTTATCGAGATCGGTTCAGATTTGGATATAGCTCCCATATATATCTTTATCCGATTTCAAATTAATTGTGCACCAAATGGGCAATACAATTCCGCATTTAAAAGATGCAAATGCTTCGGCATATTTAGTCCTTTGAATTTTAAATTATAATTATAATCATAGCGTGTATGATTGAATTCTCCCATAAAAACTTTTAATTGTTATGTGGAGCTCTACTTAATTAGCAAAGTGGTGTAGGGTATCATAAAGTCGGCCCCGCCCGACTTTAAGACTTTCTTTACTGGTTAAAAATGCCAATTACTTAGCGGCATATCAGAAGGAGCAAAGACACAAACCTCCTCTTTGCCTTCCTCCCATAAATGATTGACAATAAAGATATTATTTTTATGTCTAAATGGTAAAATAAATATAAAAATGGCATTTTCATTTTCCCGTGCGTGTGTGTGTGTGTTTTTCTTCTCCTCAGTTAAGATGGAATAATAAGCTGATAAATGGTACTTATGTCAAAGTATTCATACATATACATGTATATTATATTCATTTATGTTTGTATGGGTAAATGTTAGTTTTTTATCGCTGACATTTATTAACACGTGTGCGAGAGCTTAAGACTATGTCAACACTTCCTGCTGAGTTTCAAGTTAGTTGATGAACTAAAGTTGGAGGAACATTTTTAGCAAGAAAAAGGCACACACACACACACATACCTACATCCATAAATACAAAGACCTAAGAGGAAAAAGGAAAAGTATGGCTACACCATGTATCATGTCGATTTTCACGGTTCAAAGGACCGAGTTTTCTTAAGTTAATTTACCATGAGGTAAAATTTAAAAGGCAATATTGGTTAGGTATGTATGCGAGTGTGTGTGTGTGTATGTAAAGCGTATTTTTAAAGAAAATTTAAATCTATTTTGAATCGAACTGCCAAGCCTTCCAGATAGCAACATAATAATGAAGCAGAGAGAGATGGATGGATGCCTTTAAATTAGTATCCGCCCATACTGGCATGGTATCTATTTCCGGAATTTATAATTTCTATTGGTATTTCATTCATACTTAATTGCGACCTCTTTGAACCCTCAAAAAAAAAAAAAAAACATTGAAATTAAAATAAGTCAGCTGTAACATTTTATAGATTGGTATTGTGAAGAAAATTTTAATTATTGTTGTTCTTGAATATTGAAAATATGTTAGGAGTTCGATTTGGGCTCAATTTCAATGAATGAATTTAGGGCACGGCATTAAACAAAAAGCAGATGCTTAAAGGTCAGATATGGATGAAGGTTAATCATCCATATCTGACCTTTAAGTATCTCATTTATGTTTTACAGAGTATGTCTTTTGTAGATCGAAGTCCTCCTATAGGTGTTGACTAATACTTTGAAAGGCTTTCTATAAAATTTACAAGACTTCTATAAATAGAAGATGCTTTATGCCTTGGAAGACAATTCTACCGTCCCAATACGGATATCAACGGAAAGCTTATGAAAAGCTTACTAGTAAATGGATAGGAAATTAGGGCCGATTTCAAGGTTTATGGTAATATCAAAAGAAGGCCTTCCAACGGATAATTTATCTGGTTACTGTGATTTCTAAGACAATTCTGTTATATTAAATGTGTGGTTTGTGCCTTCACTAGTGGAATTCGGAATTTAAAGTAACGAGCGAACAATAGAAACCCTTAGAAGTCCTTTGACAACGCTTGTTTGGCTGGTCTTTTGTAGATCGAAGGCCTTCTCCAGGTCTTCTATAGTTAATAGACCTTTGACATACCTTTGACAGACTTTCTATAAGTGAAGTTCCTTCGGCAGCTTTTCCATGGAGAGAAGACAACCGAAAAGCTTTCTATAGATAGAAGACCTAATGAAACATTTCACAGTTATTTTCTAGAGAGAAGGCCTTTGACAGAGAAGATCTATAACAGCTTTTATCTAGAAAAAAACCTTCAACTGCTCTTCTTCAGAGCTTAGAGGGACGACCTTCAACAATTCTTCTCAAGGTAAAGGCACCTTTAACAGCTCTTCTCCAAATAGACAACCTAAGCGGCTCTCCTCTATAGAGAAAACCTTTAACAACTCTTCCTATGAAAATAGAGAAATCCTCTAGCCGCTTTTCCCCTGAAAAAGAAGACCTTTAAAAGTTATTTTTTTTCAGACTTTTAATAGCTCTTCTCAAAGAGCAGATATTAAGCAGCCCTGATCTACAGAGAAGGTCTTTGGCAGCTCTTCTTTAAAAAGAAAAACTTTAACATATCTTCTCTCAGAAAAAGAGGCCTTCTTAAGAGGGAACATTTGTAAAAGCTCTTCTACTCGGAAAATACCTTCAAAAATCTTCTTCTAAAGAAAAGTCAATATTTCTTCTCTGTCGAGAGAATGTTTACCTGTTACTCTCTAGAGAGAAGGCTATGAATAGTTATACTCTGAGGGAGAAGAAATGTAACAGATGTTCTCTAGAGAAGACTATTAACAGCTCGTCTCTAACTAAAATACCTTTAGACCTTTTTCTCTTCTCTAGAGTGAAGACCTATAACAGCTCTTTCTAGAGAGATAAGCATTTAACATTTTTTTTCTCTGGAGAAAAGATCTTTAACAGCTCTTCTCCGAAGAGAACTTTCATAGCTCTTCTTTAGAAAGAACACATGTAACAGTTCTTTTCTAGAGAGAATGAGATGATGAGATGTTTTCTCTATGGAGAAAAGTTTTTATATTTCATCTCAAGAAAGAAAATATTTTCTCTTCTAGAGAAAAGGTCTTTGACAGCCCGTTTATAGACATAGAATATATTTGACAAGTATTTCATAGGTAAGCGATCCATGGTGAACCGTCTGTAGGTTGGTGTGACCTTGAACATATTTTCTTTCCATTAAAGACTCTTGGTATGTCTCCAATGAATATAAGATATTTCTTAAGTCTTCTACAGATTAGAACTCAGGTGTGCCCCTTATTACTCGCGAGTGAATCTTTCCCAGGGGATTGAGAGTTCGTGTTTAATACGAAATGGCCGAAATAGAGTAACAGTTTACTTCAAAAGTAAAAACCAGCGAAAAAAAATATTTGAAAATGTTGATGTTGCTATGGGCTAGGCCGAGAAAAATAGCAGAAACAAAAGACAGATTGGTGAAAATTCTCTTTAACGCGTTTTTTGTGTTACAAATACAACAACGGTATGACAAAAACTAAAAGACTACTCGGTAAAAGTAGATTCCGCTCGATTTTGGGGAAACTTTACTCCCACTCAAAAATTATCAAGGCCTACTCGCTCTTATTCGAGTGGCATCAAAAAATAAAGTATACTCAATTTAGTCAAACTACTCCCAGAAGTACTACCGCTTGAATTTGAGCGAATTTCACTCTCTATTCGAATTCGAGCGGGAGCATTTAGGAAGTTAAAAAATATTGTCTAATTTTAGGAGCAAATTGAATTTCCTTTGTTTTAGTTATTCTTTTTTGATTTCTTTAATTCTCAATAATTCCTTGCCTGGATTATACAATTTGTCATAGAGTTATTTTCGCTTTATCGCCATTCTTCTACTTCCCCCTTTTTTTAATTAATTATGAAACACACTGCAGAACATTCTTAAGGTCGGCCAAAACAGAAACAAAAGGAAAACCCCAAGATGACGCAAAGCCAAAAGGAAAAAACATGAAGAAAAGAAAAAACACTTCGATAAACAGCATCATTAATCTTATTGGACTTAAGGAAGACATTGAAAGTCATTGGCATTGAGATGTAAGAGATTAATATGATAATTGTTAATATGGTGGCAGCAATTGAAAGAGTGGGAGGAAGGATTGGAGTGGCAGTGGCAGTAGCTGTGTGCGTGGAGGCCGCTTTGGTCTGGAGTAACAGAAGGCTGATTTATTGTTATTGAATGGGTGTGTGTGTGTGTGTGTGTGTGTGGAGGGAGAGATGTGGGATGATAGAAGTGCCGATAAATATGTTGGTAGAATAAATGATAATTTAATTGATTAACAGCTCAATGAGTTTGACGCTTAACTGATATTCAGCATATGCATACAGAACGGAAGAAGGAAACAGGAATAAAAACGAAGAAGATTAAACAGACTGCCAAAAATTAAGTGTACAATAAACAAGTAGGATTCGAAATTGGTGTTATTGATATTTATAAGGAAATATTGAAATATTTAACTTCGAATAATTATTTTTTCTTAAGAATTATTTCCACCAAAGTATAATAATTGAAAAACCTTACAATCTCTTGTTTTTTCCAACCCTAAAAGTATGCCACAATGAAAGAAGCAAATTTAATCCTTAACATATGTTATTATTAATTTAAGTTCTTCGCAATTTTTAATCTTTTGCTCCTGATGTTGCTGCTGCTGCCATTCATTTTAATTGAAAATAATTTTCGTTATTTAAACTTTTAATTAGCCACATTAAAGCGAGAAATCTTTAGAAAAACGTGCTTGTTTACACTGGCACAAGAATCACACAATTTTCGTTCAAAACAGCACAAGAAAATATTGAAACAGTTAAAAACTTTCTCAATTAAATTATTTGCAGCGTGCGTTCAAAAAAGGGATAAATCAGTGTTCGAGGTCCCGTAGGGTGTGAAAATTCGTGTCGGGAAGAAAGAATGTAAGTAGATACTTATTTTTTTTATTTCGACAATTCGAAAAAATATAAGAAATCCATAAGAAGGTCATTTGATCTCATGTGGGAGCATATACCAACAAGTAGTAAAAATCCGTTTGCCTTTTTTTAGGTTCTGGACTGTCAAAAAATTTCTTCTACTGTCACTCTCTGCCTACCACGAAATTTTATTTTACTCTTATGTATCAACTCGTAAAAGGCCGAGGAGAAATTGATAAAAAAAAGGAATATTTTCGTATTTCTTTTTTTAAAATTGCTGAAAAATATTTCCTTGATATATAATGAAAATAGAATTATTGTGGAATTTGATAAAGAATATATTTGTCTTGGACGTCATACTTCTAAAATGATGTTTTGAGAAATGATTTTGAATGATGTTTTGACTATCTACGATCTCATTTAAAGTGAGAACCAAAAAGACCCCTTTAGTGACTTGGCAGAGGCTTAAATTTTTCGATTAAAATAAATGCCTTGATGGTTGTTAAAAAAAAAACTCCTTAAAAATCCACGCCTATAGACCTGTAATGGTGGTTAAAAAATCCTTAAAAGTCCCACGCCTGTAGACCTGATGGTGGATACTAAAAATCTTTAATAAATCCACGTATGTAGTCTTGATGGTAGTTAAAACATTCCTTAAAAGATCCTCGCCTTTAGACCTGATGGTGGTTAAAAAAGTTCCTCAAAAATCCACGCCTAAAGACCTGATTGTGGTTAAAAAATTCTTAAAAAATTCACACCTATAGATCTGATCCTAAAAAATCCACGCCGAAAGATCTGATGGTGGTTAAAAAAATTCTTAAAAAATTCACACCTATAGACCTGATCTTAAAGAATCCACGCCTATAGACCTGATGATTGTTAAAAAATCCTTAAAAAATCAACGTCTATAGGCATGACGGTGGTTTAAAAATTCCTTTAAAAATTCACACAATTAGGCCTGATCGTGGATAAACAAAATTCATTAAAAAAATCCGCGCCTAAAGACCTGATGGTGGTCTTAAAAAATTCACACCTATAAGCCTGATCGTGGATAAACAAAATCCTTAAAAACTCCACACCAGGCCTATAGACCTGATGGTGGTAAAAAAATCTTTAAAAATCCACGACTAAACCCCTGATGGTGGTTAAAAAAATCCGTAAAAAATCCACGCCTAAAGACCTGATGGTGGTTAAAAAAATCCGTAAAAAATTCACACTTATTGGCCTGATCGTGGATAAACAAAATTCATCAAAAATCCAGTCCTAAAGACCTGATGGTGGTTAAAAAATTCCTTTAAAAATTCACACCTATAGGCCTGATCGTGGATAAACAAAATTCCTTAAAAAATCCACGCCTTAAGACCTGAAGTTTGTTAAAATTTTCCGAAAAATTCACATCTATAGGCCTGATCGTGGATAAAAATATCCTTAAAAACTCCATTCCTATAGACTTGATGGTGATAAAAAAAATCCTTAAAAAATCCACACCTAACAATCGGGACTTGTGGTTATAACAATTCCTTAAAAATCCACGACTAAACCCCTGATGGTGGTTAAAAAAATTTTTAAAAATTCACACCTATAGACCTGATCTTAAAAAACCCACCATCAGGTCTATACCTGATGGTGGTTAAAAAAAAAATCCTTAAAGAATCCACGCCTACAGACCTGATGGTAGACCTTATCTTAAAAAGTCAACGCCTATAGACCTGATGGTGGTTAAAAATCCCCGCCTATAGACCTGATGGTGGTAAAAAATTCCTTAAAAAATCCACGCCAATAGACCTGATGGTGGTTAAAAAAAATTATTTAAAAAATCCACGCCCATATCCTTGATGATTGTTAAAAAAAATTTCAAAAATCCACGCCTGTAGCCTTGTTAGCGTTTAAAAAAAATTTAAAAAATCCACTCCTATAGACCAGATGGTGGATTAAAAAATCCACGTATGTAGCCTTGATGGTAGTTAAAACATTCCTCAAAAGATACACGCCTATAGACCTAATGGTGGTAAAAATATTGAAGATCCACGCCTATAGACCTCATGGTGGTAAAAATATTGAAGATCCTCGCATACAGGCCTGATGGTGGTAAAAATATTGAAGATCCACGTCTATAGACCTGATGGAGGTAAAATAAATTTTTAAAAGATTCACGCCAATAGCCTTGATGGTGGTTAACAAATTCTTTGAAAAATCCACGTCTATAGACTTGATGGTGTTTAAAAAATATATTTTAAAAAATCCACGCCTATTGGCTTAATGGTGGTTTCAAATTCTTTAAAAAACCCACGCATGTAGCCTTAATGGTGGTTATTGCCTTGATGAAGTGATTTCAATGAACCTTATTCCGAAAAATTTGAAAAATCTGAAAGAAGATGAAACTGTCCCCCTCATTTTAGGTTTGTTTGCGATGTAAACTTTCAAAACGCCGATACTGACACTACTTTCAGAATCGTCGAGGATTTTCCTGAAATTATTTCAGACTATAACCAGGAGTGGACTTAACATTTTCCTCTCCCCAAAAAAACCATATTGTCGTTGAAGAGTGTACCAGTCATTGTAGTTTGACAAAGGCAAAATCACTTTTGCCATAAAAAGGCAAACTATATCGGCATTCTCTCTACCTTTCTTTATCAAAATATTTATGTATATTTATAGAATGAGCATTGCTAGCAATTTTTTAACACAACTCATATGCTTTTTCTAATTTGGCATGAGCAGATAATTTTTCCCACAAGGATAAGTAAAGAAATATACAAATGAATTCCAAAAAAAAAAATCATTGACCTTATCTACGCCGTAAGATATGCAATGTTTCTACGATCTACGACCACCTAAAAGTATGCAGCATTTTTTAAAACATATACGTGGTCATATATTTTAGATATTACACTTTATGAAAAATAAGCTTTTTACCTTCCAAAAAATCCCATCCCATTCTTTTGCTGAAATATATTTCACATTTTTTTCGCTACCGATTTAAGAGACAAAACGTGTGATAAGAAAATATATATGTCACTGTGCTGTATGACATATTTTCGTCGATTTAATGCAGCAAATAATGTATGCCGTTTAGTAGTGTCATTACTCATGCACAAAGTTAGTCCAGAAGAAAATGCTCTTAACATGGCCAAAAAAAAACTATGCTTCTTCCTCAAAATGGTATAGCAGCAGAGGGCAAGAACGTGAAATGTTTAGCAAAAAAAAAAACTGAAAGAAAAACAAGAAAACTTAAAAATGCTGCAATACAACAATCGAGACAAGTGTTCTAAACTGTAACGGTTTTAGATTACACGTGTTTCATTTGTTACTGTTTCTGGTCCTTTTTTATTTCGTCTTCATCACTTTCTCTTCTCTGGCCAGTGCAGAGGACGAAAATCTGAAAAAGAAACAAAATGCCCCGAAGGATAAAAGTTTCACTTTATAATGTGTGCAAGTCAGTCAGCAAGCAAAAACACATAGCTACAAATTTATTACTGGCAAGTCGCAAACGCTTGGTTTCATGAATGTGCCATCTTATGGCCAAGATCATAGCTGCTATGTGAAAAAGTGTCTTCAAGACACTTTAAGTTATTCCGCTCACACACACGCAAGCAGAGCTAGTTAGTCGGACTCAATCACAAGTGTTTTTCATCATTTTGAATAAGTGCACTTTTCTCTATGAGCGGTGGTAGGGAGATAAGCAACCCATCAGCCATCCATTCATTTCTTCGTTCAACAGTCGCATTTACCCATTTGGGGAATTGCCCAAGAATAATGGACCCAGCCAACAAACGCATTTGGCCAAATAAAACTCTAGCCACACATAATGGCATGCCAAGCTATTTATCATGTCGTCTACCCCATAGCCATATACAAATCATTCCGACCAACCAGCCAGCCAACCAACCATCCAACATCATTCTAAGATCTTGGCGAAAGCAGATGATTGTCCATCAGTCTGTCCGGATGGATGAATTGTTATTGGTCCAAAAGAGAAAAAAAAAAACAAAAGAAAAATATCTTTATATTATCTCTAATAAAATGAAGAAAGTAGCATCTTAAGGGATTTAGAGATTGTTTAGAGCTCAGGACATTAAGAGAGGCAAATGCCATGAAGAGCGCCATTAATTGTGGCTGATTGCGGTCAAACATCGGCGGGAATATTCTAATCATAAAGTATATGTTCAACTGGAGAGATGTGATAAGTTTAAAGGTCTTGAAACTTTACATCGCAAAGTAACCTACCTATAGAGAGGTCAAGTTCCCACCTCTTCCGGATTTATTGAAATTTTCGAATAAAGATTCCTTGGGATCCTTGAACTGATGGTTATTTTGCTCGAAAATTTGAACAATTAAATGACTCTCTGGGCTTTGTTGACCCTTTTTATACCCTCAGTCATACGGCTAGAGAGAGTATGTATCACTTGATACGGAAAAACGTGCTACCCTAGGTCTCTTTTGAGCAAATCCGTTTTAAGAAATTCGGAGTCGCTCTAGCGATGCCCGTCCGTCTGTTTGTCAGCTGACCGGTGAGTACGATAACAACAAAGGGAGTACCCCAATTGGTCCAAACTTGGTACATCGTAATATAATTATCAAACGTACACCGGGCAATATCGGTCTACTCCTTCTGGTAACTCCCCCACAAAACGTCGAAATTAAAAAAAATCTTTTACTGCACAGAAAGAGAAAGGATTATCCGACTTTGCTCCAACTTTGCAAATCCTAATATTTGCATCATGCTAGGTCAGGTGCGAAAATGGACAATATCGGTCCACTCCATCAAGACCCTCCCCCCTAAAGGATCAAAATTTTGAATAATTATAGCTCGTATAAAATGTGATGAGAGAGTCTGATTGTCTTCAAATTACACACATCACAATATTTTTACTAACCCAAAGTCTGGTGTGAAGTATTCCATCCTCCACTCCTTTTGATACCTCCCTCACAAAGGGCCAAAATGTTGAATAACCAGCTCATAAAACGCGAAATTATATCCGATTACATTCAGACTTGGCACATCTCAATATTTTTATGAATACAAGATCTGTTATAAAGAAGGTAGAGATCGGATTATTCCCTCTGGTACCTCCTCCACAAAAGTTAAAATTTTTAAGTAACCAAAACGATCATAAAATCCGAAATAAGTATCCGGTTCTCTTCATATTTCACACATGTCATTATTTCTACTAACGCAAGATGTACTGCGAAGATGGCATATATCGGTCCACTCCTTCAGGTACCTTCCCCACAAAGAGTCAAAATTTAGAATACCCATGAAGCTCATAAATACCGAAATTAATATCTGATTCCATTCAGGCCTAGTACGTCTCTATATTTCCATCACCACAGGATCTATTATTAACGTGGATTTTTTAAAGAATATTTTTTCAAGAATCGGAAGTCCAATAAACGTGGAATTTTTAAAGAATACTTTCTTCAAGGATCGGAAGACCAATAAGCGTGGATTTTTTAAAGAATATTTTTTTTCAAGAATCGGAAGACCATTGAACGTGGATTTTTTAAAGAATATTTTTTTCAAGGATCGGACGTCCAATAAACGTGGATTTTTTAAAGAATATTTTTTTCAAGGATCGGACGTCCGTGAATTTTTTAACGAATATTTTTTTCAAGGATCGGACGTCCAATAAACGTGGATTTTTTAAAGAATATTTTTTCAAGGATCGGGCGTCCAATATACGTGGATTTTTTAAAGAATATTTTTTTCAAGGATCGGACGTCCAATATACGTGGATTTTTTAAAGAATATTTTTTTCAAGGATCGGACCTCCAATAAACTTGGATTTTTTAAAGAATATTTTTTTCAAGGATCGGACGTCCAATAAACGTGGATTTTTTAAAGAATATTTTTTCAAGGACCGGAAGTCCAATAAACGTGGATTTTTTAAAGAATATTTTTTCAAGGATCGGAAGTCCAATAAACGTGGATTTTTTAAAGAATATTTTTTCAAGGATCGGAAGTACAATAAACGTGGATTTTTTAAAGAATATTCTTTTCAAGGATCGAACTCCAATAAATGTGGATTTTCGAAAGAATATTTTTTTTAAGGGTTAGAAGTCCAATAAACGTGGATTTTTTAAAGAATATTTTTTTCAAAGATCGGACGACCAATAAACGTGGATTTTTTAAAGAATATTTTTTTCAAAGATCGGACGTCCAATAAACGTGGATTTTTTAAAGAATATTTTTTTTCAAGGGTCAGAAGTCCAATAAACGTGGACTTTTTATAAAGAATATTCTTTTCAAGGATCGGACGTCCAATAAACGTGGATTTTTAGAAGAATATTTTCTCAAGGGTCAGAGGTCCAATAAACGTGGATTTTTTAAAGAATTTTCTTTTCAAGGATCGGATGTCCAATAACGTCAGAAGTCCAATAAACGTGGTTTTTTTAAAGAATATTATTTTCAAGGATCGGATGTCCAATAACGTCAGAAGTCCAATAAACGTGGTTTTTTTAAAGAATATTATTTTCAAGGATCGGACGTCCAATAAACGTGGATTTTTTAAAGAATATTATTTTCAAGGATCGGACGTCCAATAAACGTGGATTTTTTAAAGAATATTTTTTCAATCGGAAAAAGTCCAATAAACGTGGATCTTTTAAATAATTTTTTTTCAAGGATCGGAAGACCAATAAACGTGGATATTTTTAAAGAATTTTTTTTCAAGAATCGGAAGACCAATGAATGTGGATTTTTGAAAGAATATTATTTTTAATGGTCAGAAGTCCAATAAACGTGGATTTTTGAAAGAATATTATTTTCAAGGGTCAGAAGTCCAATAAACTTGGATTTTTTTAAAGAGCGGTGGTCACTAGCTCTTCTATAGAGACTCGGTGGTCACCAGCTCGTCTATAGAGACTCGGTGGTCAACAGCTCGTCTATAGAGACTCGGTGGTCACCAGCTCGTCTATAGAGACTCGGTGGTCACCAGCTCGTCTATAGAGACTCGGTGGTCACCAGCTCGTCTATACAGATTGGCTGGTCTCCAGCTCGTCTACAGAGACTAGGTGGTCACCAGCTCCTCTTCCACTCCTTCTGGTACCTCCCCCACATAGGGTTCAAGATTTTGAAAAACACAACACTTAAAGAAAGCAAATAAGCGAAAGATATATAAATGTTCGATTTTCTTGCAATTTTGCCCATACCAATATTTTTATCTGTATTAGGTGAAGTATGAAAATAGAATACTTCGGTCGACTATAACTGGTACCGCTAGCACATTTTAATATTTTAGAAAATTATCACATAAAGTGTAGGAAGGACTATATTCGTAGTCCAAACCTGGCACGTCGCAATAATTATATCATATTTGTTTAGGTCCGACACGAACTGGACAATATTGGCCCATTCCTTCGGAACGTACTCCATAGAGGTTCAAAAATTTGAATAATCGTAACAAAAGTCATAATAATTGGTTGAGGGTATACATCTGTCGGCAAAACCGATCGATATTTTTAACTTTTGATGCATTCTATGGCCTCATTGTAAAATATTTTGATTTGCTACGATGCCGTTGAAAGCGAGTTTTTTACTACTATTAAAAAAAAAATACTCCTTTTGGTGTCTTGCTGGGGGTTAAAATTTTCCATAAAAAAAATCGCGTTTTGTTATCAATAATATTGCCCAAGACACTACGCACCTAAAATGCAAGGATTGCAAGGAATCGTAATTCGAAACATTGAATAAATTTTGAAAATAGGAGAACTTGTCTCCTCTATTTAGCTTATTTTGTGATGTAAACTTTCAAAACGCCAATACACGTGCCTGCTATTTTTAACTCTACTTTCGTAATTTAAAAAAAAATATTTTTTGCACCCTGTGACAACAAACGGCAACAACAACAAAAACAACTTCTCACCACAAGTATTTACTCCTGTGACTGATTATTTGATTGTCTGAAACAATTGTATTAAGGATGCCCATCTGCCAGTGGCTGTAGCCAAAGCCAAGTGTGAAGACATCACAGTCTTAACCACAGAAACCGCACTGCAACAGGGACATCAACAGAAACAGATGCCA
This sequence comes from Musca domestica, assembly GCF_030504385.1. Lineage (NCBI taxonomy): Eukaryota > Metazoa > Arthropoda > Insecta > Diptera > Muscidae > Musca > Musca domestica. Next base: position 7,582,834 of record NW_026712334.1, on the reverse strand, counting down.
AGCACCAACTAGGAAACGATAACAAAATAAGGACAAGAAACAAAAAGCACAAACAATACGGAAGCAATGACAATGCAAAGTAGAATCACACAGCAGCATCAATGCAAAGCACATTGATTGGAATCAGGACAAGCATCAGAATAGAAAAAAAAGAGACTTGCATTCATTGGTTTGATTTCAAAGGCGACAAACCAATGCAAAATGTGTTAGACTTACAGCCAGAACATCATCCCATCCCCAACCAATTACAGAGGGAGTAAAGTGAAATACCTCTTTTTCTAGAACGGAAATAGAGCAACCATATAAAACAGGAAATAGAAAGGGAATAACAACTTTGCTTCGTGCAAAAGTAGGCAACAACTTTTGTTTTGTTTTCAATTATCATTTGTTACGACACGGCAACAACCATTGTTGGCAAGGCTGGTGTGACGGGAATTCGGTAGGGTAGGTTCGGTAGGCAAGTATGTTCTTTGAATATTCCAAGAGAGGGGCTAGGGGTAGAGAGGGGCTATGTAAATGTAAATGAACTTATATTTGTGTCATCGATACAGGACATGAGGAACAGAATCCTTTTTCAGAGGAAATAAAATAGAAAGAATTAAAAGGAAAATAAACGAAGGAATAAAAAAAAACATTTCTTGAGGACTTTTCTCATAAAAATTTTCTATAGAAAATTTATATTCAGAAATTGAAAATACCTTATAGATTGAAGATTTTTTCTATAGAAATTTTTTCTTATAAATTAAATACTCAATTTATTGAAAATATCCTTACAAATGAAGGATTTTTCTATAGAAAATGTAACCACAAATGCGGAAGAATGCATCCTCACAAATTGAAGAATTTTTTCTATAACAAATATTGTATTAGATGAAGTATTAAAATGGAATACTTCGGCCGGCTGTATCTAGTACATCACGCTCTTGTCCACATTTTCCAAAAATTATCACATACCTCATATAAAATGAAGGAAGTAACCCATATAGTCCAAACATGGCACGCCACAATATTTATATCATATTTATTTAGGTCCGATACGAAATGGACAACATTGGCCCATTCCTTCTGAACTTACTCCATTTAAGGTCAGCAATTTGAATAATTATAACAGAAGTCAAAATATATTAAAGTAATCGAACATATTTTAAAATCGACTGATATTTTTTTATACCCTCCACCACTCTATGGAGGGTGTATTAATTTTGTCATTCCGTTTGTAACTCCTCGAAATACTCATGTCAGACCCAACAAAGTCTATATATTCTTGATCAGCATAAAATTCTAAGACGATTTAGTCATGTCCGTCTGTCTGTCTGTTGTAATGACGCTATCTTTCGAACAAATTGAGATAGAAGGCTAAAATTTTGCAGACCTGTATATTTTGCCAGTAAGCAGGTTAAGTTCGAAAATGGGCCATGTAAGTCCAAGTTATCATATAGCCCCCATATAACGGTACCTCCCGATATTCGGTATTTTGATGATTTTAGCGACATTATTCACCGGAATTGTTTCAAATTTGGCATTTGAAGTTCGTAATGGATACTGCAGCATAAAACAGAAAATGGTCCATGTAGGTCTACGTCTTCGTATAGCCCCCATGTACCGTAACCCCCGATATTCGGTATTTTGATGATTTTAGCTACATTATAAACAGATTTTTCTTCAAGTTTCACAATTAAATATTGTGATAACTTATGACAAAAGTTGCCTATGCAGGTCCACGTCGTCATATAGGCATTCGGTATTTTTAATATTTTAACAGAATTTTTAACGGATTTTATTTTATTATTTATTTTTTTTTTTTTTTGGAAATTGGCAAATTTGTACCAAATGGTGGAGGGTATTAAAAGTTCCGCCCGGGCGAACTTACAGCTTTTTTACTTGTTTCAATTGTTAAGGGTTTTATTTTCATTTGAATACATTTAATTTTTCGTTATTTACCTACCTTTGAAGTTTTGTAGAATCATTATTTAGGTTGGATATAAAAAATTACCTGTAACGAAAGAGAAGAAAACCAACATTTAATAAATTTGCATTATTTTTATATTTGAGAAATTAAATTAAGTTACATTTGTTCATGTATTCTTATAATTCAAGTATTGGTCACATTTCATCATCGATTTTAAAAAGTTTCGTTAGTGAAGGTTATAATTATTGGTGGACTTAGCCTGGCTTTTTATACATTTTATTGTTATTCCCATTCGTCCCCCAACACTTCGTCCTAGTTTGTCCCCTTTTACAAGGATTTATTTGTGTCTGCAAAATTTTCTTTTTTTCCCGACAAACGTTAGTTTTTTATTTGTGCCATGGAAACTCAACTTTTATTGTATAAAATAACAAATATCCATTCCACCCTTCCAACTCTTACCCCCTTTCAAAGTAAATAGACTGAATGTGATATGCATACACTTGTCAATTGAAAGTTCGATAATCTTTTATTTTTTTTTTTTTTTTTTTTTTTCATTCTGTTTGTCAAATGCAACGACAAGCGATTCAAATTTCAAAAGGACAAACGACATGGGAGGAGGAGAGAGACGACGGCTTTTCTAGTAATTGTTGCGATTTCAATGGATATTTTATATGCTTGTTGTTTTTTCTTTGCATGCTCCCAGTTGTTATTCTAGATTATTGTACATCAATCATATTGTCATAACAAAAAAAAAAATAAATAAAAAATAAACGGCAATAACAAAAAGTTGCACAGAAATTTCGAAAATTGTCCTATATGCAAAAACAATGTGTAAAAGAACATAAACAGGGTGTAGGCTGTTTGTATTGAGGGGCGAGAATTAAGAACAGTTGTTAAATGATTGAGAAAGTCTGGAAAGTGTCCATCCAACTTCCTAAACCTATGAATTGCTGACTTAGATATATTTGCATGCCAAGGAACAAGATTGAAAGAAAGTCAGAAGTTTTGTGAGAGTATCCTCAATATTTCGAATCGCTTATTAAACATTTTATAAAAAAGGGACTGAGTTCTGACAAGTTTTTACAGAAGTCTGGACTTCCATAAAATTTCGCATTTTTAACTCATATATTTTTGTAACTCTGACAGCATAGGTCATACCTTGCCAGGAGTTTTTCTGATTTTTTTTTCAAACGTACCGCCATAGACAACGGATCTCTTCAATAAATGTGGACAACATATAATTTGTTGTCATTATGCCTTAAGAGATTATGAAGAAATTCGATTTGTGATTGTGTTTTATTTGAATATGCGTTCTTGACAGCTGAGGTCATGTAAAATTGCATGTAACAAATTTGGAAGGTAAATAGTAAAATTTCAGGTCAATTGGGAAAGCAACAAATTATAGATCGAAGAATGTTCAATACCAAAAATTATTGACGTAAGTAAAATTAGGCAACAGGAAACAAAAAAATTCAACGGATTTTAAAAGTAGAACTAAAATGTAAGATACATTTGCCGGCGTTCTAATAGCTTATATCACAAGGTAACCAAATTAGAGGGGGCAAATTTCCCCTCTTCAAGAGTTTTGGAAATTATCAGACTAAGATTCCTCGTAATTTGTGCATTTTTGGAAAAAATATTAATCCTTAAGCGAATCAACGAAGGGCTCTTTTTGTGCTTTTTATACCCTCAACCATATGTCTAAGAAGGGCCAAAACATGTTTCATAGAAAAAACGACATAGGGTCAATCTCTTTTACCAAATCCATTTCAGGACATTTCGAATCGATCTGGTAACGTTCTTCCCTCTGTCCGTCTGTCTGCCTGTCTAGCTGGTGCGCACGATAACCCTCGAATGGAGTATCCGATTTGGTCCAAACTAGGTACATCGTAATATAATTATCAATCTTAAATCGAGTTCGGAAATGGGAAATATCGACCGACTCCTTCCAGTACCTCCCCCACAAATCGTCGAAATTTTCAAAAACAAAATATGTTACTACAAAGAAAAAGATTCCTAATATTTGCAAATCCTAATAATTGCATCAGTGGTATATCAGGTGCGAAAATGGACAATATCGGTCCACCCCATCAAGCACCTACCCAACAAAGAGTCAAAATTTTAAATAATTATAACTCTTATAAAATGTGATGTCCGACTGTATTCAAAGGTCTGATGTGAAGTTGGAATATATCGGTCAAAACCTCCTGATATCTCACCCACAAAGGATCAAAGTTTTAAATAACCATATTCCTCATAAAACTCGAATTTAACATCCGCATCTCAATATTTTCATCAACACAAGATCTACTCTAAAGATGGTAGAGATCGGACCATTTCTTCTGGTACCTCCCCAGACATAGAATTCAAGATTTTGAAAAACAGAACGCTTAAAGAAAGCGAAATAAGCAACGAACTCTCTTCAACTCCAAAACATATACAGGGTGAGATGAAAAAACTGCAACCGACTTCAGACTGCTGTCATTTCCAAGCCAATCGTCCGACAGCTGTTAAAATTATTCCAGTGACAGCTCATTATATTGTTTAAAATCGTACAAAAGCATTTTGGTGAGAATTTTCCAGAAAAAAAATTATTCGTGATGGAATTCAAGCGTGATAGTGTGATTTCTTTATATTTGGCTGGAAAACCACAAGTGGCTATCGTAAGAGCACTCCAGCATTTAAATGTGAATAAATCTTTTGTGCCTCGTACCATCGCTCGTTACAGTGATATTGGTAGCGTAGCCCCACGTCAAGGAAGTGGGCGGAAGAAAACAACAACATCAGCAGAAATGGTTCGAAAAGTCAAGAAGCGACTTGATCGAAACCCACGTCGCAGTGGCCGAAAAATGGTTCGTAAGATGAACATATCGCAATATTCCATTCGAAAAATTTTGACAAATGAGCCATTGAAATTCCAAAAAGTTCAAGAACTTATACCGCAACAAAAGAAAATATACTCAAAAGAGCTAAAAAGATGCTTCGCTTGGCCAACAATTGGTGAACTGCCGAATTTGGTTTTCTCCGATGAGAAAACTTTCATTGTCTAGCAGTTTATAAAGAAACAAAATTATCGTGTTTACTTGCCAAAGAGGTCAGCAGAAAATGTACACCTTCGGTTGGCCACCAGAACTCAAGCACCGGCCATGGTGATGGTGTGGGCCGCCATAACAGCCGATGGTCGCTCTCCGCTCGTATTAATCGACCGTGGCATCGCTTCATTTCCAGCGTAAAATCTCTGGATACAAATCCGTTGAACTATTGTGCCTGGAGTATTTTGGAAAGCAAGGTTGGCACTAAAAAATACCAAAGTGTCGATCACCTCAAGCAAGCGCTTCGCGGGAATGGGCCAAAATACCGCAGAGCAACATTCGGGCAGCGTGTGAGGTTTCATTCCGTTTGAAGGCCATAATTCGTGCCAAAGGTGACCAATTCGAACAAATCTAAACTTATTCTAAAATTTGATACTATTTCCGATATTTTTTGCTTTCATTCAATACAATTCAAAAAATGTAAAAATTATGGCGTTTGACTTTGTTGCAGTTTTTTTATCTAATGTAGATACGCGGGGGTCCTTAAAATATTAATTTAAAAAATTCACAATTTTTGATCTGATAGCCTTGGATCCATTTTTTTTTTTTTTAATCTTCAAATATTAAATTTATTTATTTTATATTTGGTCTGGTGGTCATTAAGGTCTGTATTATTTTTTATACCCTACGCCACAAGGTGGTCAGGGTATTATGTCTTTGTGCATTTGTTTGTAACAGGCAAAAGGAAACGAGACAGACCCATAGTTCCTTCTGATGATCTGCATAGAATCACATTCTGAGTCAATTTATGCATGTCCGTCCGTCCGTCTGTCCATGTATTTTTGTAAACAAAGTACAGTTCGCATTTATTGCCCTATCCAGATGAAATTTTGCACAAATTATTTATTTGGCCCAAGGACGAACCCTATTGAAATTGGAGATAATCGGACAAAATTTAGATATAGCTCCCATATATATTCGTCCGATTTCCCTTTTATTGTGCACCAAACGTGTAATTTTGCACATACGATCAGATTGAACCTGAAAATAAGTATGCCAAATTTCATCGAAATCGGTTCAGAAATAGCTATAGCTCCCATATATATAGTTCATCCGATTTGTTATTTTTGTCCTCCGCAGCCGTAATATGCACTCTGTAACAACAATATTTTGGGAAATATATCAAATACAGCTCAGAAACACATTTGCTAAATTTTATTGAGATCGATTCAGATTTGGATATAGCTCCCATACATAACTTCGTCCGAATTACCTTTGATTGTGCACCAAACGTCTAATATTTGCCCAAATTTGATGAAATTTGGCACTTACGAACGAATGGAGTCTAGAAGCTAGTATGTCAAATTTTGAAGATCGGTTCAGATATAGCTATAGCTCCCATATATACTGTTCATCCGATTTGTCATATTTGTTACCCACAGCCGTAATATGCACTCCGTAACAACGATATTCAGGAAAATATATCAAATACAGCTTAGAAATATCTTTGCCAAATTTTATCGATATCGGTTCCGATTTGGATATAGCTCCCAGATATATTTTTATCCGATTTCAAATTAATTGTGCACCAAATGGGCAATACAAGTCCGAATTTAAAAGATACAAATGCTTCGGCATATTTAGTCCTTTGAACTTTAAATTATAATTATAATCATAGTGTGTATGATTGAATTCTCCCATAAAAACTTTTAATTGTTATGCGCAGCTCTACTAAATTAGCAAAGTGGTGTAGGGTAACATAAAGTCGGCCCCGCCCGACTTTAAGTCTTTCTTTACTGCTTTTTTTTGTTTTTTAATTATAATTCTGATTTTTTAAAGATTTAGAAACGTCTGGTCGATTTTTAAAAACATTTTTTTAAAAATTTTAAAAAACATTGTTTCAAATACGAGCAGATCAAAAATTATGAATTTTTTAATTATTTATTTATTTATTTTTAAGGACGTGTTGGTCTATAGTCTTGAATTCTTAAAAAAATACTTTTAAGAACCATCATGCCGAAAGTCAGGATTTTTTTTATCAGGACAGTATAAATGTTTTTTTTTTTTTAAATTTTATTTAAAATGTGATAAATCAAAAAGGCAAAGGTATTTTACAAACATTGTTAACAATACAAGGAAGTTCTAAGTTTGATGGGTTTTTATACTTACAGGAGTTATTATTCAAAATTTGGACCTACTGTGGGGTAGGTACATAATAATTTATTCAAAATGTTGCCCCTTTAAGGGTAAATGATCCAGAAGGTATGGTCCAACATATTCCATTCTCACGTATGATCTTGTGTTAATAGAAATATTGGGATGTGCCACGTTAGAAAATAATCGGATTTTCATTTCTCGATGTATGGCCTTCATTGTTATTCAAAATGTTGACCGCTTTGTGGGGGAGCTACAAGAAAAAGTTGTACGATATCTACCATCTCCACACGAGCTAGTGCAATTATTTTGATGTGTAAAATTTGAAGAAAATCGAAGTCTTCTTTCGCATTTTATGAGAATCATAATTATTCACAATTGTAACCCTTTGTGCAGAATGTACATGATGGTGTGGTCCGATATTATCCATTTTCACACGTGACCTAGCACTGATACGAACGTGGGGATTTGCAAAGTTTACACAAATTTGTATGATTATTTCTTGTTGTATGAGGTAAATTATTTTCTGTAAAAATTGGGGAGCGTATCAGAAAAAGAGGACTTTTCGTGTACAGAGTTCGAAATATACTTCTTCCTCCCAACTGAATTTTCTTGAAAAATTCAATTTTCTATTAATCGTAAGTCTTCAAAAACGAAGTTCCGCAAATCTCATTATGCAATATGATTCCTTACACAAAGATAGGCCTCGATGCAAGATTAACGTTTGAATTTGCAAAATTTAAATGTATTAATTCTTTACTGCAAATATTTTGTTGAATTTGTATTTGTTAACAATTAATCTTAAATTAAACAAAATGTAAATGCTATGAGCCTAAAAATATGCTTCGATTACATTGAAATTTCACAAAAGAGTATTCCAGATCCCTCACACGCAATTGAGTAGTTGATTTAATGGAAATTATTTAAAAACAAATACATATACATATGTATATACAAAACAGTAAATATATACATTAGTATATACATAAAATCTAATATAGATTTTAAATTGTCACCAAAAATACCATGGCAATCCTAAAAGTATGCTGTGAGAATACACGTTATTTAATATTTTTAATTAGACCTATATTCCATTGCTCTAATCACCAAAATCACTTAGGTAACGACGAAATAATCACACAGGGGATTGAAATTCAATTAATTACCTAAATACATACACACCTACACATCTACGTGTACATGTTCCCACATTGAAGGGCAGTGAGGTGAAGTCATCAATAAATATCATAAAATATGATTTTAGTTTATGGCAATAATTCCCACTTGAAATCAAGTACAAATATTATAATTAATTAAATGCTGCTGATAAATGTGTGTGTGTGCAGCATAAGTGTGTATGTGTGTAAACATTATTGACAGAAGCCACTTACAAGTTGTACCAAACACTAACAACATTGCTGAAGTATTGTCACAGATAAGATGTTATTGGTGTCATTGACACTACCACAGCGAAGAGTGACAAGAGAGTACCACTTTAAATGATGATTGGGGCAGTCGTAATTTTCACATGGGTCACAGAGAAAGTATTGGAAATCTCAAAAATCAATATTTGTTTATTTTAAGTGAAAAGAAGTTTTATTGAAGCTGTCATCCGGTCACTGAAGTCGAATTTTTTCAGTCGGGAACTACTGAGGTCAAACTTTTTTTCTTTGGGAAAAATGTCCGCCCCAGAAGAGGACTTAGGTCGAAAAAAAAAGTCCGCCTCAGTCAATTAAGGTCGATTTCTGCCTCAGTCGGGAACTGCTGAGTTCATTTTTTTCCTGTGGGAACAAAAGTCCGCCTCGATTGGGAACAACTGAGGTCGTTTTTTTATGGAAAAAACGGCCGCCTCTGTCGGGAATTTTTTCCTATGGGAAAAAAGTCCGCCTCACTTGGGAACTGAAGTCCAATTTTTCCCCTATGGGAAAAAGTCCGCCTTAGTCGGGAACTGAGGTCGAATTTTTTCCTATTGCACAAAAGTCCACCTCAGTCGGGAACTGAGGTCGAATTTTTTTCCTATGGAAAAAATTCCGCTTCAGTCTGGAACTGAGATCGATTTTTTTACCCTATGGGAAAAAGTCCGCCTCAGTAGGGAACTGAGATCGAATTGTTTTCCTATAAGAAAAAAGTCCGCCTCAGACGGAAAAAAGCCCGCCTCAGACGGAAAAAAGTCCGCCTCAGCCGGGAACTCAGGTCGATTTTTTTTTCCTATGGAAAAAAAGTCCGCCTCAGTCAATTAAGGTCAAGTTTTTTCCTATGGCAAAAAAGTCCGCCTCAGTCGCGAACTGAGGTATAATTTTTTTCCTATGGGAAAAAAGTCCGCCTCAGTCGCGAACTGAGGTATAATTTTTTTCCTATGGGAAAAAAGTCCGCCTCTGCCGGGAACTGAGGTCGAATTTTTTTCCTATGGGAAAAAGTCCGCCTCAGCCGGAACTGAGGTTGATTTTTTTTCGTATGGGAAAAAAGTCCGCCTCAGTCGGAAACTTAGGTCGAATTTTTTTCCTATGGGAAAAAAGTCCGCCTCAATCGGGAACTGAGGTCGATTTTTTTCGTAAGGGAAAAAAGTCCTCCCTTAGTCAGGAACTGAGGTTGATTTTTTTTCCTATGAAAAAAAGTCCGCCTCAATCGGAAACTGAGTAAAATTTTTAATCCTATGGGAAAAAAGTCGGTTTCAGTCGGGAGGTCGAATTTTTTCCCCTCAGTAGTGACCACTAAGGTCGAATTTTTTCCATAAGAAAGTCGATTTTTTTAATTAAAAAAAGTCCGCATCAGTGGTCACTATAGCGATCAAATTTTTTCGTATTGGAAAAAGTCTCCGCCTTTTGTATTTTTTTAATTTATTTAAAAAATATATATTTCTCCTTCGAGCCGGATTTGAACCAGCGACCTATGGATGTCTGCATAGAGGTTTTGTTTGTATTCGCCGCTTTTGAGGGCAACGAATGCGAACCGAATTTTTGATGTTTGAATGCATCCCGAACTACAGTCCACCGCTCTACCAACTGAGCTATCGAAGGCACTTGCCAGCCAGCGGCCAGCAATTGGGCAAAAATTGCGATGGCTATTTTTAAAATCGGCATTTCTTTAATTGACCAGTATGGAATTCCATTCAAACACAAAAATGTGTCATGCATAAGAATTATTGTTTAGTTGTGTGTGTATACGTAATTATTGTGGGAAATCAATTAACATAATTATGGTCGGAAATGTTTTGAAAACAAAATTCGAAAAACAGTGGGGCCTCTAATTTTTGAATATGGCTACAGACGAAATAGGGGAGAGTTTCTATAAGAAAACAAGACAAACTATTTAAACTCATTATGGGGGATCAGTTGAGTCGCCTCGATTGGGTTAGGGGTTTTCGAATTTTTAGATAATAACGTAAAGTTTTGTGTTCGGACTTTATTTTCCATCTTTAAAAGAAAAAAATTTTTTTGAATAATTACTTGACATATTTTTTCAAATATCCAATTTTGGTAAATTTTTAAATTTCACGATCGACCCTCGCATACCCAAATGCTGTTAAACATGATTAGAGTACCTTGTCATTCCCCGCTTGGTAGCAACAACCACCGAATCAAAAAAAAAAAAAAAAAAACAAAAACATCGAATTGCAGATAAGACTGCCCTGGAATGAGAGATAAGTTCATTTTATTGCTGCTGCTCTTTAATGTTCCAACAAAAAAAAAAATAGCTACACCAACTACAACAAAACTTCAGACTATTTTGGAAATGGCTAATTCGAAAACACTTTAAGAACAGAGAAACTACAAAAGAAGCAGTGAAAGAAGGTTGCATAAATTTTGACTACTTTTGATGCTGGAATTAATTCAATTATTTTGAATGGTAATGATGCTATGGATGATGATCCTGTGAATATTTGGGGGGAAGGGGGGTGGTATGGAAATGAAATTATACGACCTTAATGCGCCCTCGAAGGAAGGCAACAAATTTATAGAAAGAGCGAAAATGGGTTTTACTTTGTCTTCGAAAATATATTAGGGCGGGGATAATGACAGCACATTTAGACAAGTGAAAGATTACACTGGGCAACAAAAAAAAAATAATAATAATAATAGGAAAAATACTGGATTATGAAAGTAGAGGTTATCTTCTATACACATAAAAGAGTAGCGAAATAACTGACTGAATGAGAATCAACACCCAGCGAAACAGCTGAAGCTGGTAAGGCTGGCTTTTTAAAAATTAGTACTAAAAGGGTACTAAAAGTACTCAAATATACTGAATACTCTGTATTGGACAAAAGAAATGAGCTAGAATTTTGAAATTTGTAATAGTAGTCAGTGATGGGGTGCAGGATAGATGTACCAAAGGGTTCATGAAAATTAGAATTTTAAGGTTACGAAAAGATTTAAAATGGTACCATTTGCTATTGAGAGATATACAAGTGTATAAAGCTAAAAACTAAAATTTTGATATGAGAATCAAGTTTGATATACGAAGCTGGTTTTGGAAATGTATGCTAAGTGTGCGAACTGTACTTAGTGGTACTAAATTTGAAATAGTTTGGTTTAGGGAGAACGGATGAAACTAAAATTTCTAAATTTTGTATTGGATTCCCTGTTGGCGGCGGTTTTGTGATAAAGAAGTGATTTTGAAAATGTTTACTACAAGTGTACGAAAAGTACTAAATAGTACTGTGTGGTACAATTTAGTATTGGGCGAAGAGATAGTGCTTGAAACTTGAAATTTCATATTAGGGTCGCAGTTATTGTGTAGCCTTAACATATGGAGGTGGTTTCGGAATTGTGTACTATAATTGTACGAAAAGCACTGAATGGTACTAAATTTTGCATGAGGTGAAGGGATAGAGCTGGAATCCCGAAATTGGATATTGAGATCTCTGTTGGTTTCTGAGATTGAGTTATGGAGGTGGGTTTCGGAATTGTGTACTATAATTGCACGTAAAGTACTCAATGGTACTAAATTCTGATAATTTGATATTGATGTGTTGGTGTCTGTAGTCAGGAGAAGGAGGTAGTTTTAGAAATGTGGTACAATTTGGTATTGGATGAACAGATAGTGCTTTATATCCGAAATCTGGTATTAGGGTCACTGTTCATGTGTAGCCTGGACGCATGAAGGTGGTTTCGGAAATGCATAGAATAAATTAACGAAAATTGCTGAATGGTACTATATATACGATACGGCGTGCAGGAATAGCGATAAAATTCTTAAATTTGATATTTAATTTACTGATGGCATTTGTATTTCAGATTTGGCGGTGATTTGAAAATGCGACCTACAACTGTACGAAATTTGGCATTGGGTGAAGGAATAGAGCAGTAGTTCTGAAATTTGAGAGAAAAATGCCATCGAACTGCCCCTCAAGCATATTTTGTTCTTTTCAACCAGAATTCCTAGTTTTAACTGAGTTCAGAAACCTAAAAATATCTACATTTTCCACACCTTCTGAACACTGTTCTCTAATGCAAGCAGTATTTTTTTGTAATTGATGTTTTCGACCAGTTTCGAACAGGGTGGCGAGGTTGAATTTCTACCACTCGATTTCCCTCTTAGAGTAAATTCTTTCCATATTTCAAGCAGTTCAAGTCCCAAATCATGTTTTTCTAAAGGAGTAACTCACGAATCCTCCCACCTAAATAAAAGAGGGAAGAGTAATCTTGTAAGTAAACGAATAAAAATTAGCAAATCTGAGCTCCGATTGCTATGTTGAAAGGGAAGAGGGGGAAAGAGTGATGACTCAAGAGCCTTCATTGTTGGTGACATCGCTCTGTCCCATTCAGCTTTTCTGGATTTTTTTTTTTTTTTTTTTTTTTGTTTTTGCTTCTGTAGCGGGGCCGAACTGGACATTTGTCAGTCGATGATGACCCAGCTTTGCCTGAATTTAAAATTGCATAGTAGAGGCTTTTTAAAAATGTGTACTTGCCTTGTGGGAAGTCCACCTTTGCTTATTTAAGACGTTGAGGATAATATTTGCAATATGAATAAAAGTTAACAAATTATGACTCCATTGACCTTGAAAAGTTCCAAAACTGTTTTCCATTTGCGCAAAGAAACCAAATGAAAAAAATATTTATTCTTCTTCGAGCCGGATTAAAAGGCACGAATTCCAAGGAGTCCCGATCCGAAAGTTCCACCTTTATTAGGTTAATTGGTGCATATCGCGGCTTAGCGACCAAATCAGCTGAAACCAACATATGGGCACTATTGGTATACTGACTTGAATCTTAAGGTTAAACAAGGGGTTCAAACCCCTTCATTTTTTAGACAATTTTGAATAATTTTTTTTCCATATGGGAGCTATATTTAAATCTGAATCGACTTTACATTTTATTAATCTACAAAAAATGTTTATTGATCTATATTACTGGAATGGAGAACACAGTTTTAATTTAATTAGTTTTTTAAAGCAAAAAATTGACTGGAGTCGGAATCAACAACGAATCGACTCTGAAACTCTACATCCAGTTATAAATGGACAAAAGGCCACTCACAGACGTAAAATGGTCAGAAAACCCTTTGAGAGAACTTATAAGGTTAATATATGTTATCGAAGTTGTTCCTTCTTCGGAAAGAATTAACGAAATTGGTTAGCTTTTACACCAAAAATATTTCAAGATCTTTTGTTTTGAAGATCGCCGAGGAGGATAGATCAACATCTTCTTATGCTAAACCTAGAAACCAACAGTGAACTCAATATCATGTTTTAGACTTTCAGCTCTGTTCCCTTCACCCCCTACCAAATTGAGTACACATATCCAAAACAACCTACATCTCTCCATCCTAAATACCAGTATATTTTTGTACATTTCGAACAATTTTCGTAAGCATTTTTAAAATAATCTCCATATTGCGAAATCAAACACCAACATCGACCTCAATATCAAATTTCAGGATTTCATCTTTTTACTTTCTACCACTACCAACTATAGTACCATTTACTACAATTATAGTACGTATATCCAAAACCAGTTCCTTCCTTCAACAGCAGAAGTTTAGTGCAATTTTAGAACTTTTCATAACCTTAAACTTCAGATATTTCTGAAAAGTATATTTCCTTTGGTATATGTATCCGACACCCTATCAGTGATTCTCATTCCAAATTTCAGAAGTCTAGTTCATTCCGTATGTCCAATACAAAGTATTAGATTTTTAGTACTTTTCGTACCCTTTTAGTACGAATTTCCAAAATCCCAGTCTTATTACACGGCTACACACCGATACTACAGTCAGTTATTTCACTTCATTTTTATATCCTCCACCATAATATGGAGGGTATATTAAGTTTGTTATTCCGTTTGTAACACCTTGAAATATACATTTTATTCTTGATCAGCATAAAATTCTACGTCGATTTAGCGATGTCCGTCCGTCCGTCTTTGGAAATCACTGTAGCTTCCGAAGGAAATTTAGTAAGTTGATAAAAATTTACTCAAATGTATATTATGTCTGCAGGAATTTTGGCATTGAAAATGGACCATGTAGGTCCACGTTTTGGTATAGCCCCCACAATAATGGTATCTCCCTATTTTTGGTATTTTGAAGACTTAAGCGACATTATTCAGCGTAAATGTTTTAAATTTGGTATTTTAAGTTCGTAATGGATACTACAGCCTAAGACAGAAAATTGTCTGTTGCAGGTTCACGTCTTCGTATAGTCCTCATATGACGGTACCTCCCGATATTCTGTATTTTCATGATTTTGGCGACATTATTCACCGGAATTGTTTCAAATTTGGTATTTGAAGTTAGTAATGGATACTACAGTCTAAGACTGAAAATCATCTGTGCAGGTTCAAGTCTTCTTATAGCCCACATATGTACCTCACCATATTCGGTATTTTGATGATTTTAGCTTCATTATTCACCGATTTGTTTTAAATTGCGCATTTGAATATTGTAATGGCTTATGACAAAAGTTTCCTTAACGTCGTCGTATATACCCCAATATGACGGCTACATTCGGTATTTTTATACCCTCCACCTTGGAAAGGAGGGTATATTAACTTTGTCATTCCGTTTGTAACATCCTTAAATATTCGTCTTAGACCCCATAAAGTATATATATTCATAATCAGCATAAAATTCTAAGTCGATTTAACGATGTCCGCCTGTCTGTCTGTCTGTCCGTCTGTCTGTCCGTCTGTCTGTTGAAATCACGATACAGCCCACATTATTTGACGTAGAGCGCCAAAATTTAACAGAGCTATTTGCATTGTGTCTAGGATGATTGGTATTGAAAATAAGATATATCGGTCCACGTTCTGGTATAGTCCCCATATAACGGTACCTCCCGATATTCGGTATTTTGATAGTTTTTGAAACATTTTTTCACGGATTTGTCTAAACATTGGTATTTGTGGGTCATAATGGTTTCCAGCTCCGGTGGCGAAAGATTGCATGTATGGGTCCATGATTTGGTATAGCCCCCATATAACGGTACCTCCCGATATTCGGTATTTTGATGATTTTTGCAACATTTTTTCACGGATTTGTCTAAAAATTGGTATTTGTGGATCATAATGGGTCCTAGTTCGTGTGGCGAAACATTGTAATTATAGGTCCACGTTTTGGTATAGCCCCCATATAACGGTACCTCCCGATATTCGGTATTTTGATGGTTTTTGCCACATTTTTTCACTGATTTGTCTAAAAATTGGTATTTGTGGGTCATAATGGGTCCTAGTTCGTGTGGCGAAACATTGTAATTATAGGTCCACGTTTTGGTGTAGCAACCATATAACGGTACCTCCCCATAATTGGCATTTTAATGGTTTTTGCCACAATTCTTCTAATGTTTCTTTTACCCTAAGGTGGAGGGTATTGAAAGTTTGGCCCGGCCGAACTTAATGTTTTTTTACTTGTTTAGATTTTAACAGAATTTATAAAGGATTTTTTTTTTTTTTGAAAATTGCCAAATTTATTCTAAATGGTGGAGGGTATTCAAAGTTCGGGCGGGCATTTTTTAGTACCTTCCATTCGTAGAAAATCGGTAGATGTTCTTAATATGAAATTAATTTTTTTTTATCAATTTTTATTCACTTCACCCTAGTATTCCCAAAAACAAAAAATAACGTATTTTTTTTTTTCCTAAAACCATGACAGAAACATGCCACCAGAAAAAAATAAAATCTTATTATTTTTTTTTTATTTTCTTCGTTGTCTGAGAGCCCAAGAAAAAATCCCACAATTAAGCCATTGACAACGTTTCAAAATGTTAAAGAAACAAATGAAACCAAACAAAGACTAGAAGAGAAACAACAACAACAGCACAAAAGTAGCAGAGTTACAACAAAACCCAAAAAAAAAAAAAACACAATGGTGTTTGGCATAAATTTGACATTTAAATGTCGATAACCTTTTAATTGTTGATGACATGCTTTCACTGCCAATAGAGCTCAGAGAGCAGAACCCACTTGAAGATAAGGGCAAAGTGTTAAAATCTCTCAAAGTCAAAGGTTCGAAACGATAAACAGAAATCTCATCAAATGTCATTTGAAACTACTTGTAATCTCTTTAATGAAGATGAATTTATTGAAATTTCTAGAGACACAAACTGGAAATAGAAATCAAGGTCAGCGCGGTAGGTAATGTGATAGGAGGGGGGAATGATTTCTTTGAAGGCGAGATGAAAGGTGATATTTTCTTAAAAGAAAAAAAACTTTTTGAAGGGGATTTTTTCTCCAGCGTCTGCCCTGAAGAGTAAGTTTTACAGCAAGTGGGTCGTTTATGTTTCGGTAGGAAAAGACACATTGGCTAAGGCCAAGTTCTCACCCTGTGACAAATTTAAGAAAAAGCAAAAGAAAAATGATGAAAAGAAAGCCAGATGGACGGACATCACTAGATCGACTCCAAATGTCATAAAATCGATTTGGTTCAAAGAGACATAGTTCTAAAACCGTTATTTCGATGACACACGTTTTGGCCGTATCAAATGGTACATATGGAGGATGAGGGTATAAAAAGTTAGAAAGTTTTAGTTGTAACTGATATATACAGGGCTGTCATAGAAAACAATTTTGTCACTATTGGTTTTAAAAACGACAAGAAAACATGCTTTGGTATCATGAAAATCAACGTTATCGGTTTTATTTTCGAATTAGAATTTTATCGGTTTTGGTTGTCATAGAAGCCAATGTTATTGGTTTTGTTATTGGAAATAAACCAAGTTGCTTAGAGCTGTCACTTTTCATTTGCTTTGGATTTTTTAAACAATTTTTAAAGGATATTCAAAGGACTAAAAATGTGGATTTTTTAAACAATTTTTAAAGGACTAGAAACTTAGATTTTTTAAAGAATTTTTAAAGGACTATAAACGTGGATTTTTTAAAGAATTTTTAAAGGACTATAGACGTGGATTTTTTAAAGAATTTTTAAAGGACTTAGACGTGGATTTTTTAAAGAATTTTTAAAGGACTATAGACGTGGATTTTTTAAAGAATTTTTAAAGGACTATAGACGTGGACTTTTAAAGAATTTTTAAAGGACTATAGACGTGGATTTTTTAAGGAATTTTTAAAGGACTATAGGCGTGGATTTTTTGAAGAATTTTTAAAGGACTATAGACATGGATTTTTTAAAGAATTCTTAAAGGATATTTAAAGGACTATAGACGTGGATTTTTTACAGAATTTTTAAAGGACTATAGACGTGGATTTTTTTAAAGAATTTTTAAAGGACTATATACGTGGATTTTTTAAAGGATATTTAAAGGACTATAAACGTGGATTTTTTACAGAATTTTTAAAGGACTATAGACGTGGATTTTTTTAAAGAATTTTTAAAGGACTATATACGTGGATTTTTTAAAGGATATTTAAAGGACTATAAACGTGGATTTTTTACAGAATTTTTAAAGGACTATAGACGTGGATTTTTTAAAGAATTTTTAAAGGATTATAGACGTGGATTTTTTAAAGAATTTTTAAAGGACTATAGACGTGGATTTTTTAAAGGATATTTAAAGGACTATAAACGTGGATTTTTTAAAGAATTTTTAAAGGATATTTAAAGGACTATAAACGTGGATTTTTTTTTAAAGAATTTTTAAAGGATATTTAAAGGACTATAAACGTGGATTTTTTTAAAGAATTTTTAAAGGATATTTAAAGGACCATAAACGTGGATTTTTTAAAGAATTTTTAAAGGATTTTAAAGGACCATAAACGTGGATTTTTTAAAGGATATTTAAAGGTGAAAGTAGTGAAATAACTGACTGACTGAGTGATTCAGATTTGGTACATAGGTACCATTTGGTATTATGTGAACGGATAGAGCTAAAAACGCTCTTAAATTTGGTATGAGAATCTAAGTTAGAAAGTAAGTTTGTTTTTGAAGGAGGTGATTGTGGAAATGTGTACAAAGTGTGCGAACTGCACTAAATGATACAAAATTTGGAACAGTTTGGTTAAGGGTGGACGAATAAAGCTGTAATTTTGAAATTTTGTTCTGAGGTCCCTGTTGATGGTAGGTTTGTGATAAAGATATCTTTTTTTCAATGTGTACTGCGAGTGCACGAAAAGTACTAAATAGTACTATATTTGATACAATTTGGTATTGGGTGAACAGATAGTAGTTTTGAATCTGAATTTTTGTATTAGGGTCGCTATTAATGTGTAGCCTTAACATATGGAGATTGTTTTGAAAGTATATTTTATAATTGTACGAAAAGTACTACTATATGGTACTAAATTGGGTATTGGGTGAAGGGAAAGAGATAAAATTCTGAAATTCGAAATTTAGATTACCGATGGTATCTGCGTTTGAGATTTGTCGGATATTTGGAAATATGTCCAATATCTGTACGAAAAGTACTAAATGGTACCAAATTTGGTATTGGATGAAGGGATAGGGCTGGAATTCTCAAATTTGATATTGAGATCTATGTTGGTATCTGGAATTGAGCTATGGAGAGGGTACTATGTACTATAATTGTACGAAAAGTACTAAATGGTACTAAGTTTAGTATTGAGCTAAGAGATAGAGCTGGAATCCCGAAAAATTCATTTTGTACTAAAAGCACTAAATGGCACTATAGTTGGTATTGGGTGATGGGAAAGTACTACAATCCTGAAATTTGATATAGATATCACTGTTGGTGTCTGGTATTGAGATATGGACTTGGGTTTGGAAATGCGTACTATAAATGTTCGAAAAGTACTAACTGGCACTGGATTTGGTATTGGGTGAAAGGATAGAGCTGGAATCCCGAAATTTGATATTCAGGTGTCTGTTGGTGATTTTGCAAATGTGTTATGTAGGTTACTGATGGTTTGGAAATATGTCCTATATCTGTACTAAAAGTACTAAATAGTACCAAATTTGGTATTGGATGAAGGGATAGGGCTGCAACCCTCAAATTTGATATTGAGGTCTAAATTGGTAACTGGAATTGAGATATAGAGGGCGGTTTTGGTAATGTGTACTATAATTGTACGAAAAGTACTAAATGGTACTAAATTTGGTATTGAGGGAAGAGATAGAAATCGAAACCCAAAATTTAATTTTGAGGTCTATGTTGGTATCTGGAATTCAGATATGGATTAATTTGTTATTGGATGAAGGGAAAGGACTACAATCCTAAAATTTAATACGGATGTCGCTGTTGGTGCCTGGTGTTGAGATATGGAGTTGCTTTAGGAAATTCGTACTATAAATGTTCGAAAAGTACTAACTGGCACTATATTTGGTACTGGGAGAAGGGAGCTGGAATCCCAAAATTTGATATCTCTGTTGGTATCTGGTGGTGATTTTGCAAATGTGCACTTTTTTCCGAAAAGTACTAAATGGTACTAATTTTGGATCATTGTTAGTGTTTCGGATGGAGATATGTAGATTGTTTTGCATAAATATGGTATTAGGTGAAGTTAAAAAGTTGAAATTTTGAAATTTGATATTTATTGCGAGACATCTATCTCAGCTACCTTAAATTTTTAGAAAAAAAAAATTGGAATTTTTTTCGGTATAGAAAATGTATGTAATAGAAGTATCCCTAAAACAAAAAAATATTCATTCTCCTTCGAGCCGGATTTGAACCAGCGACCTATGGATGTCTGCAACCCAGAGTTTGTGTTGATTCGAAGCTTTTGAGGGCAACGAATGCGAACCGAATTTGATGTTTTGGTGCATCACGACTACAGTCCACCGCTCTACCAACTGAGCTATCGAAGGCAGTTGACGGCAGTCAGCTTAAATTCCATTTTGCAATTTCCTCAAAAACACACTCACACACACACACCGACTGAGCGAAACGATAAAGCAATTTGTTATAAATAAATACATTTGGAGAAAAACTAAATATCTAAAAATAAATAGCCATCCAGCCAGCCAGCCAGCAAATGGAGAAAAGAAAGACGACGATGAAATAATTGCTAAAAATATCATGCAATTCAAATACGTAACGGAACGTAATTGGCCCTCCCAACCCACAGCGAAGTTGTCAGCAAATGTCTCAGCTAGAGAAAATGAATGCTCTTTACCAATCCCCCCAATCATTTGCCCAATCTTCCCCACCAAAGTGAATAAAATACTACGCCCACCCGTTGCCACCACCACTGCTTTCTCTTCTTGGCTTCTGCAGTTAACAAACAAACCGATACCTACTGATACACCGGCACGAACGTCATCGTCGTGCATTTCACATTTATTCGGCTGCTTAGTCACAATCGCATTTCATAGATACTTTTCTTGTTTCGTGTGCTGACGCAAAATTGTGTGTAAGTGTGTGCCTGTATCTGTGTGTGCGGGGTGTTTTCTACGGGGTGTTGTTGCTATTTGTTAGATCACTTTCTTCGTTGTTTGCTTTTTATTTGTTTTTGTGTGCTCAGTGTTTGTATTGGAATTTTGCCAGCCACTTTGTATAACCTTCGATAGCTCAGTTGGTAGAGCGGTGGACTGTAGAATGTAAATGTATACAAATGTGGAAATCCATAGGTCGCTGGTTCAAATCCGGCTCGAAGGAGTAATTTTATATTTTTAAGTTTTTTGACTTTTAAAATTTTATTACAAATTTTTGAATTTTTTAATACCACTGTGCGACAAACAAAGTTGATTATGAAAGTAGTGTTTTATTTTTGTAAAAGTGAAGTCACTTAAATAGAGGTGGGAAGTTACCATACTTTAACATTTTTTTGAGATTTCCTGATTTCATATTCATATCAGGCTTCTTATTAAGAGAAACATTTGAGCATAGCAAGTAGTAAAGAATTGCTAAATTGGTGTTCGCTTGATTGAGTGGACCGATATTGTCCATTTTCGAACTTGACCTAGAAGTGACGCAAATATTGGGATTTGCAAAATTTGAGCAAAATCGGACTATTGCTTCTTTTTATGTGCACAAAATATTTTTTTTTTGAAAATTTCGACCTTTTTTGGGGGAGTTACCCGAAGGAGTGGACCAATACATTCCATTTTCCCACCAGACCTTGGGCTAATAAAATTATTGGGATGTGTGAAATTTGACTATCTAATTAAATATCGGACTCTTACGTCACATTTTATTAGAGTTGTAATTATTCAAAATTTTGACCCTTTGTGAGGGAGGTCCCTGATGGAGTGGACCTAGCACTGATGAAAATATTATGATTCGCAAAGTTCGAGCAAAATCGGATTATCCTTTTTTTTCTGTGCAATAAATTATTTTCTTTAAAAATTTTGAGTTCACATTTGGTGACTAGCGTGAGGCTACAAATTTCGATCAAAATAATCCTCGTATTTGTACCACTAAAATTGACATAAAATGAAGGAATATTAATCTGAAAATTAAAAAGAACAAGTAAAAAAAATGTAAGTTCGGCCGGGCCGAACTTTTAATACCCCCCACCATTTGGTACAAATATGGCAATTTCCAAAAAATAAAAGCCGTTAAAAATTCTGTTAAAATATTAAAAATACCGAATGCTTATACGACGACGTGGGCCTGCATAGGCAACTTTTGTCATAAGTTGTTACAATATTTAAATGCGAAACTTGAAGAAAAATCTGTTTATAATGTAGCTAAAATCATCAAAATACCAAATATGGGGAGTACCGTTATTTGGGGGCTATACGAAGACGTGGACCTGCACAGACAATTTTCTGGCATCGGCTGAAGTATCCATTACTAACATTAAATACCAAATTTGAAACGATTCCGCTAAATAATGTCGCTAAAATCATCAAAATACCGAATATCGAGGGGTACGGTATATGGGGGCTATATGAAGACGTGGACCTATATGGCCCATTTTCTGTTTTATGCTGCAGTATCTATTACGAACTTCAAATACCAAATTTGGAACGATTCCGCTAAATAATGTCGCTAAAATCAATAAAATACCGAATCTCGGGGGTACCGTTATTTGGGGCCTATACGAATACGTGGACCTGCACAGACAATTTTCTGGCATGGGCTGAAGTATCCATTACTAACATCAAATACCAAATATGTAACAATCCCGGTAAATAATGTCGCTAAAATCTTCAAAATACCGAATATCGAGGGGTACGGTATATGGGGGCTATATGAAGACGTGGACCTATATGGCCCATTTTCTGTTTTATGCTGCAGTATCTATTACGAACTTCAAATACCAAATTTGGAACGATTCCGCTAAATAATGTCGCTAAAATCATCAAAATACCGAATATCGGGAGGTACCGTTATATGGGGGCTATATGAAGACGTGGACCTACATGGCTAATTTTTTGACCTAGGATGTAGTATCCATTACGAACTTCAAATGCCAAATTTGAAACAATTCCGGTAAATAATGTCGCTAAAATCATCAAAATACCGAATATCAAGGGGTACGGTATATGGGGGCTATATGAAGACGTGGACCTATATGGCCCATTTTCTGTTTTATGCTGCAGTATCTATTACGAACTTCAAATACCAAATTTGGAACGATTCCGGCGAATAATGTCGCTAAAATCATCAAAATACCGAATATCGGGAGGTACCGTTATATGGGAGCTATATGATAACTTGGACCTACATGGCCCATTTACGAACTTAACCTGCCTACTGGCAAAATATACATGTGTGTAAAATTTTAGCCTTTTATCTCAATTTGTTCGAAAGATAGCGTGATTACAACAGACAGGCAGACGGACAGACAGACAGACGAACAGGGCTAAATCGTCTTAGAATTTTACACTGATCAAGAATATATATACTTTGTTGGGCCTGACATGAGTATTTCGAGGAGTTACAAACGGAATGACAAAATTAATATACCCTCCATAGTATGGTGGAGGGTATAAAAATAAAATAGAAGAGGGATTTAGGTGACTTCCAAAAAGCCAATGCACTTGTCTTCTATTTTTAGCTCTACTTTCATAATTTAATGGGTGTTTCCAGAAATTTTTGAAAAAAAAAAAAATCATAATGACACACAGTGTAATTAACCCATTTATGTCCATTGTGAAATATTTTAGAAGACCCACGTTGTGATAATACAGTTCTAACATTTCCTTGCATAAAATCGCCGATTAATGTCGGTGATAAAAATTACATTAAACTAATTCTTTTTGATGACCACTTCCATCTTTCGAAATATGACTAGTCATTCTTTTTAGAAATTTCATTTTCTTTATTGCTGAATTGATCTAATCGCTGAGCAGGCAGGCAGCTGCAAGCGACCGTCATTATCCTTTGTTTGTGGCTCAATTAAGCAAAAAACACTTTGCCGGTTGTAAACTCAAGCCCCGCACTCCATCTCTCCAATATTACCACACCGGAATACCGGCTGTCATTTTTCGAACATTTATTCATGCACACATTACACACAGAAACACACACACACATTGGAAAGGACAATGATTTGAAAGGTTTTGCGATAACAACGTTGGCAGACAATTCTATTTTGACTTTTATTTCATAGAAATAGACTGTGTACTCTCCCTCACTCTCTCCCTTACTCTCTCTAGCTCTCTTCTGCATATTTATTGTCCACTTGTTGGACACTTTAGATTTGGACACAAAACTGACACTTGCTTAGATATATATATATATATATATATATATATATATATATATATATATATATATATATATATATATATATATATATATATATATATATATATATATATATATATATATATATATATATATATATATATATATATATATATATATATATATATATATATATATATATGTGTGTGTGTGTATGTGTTTGGCTGGTGAATGACACATGTCCTTGTTTCCATTTTTAGGCCAACATTTGTGTGTTTGTGTTGGCTTTTAGGGCCAAAAGGACAAAGACCGTCCTCTACACAGCAGTCAAACGTTGTAGCACATGTTCTATTGCCACCTTTGCCATGTGTTGGTTGGGGAGGGAGAGAGGGGAGTTGAGGTTGATAATGTGGTCTGCTTTCAAAGGGGATATGAGGTAGTCCTTTTAATGTAAAACAATCAACATTTTTAAAAGCTAAACACTAAA
Organism: Musca domestica; assembly: GCF_030504385.1. Lineage (NCBI taxonomy): Eukaryota > Metazoa > Arthropoda > Insecta > Diptera > Muscidae > Musca > Musca domestica. Next base: position 7,558,325 of record NW_026712334.1, on the reverse strand, counting down.
ACCGGAGATGTCTACTCTAAAAGCCAACAATAAAATGTGGGCGTAAGTCAAAGGGAGTACGGAGGGGTAGAGGGAGGTTGGTGCTGTGACTTTTGTCTCGCCATCTATTGCCAAGCTGTCTGTCTGCCCATGGAAAATGACAAACGACCTGGACGAAAGCTTTTTGTCATTTTTGGTAGTTGTAATCAAACATACACTCACACATACCAACGCACATACACTCTGGTATTATATATTTGAATTATACATGTTCCGTTCTTCCTTCACCCCTTAAAATTGAATATAATTTTATTCATGACCAAACGCTGGAGGACAGTGGGACAAATTTGATATGGCCAAGAAGCTATATTTTAATGGAGAGGAAGCAATGATACTTCTATAGCCTCTCCATATATTAGAAGGGAAACAGCACAGATTTTCAATTGTCCGACTTTTTGGCCAAAAGACTATATTTTAAAAGAAACTCGAATAATTTTGTAGACGAATTATGAAACAAAAGGATTTAGATCCATGAAGTAGCCATACTGGCTGTGAAACAAGGAGTCATAGGGGACCTGGAGAACAAGGAGCCTAACCATATATTAGCAAGGAAGCAGTATGTCTTTTCAATGGTCGGCCATTGAGGCAGAAGTTTTTCCAAATACGAGCTGAGAATATAATTAGGATATCTCTTCATATTCGAACATGGAACCAGGAGGCCTTCCATATACAAGCTAGGAACGGGGAGTCTTTACACAGACGAACTGGGTACCAGATAGTCTTTCAATAGGCAATGTGAGAAGTAGGAGATATCTCCGTAATCGGGTTTGGAACCTGGAAGTTTTTATACCCTCCACCATAGTATGGGGGGTATATTAAATTTTCATTCCGTTTGTAACACCTCGAAATATACATCTTAGACCCCACAAAGTATATATATTCTTGATCAGCATAAAATTCTATGTCGATTTAGCGATGTCCGTCCGTCTATCCGGCTGTCCGTCTGTGGAAATCACTCTAGCATCTGAACGAATTAAAGTAGATTGATAAAATTTTACTCAAATGTATATTATGTCTGCAGGACTTTTGGTATTGAAAATGGGCCATGTAGGTCCACGTTTTGTTATAGCCCCCATGTAACGATACCTCCCGATATTCGGTATTTTAATGATTTTATGGACATTTTTTCACCGGAATTGGTTCAAATTTGGTATTTGAAGTTCATAATAGATACTGCAGCCTATGAAAGAAAATTGTCTGTGCAGGTCTACCTCTTCGTAAAGCCCCCATACCTCCCGATATTCGGTATTTAGATGATTTTTGCGACAATATTCACCGGAATTGTTTCAAATTTGGTACTTGAAGTTCGTAATGTATACTACAGCCTAAGACAGAAAATTGTCTGTGCAGGTCCACGTCTTCGTATAGCCCCCATATAACGGTACCTCGCGATATTCGACACTTTGTTGATTTTACCGACATTATTCACCGGAATTCTTTCAAATTTGGTATTTAAAGTTTGTAGAGGATACTACAGCCTATGACAGAAAATTGTCTGTGCAAGTCCACGTCTTCGTATAGCCCCCATATAACGGTACATCCCGATATTCGGATTCGGTATTTTGATGATTTTAGCTACATTATTTACCGATTTTTTTTTTTTTTTTTTTTTTGTTAATTTTCGCATTTCAATATTGTAATGGCTTTTGACAAAAGATACCTATGCAGATCCACGTCGTCGTATAGACCCTAATGTACCAGCTACATTCGGTATTTTTACGATGTTAACAGAATTTTGAACGTATTTTATTGTTTTTGAGAATTGCCAAATTCGTTCCAAATGGTGGAGGTTATTCAAAGTCCGGCCCGTTCCAGAGAAAAAATGTCTAGTCCCTTCAGAGACGACATAAAAAGCATGTGCTTATTTCAGTAGACGAGCTAGGAAATAGGGAGATCCTTCTATAGACGAATTGGGATTTTTCTGAAGACGAACTAGGAAACCACAGAAGGGAGAGGTAGGGAGCTAAACATTTCACACACGAACTGGGGAACATGACGTTTTGCTATAGAGTAGCTGAGAAGAAGAATGACTTTCCATAGACGGAGTAGGAAAATGGGAGTTCTTCCATAGACTCACAAGCAAATAGTGAGTTTTCTATAGACGTGTTGGGAAGCAGGGAACCTTTCTATGCATTAGCTTGGAAGAATTACGTAGACATGTCGGGTTATTGACGAAGTATAAGCTACCTCAACACATCGTAACAGACGATATGAATTTAAACGGGAACTCAGATTGATCGACATCGAATGGTGATGAGTTGAAGAAAATTGGAATTAAGGAAAGATTTGATTGTTCGGGTTGTATACGATCACAAATTATGTGTTGGTGTTCGAATTACAGATGATTCGAATTTAATCGGGAACTCAGATGTTCCAAACGTAGTTCAAATATTGATAGTGAATTATTGTTAGTCAAAAACTTAATTGCTACCCAGTCTCAATCTTGTAGCCATTAGTGACGGTGACGAGAGGTGAGCTACTGATCCTAACCTGAGCGTTTCCTATGTATCTTATATGAGCTGGACTTCTGCACTCGAACATCGCCACAGTAAGTTATCGTCTCAAACACGAAAAAAGTGCACTACAAGTTCCCGTGGTACGTCCAATAAGACCTGGACACCAATATATCAGAGTTCCCGATTTCTTACAAATCTTCAAAATTCCGAACACCAACATCGTAATTCCTAATTACATACAACTGGTCGACATCTGGCTATTGCGATACCTGATAGACGGGGTTTTCTAACTCGAACGTTCCAAACCTTCGATGATAGAAGAGAAGTTGGTCCTCCCTGTAGGGAAGACCTTATAATTGGCCCTGTGCCATGCACGTGGCTTTCCCTATTATCTACGAATCCAGCTCTGCTTAGGAAAATTTAGAGCACTTGCATTAAAGAAATTTATCTATTCAACTAAAGTCGATGGATTCATATACAATTCTGTTGGCCGGTAAGCGCTAGGTTCCATCTTCTCCATGACAAATCCGCTGCAGTAACAAACCATCACTAAATGAGACTAGAACCACCAAGTAGATGAGAATTATTTACCTTATGTTCTTTGTTGGTAGCAGAATTTTCAATGGCACTGCTAACGTATGCTTGGTTAGTCTATATTGCCCTCATTGCTACCGTCGCATGTTCTTGCTGTTGTGATGAATCCATACTACATTGGTAGAAATTTTTAGATGAACTGCAGTAGAACGGCTCTATAAAAGACCGGAGTATTTTGGTAGAAGTGGAAGAGATTTAAGCTCAATGAAGTCGAGGTAGAAACTATCTTAAGCTGAAACTGTTGACAGAATGCCGGTAATTCATTCCGAATAGAGTGATTGGCTTTATTTTACACGACTTATTTATTATTCCTAACTTCGATTCTAGTGGAATCCTTATAGTCCTCTTTCTTTGACCCAATTAAAAATGTATAACTTGTTATATTTAGTAAACCTTTTTTTCACACATTTTGTCCCGTGTAGCTATTTTCAAGTTTGACAATTCTCCTGTCAACCATTTCCCCTTTGCTTGTTTATCCTATGTCAATATTTACATTAAATGTGTTGATAATATCGTTTAGAAATCGTTATTCTTTTCTCCATATGCCCACATACATACATGTGTACATTCTCAATCCAAATAAACAATTTGATAACATTTGCATATCAAGGGGGCCAAGTAACCATAAATTATCTTTTGTTTGATAGGCATTTCCTTGTAGAACCTGTGTAGTATCCTGTTCCTTTTCCCATAGAATATTTGTTGGAGTTATTCGAGATTATTTGGGTCACATTTTCCTTAGTTTGATTTATTAGATTTGTAGAAAATAAGGATATATGTGCCAGAAAGACACTGTGAGTTTGGCCGAAATTCGGAAGAAAGTCCTTAGTCCTTATGGATAACTTGTGGTGGGGAGCTCTTTTAGAAAAAAAAAAACAGGGAATTGATTGGAATAAGAGAGATAGAAATTTTGATCGTTATGTACTTTGCAATGGAAAGAATCTTGCCTAATATGGTGCAATCATTTTTACACTAGATGGCGCCCCAACAACACCCACAAAATTTTTGACATTCAGATGTCGTTTGCTTTCGACGACATGAAACAGGTAATTCTATTTTCATTTAATGTAAAAAATCAACAACTGTTTACCGAAATGAGATCCTAAAATGGTTATAAGTGTGAGATTTTTTTATATTGTCTACAGTTGCAAATAAATGGCGTTTCTAGACCATCTACATAAATACTGAATTAGAGGTGGCGTTAATTCTAAGTGGCGCCATTAAACACTTCTTGGCAACTAAACTTTGGACAAGTTCTAAATTTTTTTCAAGGTGGTGCAAAAGTAAGCTTCCGATGTTTTTTGGCTGTAATTTAAAAATTGAAAAAAATCGATTGTGGATTTTTTCATGTCATGTTAATAGCCACCACCACAGTTAATTGTAATTTGAGTCCTTTCTATGGCATTTTCCATCACTTTGGCCAAAACTTTCGGCGATAGGTCTTAAGATTCTTGACTCATATTTTCTTTAAGCGCTGAAAGAGTCAGATGCTTGTTGACATAAGCCCCCAAAAGAGCTGCAAAAAAAAGAAGTCTGGAGTCGCCAAATCAGGCGATCTTGCTGACCAGTGGAAATCGCTAAAACGGGAGATTAGGCGCATCTTTCAGCATATCGGTTGCGGCACGTACAGTGTGTCCGCTTGCACCCTCCTGTTGGAACCACATGTTTTTCAATCCCAACTCATCAAGTTGTGGCAAGAAGAAGAAGTCGTTAATCATTGCTGTGTAGCGCTCACCATTCCCAGTAACCGTTTGGCCCGCGACATCTTCGAAGAAAACAGGTCCGATGACTTCTCCAGCGAAAACAGCATATCATACAATAACTTTGAGCGGGTGGTTATACGCGGATTTTCAGTGCACCAGAAGCGTAAATTTTGCTTATTTATGTACCCGATCAGATGGAAATGGGCCTCACTACTCATGATTATTTTGATGAAAAATCATCTTCTTCTTTGTGGTGATTAAGGATGGCTTGAGCGCATGTTAGACGCGATTGACGGGCACCTAACTAACAACTGAAGTGCCATCTGGACTTTGTACGGAAACATCTTCAAATCTTGTAGTAAAATTCGCTGTAAAGATCGTGATACCCATTTGCGTGGCATGTCGTCTAGTCGATGTCGACGGCGCTTCCATGACATCACAGGAGAACGGATGCTCCGGGGTCTGCCAGGCCTGGCAGCATCTTTTGTTGTGCCAGTCTCTTTGAGGCGAGCGGCTAAACGTCGCAGTGATTCACTAGTAGGCGTTGGACGCCCAGGAAATCTACGACGAAATTCACGTTGTGGCAAAGTCACCGACCGATTATTGGTCAAATAAATAGACACCAATATTCCGCGTTCTGGAGCAGCAGCAGAGCAAGATTGTTTAATAACGTGTATTTCGCATGTGTTTACTACAAATATGTCAAAACAGAAGTGACATAAGGGGCCAATCGTAAAATTTATAGCATTTTCTGGATAGGAGGATTACTTTTGAGCCACCTTGTACATTTCCAAGAAAGTGCAGGAAAAGCCAACTGGTAAAAAAAGTCAAAACCAGATGGCGCCAGTATTTCAAACCCCTTACCAACGATCTTTGCCAATATAATGTTATCATATTTGGCTGCAAAATTCTTCTCCCGAGCATCCATATAATGACTTGCAGATGGCTTTGGTTTTTCGACGACAAAGAATTAGTTCTTCGCATTAAAATGAATGGAAGAATGAAAGCGGAAAGAGATTAACGAGATGAAATTCAAATAGTTACAGAAATAAAGAAATTTCGATGTAGTTTGACGAGGGTAGTACAGGATGAGAAAAAACTGCAACAAAGTCAAATGCAACAACTTTTTACTTTTTTTTTAATTCAATTGAATGAAAGCAAAAAAAAAAATCGGAAATAGAATCAAATTTTAGAATACGTTTAGATTTGATCGAATTGGTCACGATTTGGCAAGAATTATGGCCTTCAAACGACCAATGAAACCGTCACACTCTGCCCGAATGTTGCTCTGCGATATTTTGGCCCATTCCCGGCGAAGCGCTTGCTGAGTTGATCGACACTTTTGTATTTTTAGTACCAATCTTGCTTTCCAAAACACTCCGGATACAATAGTCGAACAGATTGGCATCCGCAGATTTTTTTGGCCATTGTTCACTGGAAATGAAGCGAGGAACCCCAGTTTGTAACCATGCATGGGTGGCGCGTGCTGAGTGCGATGGTGCTGAGTCCTGTTGGAATGTCCAAGTTCTGCGGACAAAATGTTTGCGTGCCCAAGGCTTTAAGACACCCTCCAGAATATTTTCGCGATAATATTCGGCATTTATTCTAATGCCACGGTCGATAAATACTAACGGAAAGCGACCATCGCCTGTTATGGCGGCCCACACCATCACCATGGCCGGCGCTTGAGTTCTGGTGGCCAACCGTAGGTGCACATTTTCAGCTGACCTCTTTGGCAAGTAAACACGATAATTTTGTTTGTTTACAAACTGCTGGACAACGAATGTTTTCCCATCGGAGAAAACCAAATTCGGCAGTTCACCACTTTCGGCCAAGCGAAACAACTCTTTAGCTCTTTTGAGTCTATTTTCTTTCCGTTGCGGTGTAAGTTCTTGTACTTTTTGGAATTTCAATGGCTTTACCTCGAGCTCATTTTTCAATATTTGCCGAATGGAATATTGCGATATGTTCAGCTCACGAGCAATTTTTCGGCCACTGCGACGCGGTTTTCGATCACGTAGCTTCTTTTTTTCCGTCCACTTCCTTGACGTCGAGCTACGCTTCCAGTATCACGGCAACGAGCGATGATACGAGAAACAAAGATTTATTCACATTAAAACGCTTGAGTGCTCTAACGATAGCCAGTTGTGGTTTTCCAGCCAAATATAAAGAAATCATACTACCACGCTTGAATTCCATCACGAATCATTTTTTTTTTCTGGAAAATTCTCGCCAAAATGCTTTAGTACGCTTGTAAACAATATAATGAGCTGTCACTGGAATAATTTCAACAGCTGTCGAACGAGTGGCCTAAAAATGACAGCAGTCTGAAGTTGGCTGCAGTTTTGTTTGGTATAGTCTTAGGAAATTACTATAGACCTAGCCATAGATGACGTTTTCCAACATACCCTACAATAGTTGATGACTTGTAAATGGCGATCATTTTCGGTGAATTATACATTTTACTATTTGGCCAACTGTGGTCTCCGGGTATAAGAAATCAAAGCACTTCTCAAATGAAATAAAATTACAATATTTTTCTCAAATACGCTTGGGACGTTTCCAAAAGCTCCGCAGTATATTATCTCCAAAAATTATTACTTAAAGTTAAATTTTTCACTTCGAATAAAAAATCTACTGCTAAGTATTATAAACATTTATTCATAAAATTTCCAACAGCACACCCTTCTCCATCCCCTGCACCTGATTCCAAATAACTTCACTTGCCAATGAATTCCACAATGAACTCACATGTAAGACTTCTCTGTTTTATTTTTTCAAAGTCATTGACTTGACTAAATGTCTGATGCATGTACTTTTCGATTAATAAATTTAAAGAATCCCTCCTACCTCAAAAGAAAAAACAAAATTATTTCCTTTGTCCCAAAGAAGCCACAAGTTTTTATTTTCGAATGTTTGTTTGTTGGTTGGTCCTTTACTCCATGGTTTAGTTGCTTTGCAAATCTCTTAAGAAAATCCTGACCTATGCCATGGAATAAATTTATGGCATTAATAAAACGAAGTACGAAAGTACATAAATGAAAGCAAAGGAAGACAAATCATTGAACCAACCACACAGACACGAGTTACGAATAAATTCGGAACAATGAACTGCCAATGGATTTTGCAAAAAAAAAAAAAACAAAAATTAAACTGGAGAAAGAAATTCTGACAAGTGCTGGAGAAGAGACGATAAATTGAACTCCCTGACCGCAATTTAGGAAACAATGAGTGGTTATTTTTCTATGATAAAGTCAAAACCAGACAAATTGTATGGCTATAAATGAATAAAAAAGGAAATATCTATCCTGCTATATCCTTTGACCATACAATGGACCATTTTTCATAGAATTAGAAATGTTGAACTTGTTTGCTAACTTCAAGTGTTCGGGACAAAGTTGTAAGATTAGTTGGGAAATTCATTAGAAGCTAGTGTATGTGTCGATTGCGGGAAAAGAATTTGTTATGAACTTTGTTCATAATTTCGTTCATAACTCACATAACATCACATCGGTCATTTACCCCACCAAGAAGTAAGCATGTATAAGTTGTCAATAACTTTCGAAAATACGAAAGCTGTTCATATACAGGGTTGCCCATATTCGACGGACCCATGTTTTTTTCGGCCATTTCGATGACTCTTTGGGCCCATTCCAATCGACGAGGCTTGTCCGCAGGGAAAAAATGCAAATCAATGCGAATAATGCGAGCTATGCCCAACAGCAGAGAACGGCGTTTTTGGGATGTTCTTGGGGACCTCTCAACACTGGCTCGTACGGCAGCGATATTCTCCGCCGATCGCCTTGGTCGACTTTTATATGGCCTCTTCGGATTAGAAAGAGCCTTAACAGTCGAAAATTTTTCATATAAACGCTTAATGGTGTTCTTAGATGGCGCACTTCTCACATTTTTTAATGTTTTAAAAGCACATTGAGTTTTCACAATTGACTTCTTCTGTTGAATGTAAATTTCAACTATTTCAGAGCGCGTGTATTGGTTCATGGTAAAAATCAGCTTGGACTGACGCTTCAAACGCGGTATGTCATTAAGCGATGTGACATCTCTGTCAAAAGTTATGGCGTTGCCAGATGGGTCCGTCGAATATGGGCAACCCTGTATTCCAAAATTATGCATTTCTTTCATGCATTTCTTTTTTGTTCCAGTGATTGATTGGTGATCTTAACCTGACCAAAATTATTTTTTACAATTTTTTTAGGTAGCAGAAGTAGTGGTCTGTTATATCGGTTCTTTGTACCAGATATCGTGTTAATGGAAATATTAAGAGGTGCGAAATTTAAAGACCATCGAACTCCTATTTCAGTTATAATTGTTCCAAATTTTGACCCTTTTGTGGGGGAGGTACCAGAAGGAGTGAGCCGATACATCGCACCTTCACACCAGTAAGAAAAAATATTTCGATTTGTGCAATTTTATATATAAGTATTCAAAATGTTGACCCATTGTGGGGAAGTACCGGAACGGGTGGTTCGACCTATCCCATCTACATACCAGACCTAGAGTTATTAGAAATATTAAAATATGCGAAATTTTAAGACAATCGGAGCCTAAAATCACATTTTATAAAAGTTATACAGGGTATATTCGACGGACCTATCTGGCAACGCCATAACTTTTGACAGAGATGTCACATCGCTTAATGACATACCGCGTTTGAAGCGTCAGTCCAAGCTGATTTTTACCATGAACCAATACACGCCACGCGAGCGTGTTGAAATTTACATTCAGCAGAAGAAGTCAATTGTGAAAACTCAATGTGCTTTTAAAACATTAAAAAATGTGAGAAGTGCGCCTTCTAAGAACACCATTCGTATAAACGAACAATTTTCGACTGGTAAGGCTCTTTCTAATCCGAAGAGGCCATATAAAAGTCGACCAAGGCGAACGGCCGAGAATATCGCTGCCGTACGAGCCAGTGTTGAGAGGTCCCCAAGAACATCCCAAAAACTCCGTTCTCAGCAGTTGGGCATGGCTCGGTCCACTTTACAACGGATTATTCGCATTGATTTGCATTTGTTCCCGTACAAAATTCAATTGACGCAAAGAATGTTGCCTGCGGACAAGCCTCGTCGATTGGAATGGGCCCAAAGAGTCATCGGGTCCGTCGAATATAGGCAACCCTGTAAGTATTCCAAATGTTGACCCCTTGCGGAGGAGGTACTTGACGGTACTTGCCCACCTAACCTAGCACAGATGCAAATATTAGGATTTACAAAAATGATGCAAAATCGGATTATTCTTTCTTTTTCTGCGCAGTAAAATATTTTTGATAATTTCGACCTTTTGTGGGGAAGATACCAGAGGGAGTGGGCCGATATTGTCCATCTCCGAACTCAATCTAAGTTTATATAATAATATAAGGATGTACCAAATCGGATACTCGCTTCGAGACTTACCGTGCACACCAGCCAGCCAGACAGACGGACGGACGGACATCGCTAAATTGACTCCAAATGTCCTGAAACGGATTTGGTCCAAAGAGACCAAGGGTCTATCAAATGATATATATACCCTCTCTAGCCATATGGCTGAGGGTATAAAAAGTATGATAAGATGAAGTTTTGAGATCCAATAGAGATCTCTGGCTTTCTTTTTGTATTACATCTGTAAAAAAGAATTTTGACTGTTTATACCCTACACCACAAGGTGGTCAGGGTATTATGTCTTTGTGCATTTGGTTGTAACAGGCAAAAGGAAACGAGAGAGAACCATAGTTCCTTTTGATGATCTGCATAGAATCACATTCTGAGTCGATTTATGCATGTCCGTCAGTCCGTCCGTCCGTCTGTCCATGTATTTTTGTAAACAAAGTACAGTTCGCATTTATTGCCCTATCCAGATGAAATTTTGCACAAACTTTTTATGTGGCCTAAGGACGAACCCTATTGAAATTGGAGATAATCGGTCAAAATTTAGATATAGCTCCCATATATATCTTCGTCCGATTTGCCTTTTATTGTGCACCAGACGTGTAATATCATCCCGAATAGTATAGAATTTTGCACATACAACCAAATTAGCCCTAAAAATAAGTATGCCAAATTTGATCGAAATCGGTTCAGATATAGCTATAGCTCCCATATATATTGTTCATCCGATTTGTTTATTTTTGTCCTCCGCAGCCGTAATATGTACTCTGTAACAACAATATTTGTGGAAATACATCAAGTACAGCTCAGGAATACATTTGCTAAATTTAATCGAGATCGGTTCAGATTTGGATATAGCTCCCATTCATAACTTCGTCCGATTTACCTTTGTTTGTGCACCAAACGTCTAATATTTGGCCAAATTGGATGAAATTTGGCACTTACGACCGAATTGAGTCTAGAAACTAGTGTGTCAAATTTGGTGAAGATCGGTTCAGATATAGCTATAGCTCCCATATATACGGTTATATTATTTGTTACCCACAGCCGTAATATGCACTCCGTAACAACGATATTCAGGGAAATATATCAAATACAGCTCAGAAACGTCATTGCCAAATTTTATCGAGATCGGTTCAGATTTGTATATAGCTCCCATATATATCTTTATCCGATTTCAAATTAATTGTGCACCAAATGGGCAATACAAGTCCGAATTTAAAAGATACAAATGCTTCGGCATATTCAGTCCTTTGAATTTTAAATTATAATTATAATCATAGCGTGTATGATTGAATTCTCCCATAAAAACTTTTAATTGTTATGTGGAGCTCAACTAAATTAGCAAAGTGGTGTAGGGTATCATAAAATCGGCCCGCCCGACTTTAGGACTTTCTTTACTGGTTTTCTCTTCAACCTTCTCAAAATTTATAAAAACCTTCTCTTGTTAGGAAATATCTGAAAAAAATATGAACACCTTTTCCATTTTAAATTTAAAAAATCTTTTAAGCAAATAATATTATTTTTTTTTTTTCAAAATATACCCAAGACACGTGAACAATTACTCCTACTCCTTTCTTTTCAGACACAAACACACACACACACAAACTTAATACCATAAAGGAATATTATATCAAAGGATAAAACTTGTTCCAAACGAAAAAAAAAACAAAAACAAAATCCCAAGAAAATAACAAACAGCCAACAAACAGTATCAAAAGTGTTTTCTTTTCTTTCTCTTTTTTTCAATTACTCTTATGTTTGCTTTATGTTTCGACATATCAGAAACGCACAAACATAGACAATTGAATAAATATTTGATGGAATTGCAAACATATCAAAAAAAACAGGAGTACAATTTTTTAAAAGAAAAACGAGAACAAGTCAGCTCGTCGCGTTTTCAAGATAGAAGTGGGAGAGGGAGGAAGGAAAATTGGATACTTTTAAGTTTTATTAGCAATTGAAGTTGTTTTCAAAACAAATATTATTTCAAGATTCTTTTGACATCAATAAGAGAGTGTGTGAGAGAGAGTGTGTGAGAGAGAGAGATAGTATATAGGTTTAATTGCATTGAACAGCGAATTAAGTTAAACAATTTTATAGAAATCCAATAATAAATCAGATGAGATAGAAAATTTGAAAGGTCTAATATGAATATTGAATGTTTAATGAATATTGAATGTTTAAATGTTAAAATTTTTGAACTAAATTCATAACCTTAAAAATCATAGTTGCTTGAGAGATTTGAAGAAAAAGAGCAAATGATATACAGGTACTAAAAATGCAATGCATGCAGATAAATTAACACCCCGTAAAATAAATAGTGTTCAGAAAGAGTTGCCAATGTTCAAATTTCTGAATTTTATGAACTAAGTTCATAATCCTACAAAAAATGTTTCCTTGCGAGAGAAAAAATAGGTAATAGACAGGAAATGCACCATGCGCTATGAAAAGAAGACAAGTACAGGGTTGCCCATATTCGACGGACCTTTGGGCCCATTTCAATCGACGAGGCTTGTCCGCAGGCAACATTCTTTGCGTCAACTGAATTTTGTACGGGAACAAAAGCAAATCAATGCGAATAATCCGTTGTAAAATGGACCGAGCCATGCCCAACTGCTGAGAACGTTCTTGGGGACCTCTCAACACTGGCTCTTACGGCAGCGATATTCTCGGCCGATCGCCTTGGTCGACTTTTATATGGCCTCTTCCGATTAGAAAGAGCCTTACCAGTCGAAAATTTTTCGTATAAACGCTTAATGGTGTTCTTAGAAGGCGCACTACTCACATTTTTTAATGTTTTAAAAGCACGTTGAGTTTTCACAATTGACTTCTTCTGTTGAATGTAAATTTCAACTATTTCGCGTGGCGTGTATTGGTTCATGGTAAAAATCTGCTTGGACTGACGCTTCAAACGCGGTATGTCATTAAGCGATGTGACATCTCTGTCAAAAGTTATGGCGTTGCCAGATGGGTCCGTCGAATATGGGCAACCCTATACATCCGTGTTTTAAAAGTTTCCATTGCAAAATAGCCTAAATGGATGGAGCAAGACCAACCTCCTCCCCCTTTTTTTACATTTTTGGAATTATGATTTCTTGAAACCTGTACATTTTTGTTAAGTTTAACACTCAAGAGGCTCACCACAGTGACCTTTAAAAAAATGGTTTATTATGAGGCTATATCTAAAACGAGAAAAATAGTATATGTTGGTTTTGCCGACAGATGTATACCTCCACCTTTGAGTTATGATTATTCAAACTGTTGACACTTTATAGGGCGGTTCCGAAGCACTAGACCAATATTGACTAATTTGTTTCGGATCTATGATTGATATAAATATCAGAACGTGCCAGATTTGGACTATATCGACTACTTCTTATACTTTATATTAGATATGTGCAAAATTTTGGAAAATGTGGAAATTTACGCGAGGTAACACATATAGCGGAGAGAAGTAATCTAATACAGATAAAACCATTAAAGAAAGTTTTAAAGTCGGGCAGGCCGACATTATGATACCCTACACCACTTTGCTAATTTAGTAGAGCTCCGCATAACAATTAAAAGTTTTTATGGGAGAATTCAATCATACACGCTATGATTATAATTATAATTTAAAGTTTAAAGAACTGAATATGCCGAAGCATTTGTATCCTTTAAATTCGGACATGTATTACCCATTTGGTGCACAATTAACTTGAAATCGGATAAAGATATATATGGGAGCTATATCCAAATCGGAACCGATCTCTATAAAATTTGGCAAAGCTATTTCTGAGCTTTATTTGACATATTTCCCTGAATATCGTCGTTACGGAGTGCATATTACAGCTGTTGGTAACAAATATAACAAATCGGATGAAGAGTTTATATGGGAGCTATAGCTATATCTGAACCGATCTTCAAATTTGACATACTAGCTTCTAGACTCAATTCGGTTGTAAATGCCAAATTCCATTCCATTTGGACAAATATTAGACGTTTGGTGCACGATGAAAGGTAAATCGGACGAAGTTATATATGGGAGCTATATCCAAATCTGAACCGATTTCGATAAATTTTAGCAAATGTATTTCTGAGTTGTATTTGGTATATTTCCCAAAATATTGTTGTTACAGAGTGCATATTACGGCTGCGGAGGACAAAAATAACAAATGGGATGAACAAATATATGGGAGCTATAGCTATATCTGAACCGATTTCGAACAAATTTGTGATTCAATGGAGATCCTCAAAAGTAACTATTGGTCTATCTCGCTTCCTTCTCCATGTTACAAACAAATGCACAAAGACATAATACCCTTACCACTATGTGGTGTAGGGTATAAACACTTTCTGAACCACATTCATTTTACGTAATGGTAATTTTGCTATGTGCATTCTATATCCACTGCCTACATAATTTTACATCTCCCACAAGGAACCATTGTAGCCTTATGAGCTAAGTTCTAATAAAACTTGACATATTTTAATATTTCTACTAACGTTGTATCTAATCTTTATGATTCGTTCCCCCCAAAAGGAAACAAATGCTGAGGGTATAAATCTGTCGGAACATCTACTAAATTATCTTAATTTGGTTGTATTGGAAGAAGATTTAGCAGCCTATGACTAGCCAAAGCCCGCACTTCATCAGGGAAAAATCACCTAAAAATTTTAGACTCATTTCAACAGGCCTTTTTAGTTCTCAAAATGCATAATTTGTTTAGTTTGAAAAAAAATTAAATCAAAACTTTATACACTGTACTTCAAGGATTTATACATTATTCAACGCGTTTAGTTTTTCGAAAGAGCAATATTAAAATGTTCACTTTAATACCAATAATTCTTCAAAATCTTTCATCTTAAAGTTTAGCAAGGGGCATATTAGTAAAAGCATTGCACAATGGATCCACATCCAATTTTTCTGTCCAAAACTATTTCAACGTCTCCATTTGACCTGAATATCAAATTTTATAATTTCAACTTTTCACTTCACCCAATACTAAATTTAGTAACATTTAGTACGCCAAAACAAGCAATATGCAATCTATCTCTCCATCCAGACATCAGCAGTGATCTATGATTAGTACTATTAAGTACTTTTCATACAATTCTAGTACAAATTTCCAAAACCACCTCCATGTCTCAATTCCACATACAAACAGGGATCTCTATATAAAATTTGAAGATTCCAGCTTTATCCCTTCACACAATACGAAATATAGTATCATTCAGTACATATTTCCAAAACCACCTCTACAAGGTGATATAAAAAACTGCAACAAAATCAAACGCCATACTTTTTACATATTTTTTTAATTTTATTGAATAATACCAAAAAATGTCGGAAATAGCACCAAATTGAGGTGATAGACACTTTGGTATTTTTTAATGGCAACCTTGCTTTCCAAAATACTCCAGACACAATAGTCCAACGGATTGGTATCCAGAGATTTTGGTGGTCAGTGTGCGCTGGAAATGAAGCGACGAACCTGATTTTGTAACCATTCTTGGGTGCCGCGTGCTAGTCCTGTTGGAATGTCCAATGTCTGCGGCCAACATGTTTGCATGCCCAAGGCTTAAATACAACCTCCAGAATATATTCGCGATAATATTCGGCATTTATTCTGATGTCACGGTCGATTAATACGAGCGGAGAGCGACCATCGGCTGTTATGGCGGCCCACACCATCACCATGGACTGCGCTTGAGTTCTGGTGGCCAACCGAAGGTGCACATTTTCAGCTGACCTCTTCGGCAAGTAAACACGATCATTTTGTTTATTTACAAACTGCTTGACAACGAATGTTTTCTCATCGGTAAGTTTTTGCCCTTTTTGGAATTTGAGTGCTCACTGCGACGTGGGTTTCGATTAAGTCGCTTCTTTACTTTTTCGAACCATTTCTGCTGATGTTGCGGGTTTCTTCCGCCCACTTCTTTGACGTCGGGCAACGCTACCAGTATCACGGTAACGAGCCATGGCACGAGACACAAAAGATTTTAATGATGGAGTGCTCTTACGATAGCCACTTGTAGTTTTCCAGCCAAATATAAAGAAATCACACACTCACGCTTGAATTCCATCAGAAATAACTTTTTTTCTAGTAAATTCCCGCCAAAATGCTTTTGTACGCCTGTAAACAATTTAATGAGCTGTCATTGGAATAATTCTAATTGCTGTCGGACGAGTGGTTTAGAATGACAGCAGTCTGAAGTTGGTTGAAGTTTTTTCATCTCACCCTGTATATCACTAACCTACCACCAACAGAGACCTCTACATAACATTGCGGTATTCCGGCACTATACATTTACTCAATACCAAATTAAGTACTATTTAGTATTTTTCGTTTAATTTGGAAAACATCTCCATATCACAATTCCAAAAAATTAGTACTATTTGATTTGATACTTTGAAGTAACAAATTTGTGCATTCCTGCTCTATTCCTTCACCCAGTATCAAATTCGATACCATTTAGTACACGTCATAAAAAAATGAGACGCATTTTCTAGACCACCGCTAAATATCAAACACAGATACCACCAGTAATCTAAGTATTAAATTTTAGAATTGCATCTCTATCCCTTCACTCAATACACATTTCCAAAACCACATCCATTTGTCTAGGCTACAAATGAACAGCGACCAAATTTCATATTTCAAGAACTATTTTTGTACCAAATAAAATACTATTTCGTACATTTGTAGTACCTATTTCCCAAAACACGTCTTTAGCACAAACCTACCAACAACTGGGACCTCAATACAAAATTTCACAATTCCAGCTTCATCCCTTCACCCTAAACCAAATTGTTTCACCTTCATATATTAAATTAACATTTAGGAGATCTCTAAAAATTGAAGAGTTTTTGATGATGTTCTAAAAATAGATGAGACTTTATTGGTCTTGTATAGGCCGATGGTCCCCCATTGCTTTTCTATAGCTTACATTCTTTGTAAGCTACTAAATAAATTAATTCCAAAAATATGTCATATTTTTCACAACATTTTTGTCTAATTTTATTCAAAACATTTAAAAAAGTAAAAAGAAATATTTAAAAAAAAATCAATCCTTCGAGCCGGATTTGAACCAGCGACCTATGGATGTCTACGCAAGTACTTAATTCTACAGTCCACCGCTCTACCAACTGAGCTATCGAAGGCGATACGCGAATGGTGGCAAATGGGCCATAAGAAATTGTTGGTATGCTTGTGGAACTTTTTTTATCAATGCCCAACCTCACAGTAAACAATAACACACACACGCACACACAAACACTGTGTTAATGATCATAAACGTGCTTCCACCAATGCCCCCCATAATAATGAACAAAAATGCGAACAGTTGTCTTGAAAAAGTACTAAATGAAGGCTGATGGAAATGGGAAGGAAATTTTGCTCCACAAAATTATTATACCCTCCACTATAGTATGGAGGATATATTAAGTTTATCATTCCGTTTGTAACACCTCGCAATACACATTTTAGACCCCACAAAGTATATAAACATAAAGTATACAGGATAAAATTCTATGTCGATTTAGCGATGTCCGTTCGTCTGTGGAAATCACTCTAACTTCCGAACAAATTGAAGTAGTTTGATAAAATTTTGCTCAAATGTATGTTATGTCTGGAGGACTTTTGGCACTGAAAATGGACCATGTGGGTCCACGTCTTCGTATAGCCCCCATATAACGGTACCTCCCGATATTCGGTATTTTAATGATTTTAGCGACATTATTCATCGGAATTGTTTCAAATTTGGTATTTAAAGTTCATAATGGATACTACAGCCTATGACAGAAAATTGTCCGTGAAGGTCCACGTCTTCGTATAGCCCTAATATAACAGTACCTCCCGATATTTTGACTATTTTAGCGACAATAGAATTGTTTCAAATTCGGTATTTGAAGTTCCAAGAAGATACTACAGCCTAAGACAGAAAATTGTCTGTGCAGGCCCACGTCTTCGTATAACGCCCATATAACGGTACCTCCCAATATTCGGTATTTTGATGATTTTAGCTACATTATAAACAGATTTTTCTTCAAGTTTCGAATTTAAATATTGCAATAACTCATGACAAAAGTTGCCTATGCAGGTCCACGTCGTCGTACAAGCATTCGGTATTTTTAAGATTTTAACAGAATTTTTAACGGATTTTTTTATTATTTTTTTTTTTCGGAAATTGGCAAATTTGTCTCAAATGGTGGAGGGTATTAAAAGTTCGGCCCGGCCGAACTTACAGCTTTTTTACTTGTTTTATAAAAATTTGAAATATTTATTGTATATATATATATATATATATATATATATATATATATATATATATATATATATATATATATATTTAAATAATGTATATATATATTTAAATAATCTTTTATGTCATGGGGGGGGGGGGAATTATTCTGCCCAAAAATATTTTTTAAACAAATTGAAATAATTGTATATATTTTTAAAAAATAATATCCTTATGTCATTGTGAGTATATTATAAAAATTTAAAAACAACCTCAAAAGTAGAGTTCATAGTCCGAATTACCAGCAGAAACCCAGACTAATTCATTAAAATTAACATTTTTCGCTTTCCAAAAATGTTCATCTAAACTTTAATATAATTTTCCATTCCGTCCCAAAGATTTGCACAAAACCATTTAATAAATTTGAAAAATTCAATCTTTAGCCTTTTAATCTTCCTGATTCGCCTTTAATTCAAGACGTTTGTGTTTTCAATTTCGCCTTCATTGTCTTGTAATTGTCCATTAATTAGGTAGTTAGTTGAGTGATTCGGATGTAATTTGTGAATTGAAGAAAATCACAGTTTAGTTACAAAGCTCTCACTGCACGTATTTCTTGTTGTTGTAGTTGTATGTTCTCTCTCTCTCTCTCTCTCTCATTTGGCCATTAATTTATTAACGACCAATAGAATTTATTGGCTTTGACCACAAAGGCAATCTTCTTCGTCTTCTTCTTCTTCGTCGTCAAAGTCTTCTTGGGTGTTATTCAGTTGTTGTTGTTCGTTCGTCGTTATGGCACATTAAACATAAATTATGGCTAATTATTATTGCAATTCACAAGTTTCGTTACGTTTTGGTCAAATTAGAAACTAATAGTTTTATTTCACTTAGTAGTTGTTTGGTAGGGGGGGGGGGGGGGTTTAGTTGTGAACACCGACCTTGATTAATAACAGGGGAAAAGATAATTTTTCCATTGAAAATATATGCTCAAGTAATGGAAAATCATGATTTTTAATGAAAAATATTAAGGAGCTGAGGACAGAAATTCACTATAAGTACTGGAAAATGCTTATAGTGTCACTTTCTTTTAGAAGGAAACAAAAATTTTGTTATTATTTATTTTTTTTTTTTTTGATACAAAATAGAACAAACAAACGTTGTTTTTATAAAAACAACAATAAAGGGATTAAGCCTGAAAATTTGCAACAACATTTGATACAAAATTTTAATTTTTGTATTTATTATTATTATTATTATTTTTTTTTTTTTTTTTTTTTTTTTTTTTGTAGAAAAATATTGATTTTTTTTTTTTGTTAATACAGGGCTAGATGATAAAGCCGCAGCCAACTTCAAACTGCTGTCATTCCTAAGCCACTCGTCCGACAGCTGTTAAAATTATTCCAGTGAGAACTCATTATTTTGTTTACAAGCGTACAAAAGCATTTTGCTGAGAAAATGTTATTCGTGATGGAATTCAAGCGTGATAGTGTGATTTCTTTATATTTGGCTACAAAACCACAAGTGGCTATCGTTAGAGCACTCCAGCATTTAAATGTGAATAAATCTTTTGTGTGTCGCGCATCATCGCTCGTTACCGTGATACTGGTAGCGTTGCCCGACGTGAAGAAAGTGAACGGAAGAAAACAGCAAAATCAGCAGAAATGGTTCGAAAAGTAAAGAAGCGACTTGATCGAAACCCTCGTCCCAGTGGTCGTGAGCTGAACATATCCATTCGGCAAATATTGAAAAATGAGTTTCGGGTAAAGCCATTGAAATTCCAAAAAATCCAAGAACTTACACCGCAACTGAAAAAAATAGACTCAAAAGAGCTAAAAAGTTGCTTCGTTTGGCCGAAAGTCGTGAACTGCCGAAATTGTTTTTCTCCGATGAGAAAACATTCGTTGTTCAGCAGTTTGTACACAAACAAGATGATCGTGTTTAATTGCCAAAGAGGTCAGCTGAAAATGTGCACCTTCGGCTGGACACCACAACTCAAGCACCGGCCATGGTGATAGTGTGGGCCGCCATAACAGCCGATGGTCGCTCTCTGTTAGTATTAAATCGTGTCATCAGAATAAATGCCGAATATTATCGTGAAAATATTCTGAATGGTGTATTAAAGCCTTAGGCACTCAAACATTTTGGCCGCAGACCTTGAACATTCCAACAGGACCCAGCACCATTGCACTCAGACAAATAAGGTTCCTCGCTTCATTCCCAGCGCACAATTGCCACCAAAATCTCCGGATACCTATCCGTTGGATTATTGTGTCTGGAGTATTTTTTGGAAAGCAAGGTTGGCACTAAAAAATACCAAAGTGTCGATCACCTCAAGCAAGCGCTGCGGCGAGAATGGACCAAAATACCGCAGAACAATATTCGGGCAGCGTTTGGCTGTTTCATTGGCCGTCTGAGGGCCATAATTCGTGCCAAAGGTGACCAATTCTAACAAATCTAAACTTATTCTAAAATTTGATGCTATGTCCGACGTTTTTTTGCGTTCATTCAATAAAATTAAAAAAAAAAAAACAAGTAAAAAAATATTAAATGCGGCCGGGACCTTAGGGTAATGAAAACACTAGAACCAATTATGACCAACAAATACCAACTTTTAGACATATTCGTGGAAAAACGTGACAAAAATCATCAAAGTATTGAATATCGGAAGGTATGCTGATTATGAATATATATACATTATGGGGTCCACGACGAATATTTAGGGATGTAACAAACGGAATGACAAAGTTAATATAACCTCCTTTCCTAGGTGGAGGGTATAATTATAAATTATGGCGTTTGGCTTTGTTTCAGTTTTTTTTCTCACCCTGTAATTGTTTGTTTTTTCCTTAACTTTTTATAAAAAAAATCCTTTTTTATTAAAAAATCTATAAATATAAAAAATCGTATTGGGTGTACAAATAGAGCTTGAAATCTGATATTTGCTATTAGGATCGCTGTTCATGTGTTGGGTGGTCATATGGAGGTGGTTTCGGAAATGTGTACTATAAATTGTACAATAAATAAGTTTGGTATTGGGTTAAGGAATATTTGGTATTCTAAAACTTGATATTCAAATTACCGACGGTATCTGTGTTCAAGATTTGACGGTGGTTTGAAAATGCGTCCTATATTTGTACGAAAAGTACTAAATTGTACTAAATTTGGTATTAAATGAAGTGATAGGACTGGAACCCTAGAATTTGATATTGAGGTCTCTGTTGGTGTCTGGAAATGAGATATGAAAGTGGTTTTGGAAATATGTAAATATGTATGTATGTTTGAAATATGTAATTGTACAAAAAGTACTAAAATGTACCAAATTTGGTGTTGGATGAATAAATAGACCTGAAATCCCGAAATTTGATTTGGATGTCACTTTTGATGCCTGTGGCAAAGATGGAAACATATTTTCCTATTGATTTGACTGAAAATATGGTATTTTGGAGCTTTGCCTTTCTCTTGCAACCAAATCGGTTGATATTATTCAATAGCAACTGTCAAAATGGTTTCTACACTCAAAAAAAATAATTAAATCAGGATTATCCCACATATGCTGCTACTCCTAAACATGAACCTAAATTGAAATTTATTTAGAAAAAGTGTTTTACGTCCAAAGAAAGTTAAAGCCAAATCAGATAATATGACCTACGCAATAAAATTTACTATAATGCATCCTTGTACAAATAATCGATTAGGGTTCTGTACATTTCATGATATAAAAATTCATGTCTTAAAATTTCTATAACTGCGACATCAACTTCATTTGATGATGATTTGTAGTAAAGGGGAGACCAAAAAAATGCAATGCACTTACCTTTTTTACATTCGTTGCCAAATGACGTCGCTGAAGGTCCGGAGTTTAAACAATTTTCCCATTGCAACAGCAGCTATGCATTTTAAGGATATTGTTTGCTGAAAAAATATAGGAAAGAGAAAACATTTTTAGGACTCTAGCTCTTTCTCGACATTGTACTTTTTGTTGTTTTTGTTATTGCTAACGAATGAAGGAATAAAATTGGAATTTATGCTAATGACGGTACTTTGGTTTTTTTTTTATTTACTCTAATTCTATGTTTAAGAGTTAATAAACTTTGGAATTCATGTAAACGGAATGCGGAAAAGAGAGAGAGGCAGAAGTGGGGGAGAAAAGGAAATAGGTCCTTCGTCATCGTTTCATTGTTTGTTGTGCAGGGGGAAAAACTGCAGCGTTGCTGGTTAAACGAACTTGGGAAAGAAAGCCGTAAAAACGACAATGAACCCAAATCGCCAAGGTAGGTACATTGGTGGAACAGAACATTGCCTCCTCTGCAGTTACTTTGTAAACGAATAAATTCTTCGCAAAAAAAAAACGTTTTGTAATCATTTTCTTGGCTTTAAAAATAGTGTTTTGTTGTTGTTAGTTCTTACGCTCGTTTTATGCGCCTGCAGACGACTTATGAGGAAGGTAGGTAAAACGTTAAGGTAACATAAAGCTACTACGCAAATTTGCCAAAGGGTGAAACCCTGTTCATCCTCCTCATCCATTATTCACCTATAGTTCGGGAAAACCCCAACGACAGCAGAAGAAGGGGAAAACAGAAGAAAAGAGAACCGACAAAAAATGTATTAAAGTAGAAAATGTTGTTGTATTACAAAAGAAATTAGCATAAAACTGCATAATAATACACAATGGCGCAACAGCCAGAAAGAAGCCAACCACGGAGGAGGTACTCTCGCATGAATGAAGTACCCAGCAAAATAATATTCTATGAATTGGAAGCATAATGTATTTTCATGCCTACCACAAGAATGAATTATTCCCTTTATCTTTCCATGGGAATGAATTATTCGCTATTTGGTAAATTTGGAGTTTTTAAGGCAACTCCTACTCGAAATAGAAAATGGGAGATTCAGTTCGCATTAACAGGATTACGATCTGGGATTTCAGTGTCAATGAAATCGTCACACCCTGCCCGAATGTTGTTCTGCGGTATTTTAGCCCATTCCCGACGAAGCGCATCCTTGAGGTGATCGACACTTTGGTATTTTTTAGTGCCAACCTTGCTTTCCAAAATACTCCAGACACAATAGTCCAACGGATTGGTATCCGGACATTTTGGTGGTCATTGTGCGCTGGAAATGAAACGAGGAAACTCATTTTGTAACCATTCTTGGGTGGTGAGTGCTGAGTTGGTCTGTGGCCAAATACACCCTCCAGAATATTTTCGTGATAATATTCGTCATTTCGATTAATACGGGCGGATAGCGACCATCGGCTGTTATTTTCATTTCACATTTTCATAGAACAATAATTGAGGACCTGGTGGCCAATGGAAGGTTCACATTTTCAGCTGACCTCTTTGGCAAGTAAACACGAGCATTTTGTTTGTTGACAAATTACGGGACAACGAATGTTTTCTCATCGTAGAAAACTAAATTCGGCAGTTCATCACGTTCGGCCAAGCGAAGCAACTCTTTAGCTCTTTTGAGTCTATTTTTTTCTTTTGCGGTATAAGTTCTTGCACTTTTAGAAATATCCATGGCTTTAACCCGAGCTCATTTTTCAGTATTTGCCGAATGGAATATTGCGATATGTTCAGCTCACGGCCACTGCTACGCGGGTTTCGATCAAGTCGCATCTTTCCTCTTCGAACCATTTCTGCTGATGTTGCGGGTTTCTTCCGTCCACTTCCTTGACGTCGGGCTACGCTACCAGTACCAGTATCACGGTAACGAGCGATGGTTCGAGACGCAAAAGATTTATCCACATTTAAATGCTGGAGTGCTCTAACGACAGCCACTTGTGGTTTTCCGGCCAAATATAAAGAAATCACACTATCACGCTTGAATTCCATTACGAATAACTTTTTTTCTTGAAAATTCTCACCAATATGCTTTTGTACGCTTGTAAACAACATAATGAGCTGTCACTGGAATAATTTTAAAAGCTGTTGGACGAGTGGCTTAGAAATGACAGCAGTCTGAAGTTGATTGTAGTTTTTTCATCTCACCTTGTAGAAGAGTTCTGGGTATCTGGATTTGCTGGGTACCTGGTCCTTGCAGTATTGAAATGAAAAGGCCGATGAATTGACAAGGGTGAGTTCGCGGTCAACAGACCTTGAAGTCACCAATATCTTAAAACCTCCTCTTTGGCATTTTACCAGAGAATTGAACCGACTCTTCAAGGAGAAAGACAAAGCAAGATGATACAATGAACCACGGTGCAAAGTATCAAAACAAAATTGGCCAGGTAGCTCCTAGCATAAAACGCAGTCTCTTTTAAGCATGAATAAACCACTATTACGGATTTAAACAGGGACACTAACAGGTCACTGCAGCATCCGTTCAAGAACATCCAAATTGAGATAAGTCTACTATTTCAATTGTAACTACACATCCTCTAATCTAGCCTAAACGTCTCCTAAGGACAGAACACCTTTCAATTGGTGTCATACGGATAAAATACGGTTGATTGATTAACAGTGCAGTATTTTCCCATTGACTTAACTGCATATTACTCTCTATAAGCTCTATCTCAAAACTAAACTGACAGCTTTGCAACATTTGCTGATCGCTACCAATATTGTGATTTCTTTCCGGCGAAGGGAATGGGAATCACTTGGATTTTCCACTTTTTTATATGTATGACGACTTTTGTGAAAATCAAACTCCTTAAGTGTCGAGCATTCTCAAGTGAATGAGAATCACACTCACTTCTTGATTTTCCCAAAAATTTACAATTTACTGTAAAGCTACCAGCACATTTTCAACTAAGGACTCACCTAGCTTTGCCAGTAGAAGAAACATCGATACAGTCACTTGAGTTTTTTGGTACAGAAGATATTTAAATAAGTATGAAATGAACGGTATACCCTTCATATCTCTTTAATATACCAAATCCTGTTTAAACGTCTCCTAAAGATAGAAAAATTTTCGAAAAACAACAACAAATTATTTTTTTTTTATATTATGCTCAATTGTTTTGCTGGGTTACGTTACAAAACCCCAGTGACTTTCATACAGCAGTTAGTCAGTCAGGCTGGCAGCCATTCATAGAGCCAGGCAGTCAATTGAGTAGATGATGTTAGTCAATCAAGTGAATTGATAGTGAATGGGAAGAGAGAGAGAGAGAGAGAGAGGGAAAGCAAAAA
Organism: Musca domestica; assembly: GCF_030504385.1. Taxonomy (NCBI): domain Eukaryota; kingdom Metazoa; phylum Arthropoda; class Insecta; order Diptera; family Muscidae; genus Musca; species Musca domestica. The sequence continues at coordinate 7,532,793 of NW_026712334.1, read as the reverse complement.
AAGGGAGAAAAAGCTCAACACAGAACACGTGCATAACAGAAATGGACTCCATTAGGATAACGGTATATTTTTTGTGGAGAAGGTGGGTTTGAGATAGGGCCAGGATATTGTACTGTGTATCAACATAGGTATTTAATAGGAAAAAGGTACCAAAACCAGATTATAACTACACGGAAGAAGGTGTGGAGAAAAGCCAGGAAATTTAGTTTTGAAAATAGTATCTCCGGATATACTAATTTTATATGAAAGACCCTTCGGGATATTTCAAATATATGTCAATGTAAAATTCTCATATGAAAGTAGCTATTAATTTCAGCTATTTCGACGATCGAAAAATTTGTTTCTTTGAGAGTAAATAGCCTCATTTAGGGGTATTTTTTTAAGACCTAACAAAGATTGACATGCGATCTCAAAACTCTTCTGAGGAATTTATCTACAAAACGAGTAAAAATTTGCAGTGAATTCGAAAAAGTGTATAATTCTTCGAAAAAAAAGAAGTTTTTTTATTAATTAAAATTAATAAAATTTATATGGACGAACAACATCGCTGCATATGTCTTCCATAGCCAAAAGATCTTCCAAAGATCTTCTGTTGTCAGAAGATATTCTAAATGTCTTCTATACAGGGTGAGATGAAAAAAATGCAACCAACTTCAGACTGCTGTCATTTCTAAGACACTCGTCCGACAGCTGTTAAAATTATTCTAATGACAGCTCATTATATTGTTTACAAGAGTACAAAAGCATTTCGGTGAGAATTTTCCAGAAAAAAAGTTATTCGCGATGGAATTCAAGCCTTTCTATAAATTTGGCTGGAAAACCAAAAGTGACTATCGTTAGAGCACTTCAGCATTTAAAAGTAAATAAATCTTTTGTGTCTCGTACCACCGCTCGTTACCGTGATATTGGTGGCGTTGCCCGACGTCAAGGAAGTGGACGGAAGAAAACAGCAACATCAGCAAAAATGGTTCGAAAAATAAAGAAGCGACTTGATCGAAACCCGCGTCGCAGTGGCCGAAAAATGGCTCGTGAGCTGGACATATCGCAATGTTCCATTCGGCAAATTTTGAAAAATGAGCTCGGGGTAAAGCCATTGAAATTCCAAAAAGTGCAAGAACTTACACCGCAACTGAAAGAAAATAGACTCAAAAGAGCTAAAGAGTTACTTCGCTTGACCGAAAGTGGTGAACTGCCGAATTTGGGTTTCTCCGATGAGAAAACATTCGTTGTCCTGCAGTTTGTAAACAATCAAAATGATCGTGTCTACTTGCCAAAGAGGTCAGCTGAAAATATGCACCTTCGGTTGGCCACCCACCAGAACTCAAGGGCCGGCCATGGTGATGTCGTGAGCCGCCATGACAGCCGATGGTCGCTCTCCGCTCGTATTAATCGACCGTGACATTAGAAAAAATTGCCGAATATTAGCGCGAACATTCTGAAGGGTGTATTAAAGCCTTGGGTACGCAAACACTTTGGTCGCAGACCTTGGACATTCCAGCAAGACTCAGCACCATCGCACTCAACACGCGCTACCCAAGAATGGTTACAAAATGAGGTTTCTCACTTAATTTCCAGCCCACAATGGTCACCAAAATTTCCGGATACCAATCCGTTGGACTATTATGTTTGGAGTACTTTGGAAAGCAAGGTTGGCACTATAAAATACCAAAGTGTGTCAATAAAATTAAAAAAAAAAAAACAAGTAAAAAAACATTAAATTCGGCCGGGCCTAACTTTTAATACCCTCCATCTTAGGGTAAAGGAAACATTAGAAGAAATGTGGTAAAAATCATCAAAATGCCGAATATCGGGAGGTACCGTTATATGGGGGCTACACCAAAATGTGGACCTATAATTACAATTAGACAAATCAGTGAAAAAATATGGAAAAAAACAATCAAAATACCGAATACTGGGAGGTATCGTTATATGGGGGCTATATCAAATCATGGACCAATGCATGCAATGTTTCGCCACCGGAGCTAGAACCCATTATGACCAAAAAATACCAATTTTCAGACAAATCCGTGAAAAAAATGTGGCAAAAATCAATAAAATACCGAATATCGGGAGGTACCGCTATATGGGGACTATACCAGAACGTTGACCGATATATCTCATTTTCAATACCAACCATCCTATATACAATGCAAATTGCTCTGCTAAATTTTGGCGCTCTACGTCAAATAATGTGGGATGTATCGTGATTTCAACAGACAGACAGACGGACAGACAGACAGACGGACATCGTTAAACCGACATAGAATTTTATGCTGATTATGAATATATATATACTTTATGGGGTCTAAGACGAATATTTAAGGATGTTTCAAACGGAATGACAAAGTTAATATACCCTCCTTTCCAAGGTGGAGGGTATAAAAAGTAAAAAATCATTGCGTTTGACTTTGTTGCAGTTTTTTTTATCTCACACTGTATATACAATGCTTCGCCAAAAGACTCCTACAATCAGAAGACCATCCAAACGAAATATTTCAAAATAACTCTGCATGAAAACCCAAATTCAGCTGCTAAATGCATTTCGAAAAGGACATAAATCACTTTCGTTACATTTCTCAAAGTTTATGCATTTTGTAATTGAATTAAATTAAATTTGCAATAACAATAATAATAAAGTAATTTTCGAATAATATTTTCAAAACCGCAAAGAAAATCCAATAAATTTTCCCAATAATTTGACTTGAATTGATTTGAATTTCATTAGCTGCCAATGTAAATTTTGCTCTGCTTTGTGTTCAGGGCAGCCAAAGTGTAAAGACAGACAGACAGACAGACGCAAGAAATCAAGTCCATGGCAGTACATTGACTTGCTATGCAAAATACACCTCCTCCCTTTGCCCTCCCCAGGCACCCTTTGCATCGGAAATGCCGATAAAATGATTTATGGCATCTAAACATATTTTGAGAAGAAAAAGAAAAACACAGGGAAGAAAAGGGATGAAAGAAAGTCGGAACAATAACAAACAAACCACTCTCGACGAGGATGTAGTGTCAATAAGAGAGGGAGCGTGAGTGGGTGACAAAAAATGAGAAACACCACAAGGATGTTATAACAAATATCGATGCATGGGAATGTGTATGTACGGCTGAATGTAGGTACGTAAAGCTGACGTACATATGTAATAACTTTATTATAAACATAATCAATATTGTAATGTTTTTTCCTCTCTCTCTCTCTCGTGCTTTCTTTTTTGGTTACTGTAACAAACTGGATATTAGAAAAAGAAAAGTAGCACAAAAAACATGGCACTTTGGGAATTGCATGCAATTTTTCCAATGAAAAACAAATTGTGTCACGACTAAAGTAGCATTACGGATTATAAAATGTGAAAATGACTGGCAGGTTTGAACAAATGGCGTAACTTTTTTTTCAAATCCAAAAGAGAAATATAAAAGAAAAGCTTTAGGGTGGATATAGATGATCTAAGATCCGTTGCAGTTACCATACATCAACGATGTAAGAAAGTTCGGTTAAAAGTGAAAAACACACCACATAAACAGGAGTCTTTGGAAGGAGTCCATTTCAGGACATTTGGGATCGATGGTAGGTGTACAAAATACTTTGTACATACTATTGAGTGCGGTTGAGGCGCTGTTTAGCAATAAACAATCAATATTCAACAAGTAAAAAAACATTATGTTCGGCCGGGCCAAACTTTTAATACCCTCCACCTTAGGGTGAAAGAAACATTAGAAGAAATGTGGCAAAAACCATTAAAATGCCGATTATGGGGAGGTGCCGTTATATGGGGCCTATACCAAATCATGGACCTACATATGCAATGATTCGCCACCGAAGCTGGAACCAATTATGACCAACAAATACCAATTTTCAGACAAATCCGTGAAAAAATGTGGCAAAAAGCCTCAAATTACCGAATATCGGGAAGTACCGTTATATGGGGGCTATATCAAATCATGGACCCATGCATGCAATGTTTCGCCACCGAAGCTGGAACCAATTATGAGCAACAAATACCAATTTTCAGACAAATCCGTGAAAAAAATGTGGCAAAAAAACTAAAATACCGAATATCGGGAGGTACCGTTATATGGGGGCTTTACCAAAACGTGGACCTATAATTACAATGTTACGCCACCGGAGCTGGAACCCATTATGACCAACAAATACCGATTTTCAGACACATCCGTGAAAAAATGTTGCAAAAATCATCAAATTACCGAATATCTGGAGGTATCGTTATATGGAGGCTATACCACAACGTGGACCTATACATGCAATGTTTTGCCACACGCTCAGGGACCTGCTATGACCTACAAATACCAATTTTAAAACAAATCCGGGAAAAAATGTGGCATAAATCATCAAAATACCGAATATCGGGAGGTACCGTTATATGGGGACTATACTAGAACGTGGACCGATATATCTCATTTTCAATACCAACCATCCTAGACACAATGCAAATAGCTCTGCTAAATTTTGGAGCTCTACGTCAAATAATGTGGGCTGTATCGTGATTTCAACAGACAGACAGACGGACAGACAGACAGACATCGTTAAATCGACTTAGAATTTTATGCTGATTATGAATATATATATTTTATGGGGTCTAAAACGAATATTTAAGGATGTTACAAACGGAATGACAAAGTTAATATACCCTCCTTTCCAAGGTGGAGGGTATAAAAATTACATATTTCCTAGCCACCATAAAATACCACATGTGAACAATTCGGTGATGTTGTGCGCTGACGCATACGATGATGTGTGAGATAATAATGGCTATGACCCACACGCACAGATATCGATGCGCTCAATAGATGTACAAGCCCTGCAATGTTCTCCATTCAATATTAGAATAGATAAGAATAATTGTGTGGCTGCGATTAGGTTAAGTTAGATTAGTTGTTGTAGCACTTAAGAAACACATTTTTAAAATAAAATCAGAATTGAAACTACATCCAACGAAAAAGGTTGTTCTTTCTTTTCTCATTTTCTACATTGATCCTCCGAGCAGGATCCGAATAGAGAATAGAGTTGACAATCGAAGAGAGAGAGATATTGGACTCTTTTCTCGCTATTACATTGATCTTTCAAGCCGGATCGAGAATTGAAATGGCACCCAAGCGCAGCGGTGGGAGATTGGACTCTATTCTCATTATTAAAACCAGTAAAGAAAGTCTTAAAGTCGGTCGGGGCCGACTTTATGATACCCTACACCACTTTGCTAATTTAGTAGAGCTGCGCATAACAATTAAAAGTTTTTATGGAAGAATTCAATCATACACGCTATGATTTTAATTATAATTTAAAGTTCAAAGGACTGAATATGCCGAAGCATTTGTATCTTTTAAATTCGGACTTGTATTACCCATCTGGTGCACAAATCACTTGAAATCGGATAAATATATATATATATATGGGAGCTATATCCAAATCGGCACCGATCTCGATAAAATTTGGCAAAGATATTTCTGAGCTGTATTTGATATATTTCCTTGAATATCGTTGTTACGGAGTGCATATTACGGCTGTGGGTAACATATATGACAAATCCGATGAACAGTATATATGGGAGCTATAGCTATATCCGAACCGATCTTCACCAAATTTGACATACTAGCTTCTAGACTCAATTCGGTCGTAAGTGCCAAATTTCATCCAATTTGGGCAAATATTAGACGTTTGGTGCGCAATAAAAAGTAAATCGGACGAAGTTATATATGGGAGCTATATCCAAATCTGAACCGATCTCGATAAAATTTGGCAAAGATATTTCTGAGCTGCATTTGATATATTTCCCCAAATATTGTTGTTACAGAGTGCATATTACGGCTGCGGAGGACAAAAATAACAAATCGGATGAACAATATATATGGGAGCTATAGCTATATCTGAACCGATTTCGATCAAATTTGGCATACTTATTTTTAGGTCCAATCTGATCGTACGTGCAAAATTCCATACTATTCGGACTGATATTATACGTTTGGTGCACAATAAAAAGCAAATCGGACGAAGATATATATGGGAGCTATATCTAAATTTTGACCGATTATCTCCAATTTCAATAGGGTTCATCCTTGGGCCAAACAAATGATTTGTGCAAAATTTCATCTGGATAGGACAATAAATGCGAACTGTACTTCGTTTACAAAAATACATGGACAGACGGACGGACGGACGGATATGCATAAATCGACTCAGAATGTGATTCTATGCAGATCATCAAAAGGAACTATGGGTCTATCTCGTTTCCTTTTGCCTGTTACAAACAAATGCACAAAGACATAATACCCTGACCACCTTGTGGTGTAGGGTATAAACATTGATCCTTCGAGCAGGATCCAGAATAGAGTTGACAATAGAAAAGGGAGATTGGATTCTATTCTGATTAACAGTAGGTGAGCGCGATAATTCCTAAAGGGAATTTAACTTTGCCAATCGTAATCTAACGTAATCTAATCAGCAACGCCCAGACGAAATGGCTAGCTAGAATTTTGAACTTCAAGGCGACGAACCAGTAGAGCTAAAGCTCTTAAATTTGAAATGAGGGTAACCGATTGAGTGGGTGATGGATGTACCAAAGACTTTTTGTAAATTGTAACAATAAGTGTATGAAAAGTACTAAAATGTACTACAATTGGTAACATTTTGTATCATATGAACGGTTAGAGCTAAAAACTTGAAATTTGGATTGGAAAACTAGATTGAGCATAGGGTCGATGTACGAAGGTAGTTTTAGAAGTGTGTACTCATGTACACGAAAAGTACTAAACGGTACTAAATTTGGTACAATTTGAATTTGGAGGAATGAATGGAGCTGTAATCCTGAAATTAACATTACTGGCGGAGTGTAAGATTCGGATGTGAAGGTACATTTCTAAATTTTTGCTTAATGCACGATTTTTACTAAATGGTACTAAATTTGGAACAAATCGATTTGAATGAACCGATAGAGCTGGAATATTGAAATTTGCAAACAAGATTACTATTGCATATTCGACGGACCTTTGGGCCCATTCCAATCGACGAGGCTTGTCCGAAGGCAACATTCTTTGCGTCAATTGAATTTTGTACGGGAACAAATGCAAATCAATGCGAATAATCCGTTGTAAAGTGGCCCAACTGCTGAGAACGGCGTTTGTGGGATGTTCTTGGGGCGTTTTTGGGTTGTTCTTGGGGACCTCTCAACACTGGCTCGTACGGCAGCGATATTCTCGGCCGATCGCCTTGGTCGACTTTTATATGGCCTCTTCGGGTTAGAAAGGCGCACTTCTCACATTTTTTAATGTTTTAAAAGCACGTTGAGTTTTCACAATTGACTTCTTCGGTTGAATGTAAATTTCAGAGCGCTCGCGTGGCGCGTATTGGTTCATGGTAAAAATCTGCTTGGACTGACGCTTCAAACGCGGCATGTCATTAAGCGATGTGACATCTCTGTCAAAAGTTATGGCGTTGCCAGATGGGTCCGTCGAATATGGGCAACCCTGTATATGTAGTTTTTGAAATCCGTAATTATGTGTACTACATGGTACTAAATTTGGTACAATTTAAATTTTGGGTAAACTTGGTATCCTGAAATTTGAAAATAAGATTTCTATTGGATTGTATGATTTAGGTAGTTATAAAAACTTGTACTTAAGTACATTAAATGGTACTAAATTTGGTACAATTTGGATTTGGGTGAACCAATAGAGCTGCTATCATGAAAATTAGAAATAAGATTCCTGTCGGAGTTTAGGATTGGAAAATGTAGGTGGTTTTGGAAATTTAAATCATATTTACTATAATGTACTAAATTTGGTACAATTTTGATTTGAACGAATCGATAGTTCCAGAATCATGAAATTGGGATATAAGATTTCTATTGGATTGTATGATGCACTTTGGTATTAAATTTGATTCCAAATGGAGTTGTGGTTAACCGAGAGGGCTGGAATCCTAAAATTTGAAATTAGGTAAAATGCTGAAGTGTATGATTGGGGTATGTACAAACTGGTACTAAATCTATATGTATTCAAAAGAGTGATGAAATATCTAAATTACGTGCGTAGGCGTGTGATATGGCTGGGTTTTGGAAATTCGTACTGAAAGGGTACAAAAAAGTACTCAAAATGGGCTAGAATTCAGAAATTTTGAATGAGAGTCACTGATGGAGTGAAGGATAGATGTACCAAAGGGTTTTTGGGAATTCGAACTTTAGGGTCACAAAAAATTCTAAAATTGTACTTAACTTCTGAAATGGTACCATTTGGTACTAAGCGAACAAATATAGCCATCAACTTGAAATTTGATATGAGAATCAAAGAATTCAGAATTTTTTTAAGAATCAAAGTTGGAAAGTTTTTATTTTTTTTTATATATGAACTTGGTTTTGGAAATGTGTACTACCTACAAGTGTACGAAAAATACTAAATGGTACTAAATATGCAACAGTATGTTTTAGTTTGAAAGGATGAAGCTGGAATTTTGAAATTTTGTATTTGGTTTCCTGTTGGTAGCAGGTTTGTGAAATGTGTTTTGGAATGTGTACTATAATTGTACAAAAAGTACTAAATGGTGCTAAATTTGTTACAATTTGGTATTGGATATAGTGCTTGCAGTTTGAAATTTTGTAATAGAGTTGCTGTTTTTGGGTAGCCTGAATCTATGGAGGTGGCCTTGGAAGTGTGTGCTATAATGGCACTAAATAGTATTATATTTCGTATTGGATGAAGGAATACAGCTGATATAGATGTCACTATTGGTGTCTATGGTTAAGATATGGAGGAAGTTTTGTAAATGTGTACCATAATTGTTCTAAAATTACTAAATAATACCATATTTGGTACAATTTTGTATTGTGTGTGCTTAAAAAACATATAAATTTGGTATTAAGGCGCTGACTATGAGTTGGCTAGACATATGGGGGTGGTTTTAGAAATGTGTACTATAATTGTACGAAAAGTACTGAATGGTACTATATTTGGTATTTGGTGAATGGAGAGAGACAAACTTCTGAAATTTAATATTTAGGCCAATGATGGTATCTGTGTTCGAGATTTGGCGGTGGTTTGGAAATGCGTCCTATATTTGTGCGAAAAGTATTAAATGGAACTAAATTTGGTATTGGGTGAAGGGATAGGGCTGAAATCATGAAAATTGACATTGAGGTCTCTGTGTAACAATTGTTCGAAAAGTACTAAATAATACTATATTTTGTATAATTTGGAATTGGTGGAATAGATAGTGCTTGAAATCTGAAATTTAGTATTAGGGTCGTTGTTCATGTGCAACCTGCAATATGGAGGTGGTTTCGGAAATGTGTGTCAAAATTGTACGAAATGTACTATATTTGGTATTGAGTAAAGCGATAGAGATACAATTCTGAAATTTGATATTATGACGGTAAATGATGGTAAATTTGTTTGAGATTTGGCTGTGCTTTGGAAATTTGTTCTATATTTGTACGAAAAGTACTAAATGGTACTACATTTAACATTAGGCCAAGGGATAGGACAGAAATCTTCCTCCTGAGGTATGGAGACGTTTTAATTAATCGAAAAATGGTACTAAATTTGGTTTTGGTTGCAGGGATAAATCTGAAATCTTGAAATTTAATATAGATGTCACTGTTGGTGTCTACAGTTCAGTGAAGGAGCTGCGTACTTTAATTATTCGATGGTACTAATTTTGGATCACTATCTAAGATGAAGAGATGTAGATTGTTTTGTATATGCGAACTAAATGTAATAAATTTGATATTGAGTGCAGGGTTACAGTTTGGTAATAGGGTATAATAGGGTAATAGGGTATAATAGGGTCGCTATTTTCGTTTTCAGTTTCAGAAATATGCACTTTATTTTTACGCAAAGTACTATATTTGGTATTGGGTGAAGGGATAGAGATAAAATTCTGATATTTAGATGTTTGAGATTTGGCGATGGTTTGATATCTAGAATTGAGATATAGAGTTGGTTTTGGGAATGGCCACTAAGTAGTGGCACTTAATTGGGTTTTGAGTGAAGGAATGGAGCTGGATTTCAAAAATTTGATATTGAAGTTTCTGTTGGTATCTAGAATTGAGATATGGAGTTAGTTTGGGAAATTGTACGAAAAGCACTAATTAGTACTATATTTGGTATTGGGTGAAGGATAGAACTGAAATTCTAACATTTTATGTAAATGTCACTGTTGGTGTCTGTGTTTAAGATATGAAGGTGGTTTTGGAAATGTGTAGCATAATAGTCCGAAAAATACTAAATGTGTATGTAGCTTAAATCCTGAAATTTGATATTTTCGAATTTGTTGGTATTTGGTGTTGAGATCTGGTGGTGGTTTTTCAAGAACTATAGGAACACTGTTGGTGTCTAGGACGGAGATGTGTATATTAAATTCTAATATATGATATTTACAGGGTGAGATGAAAAAACTGCAACCAAATTCAGATTGCTGTCATTTCTAAGCCACTCGTCCGACAGCTGTTAAAAATATTCCATAATGAGAATTTTTCAAAAAAAAAAGTTATTCGTGATGGAATTTAAGCGTGATAGTGTGATTTTTTTATATTTGACTGGAAAACCACAAGTGGCCATCGTTAAAGCAATTCAGCATTTAAATGTGAATAAATCTTACAGTGATACTGGTAACGTAGCCCGACGTCAAGAAGGCAGAAATGGTTCAAAAAGTAAAGAAGGGACTTAATCGAAACCTGCGTCCCAGTGGCCGAAAATGGCTCATGAGCCGAACATATCGCAATATTCCATTCGGCAAATATTAAAAAATGAGCTCGGGGTAAAGCCAGGAAATTTCAAAAAGTGCAAGAACTTACACCGCAACAGAAAGAAAATAGACTCAAAAGAGCTAAAGAGTTGCTTCATTTGGCCGAATGTGGTGACATTTGTTTTCGAGCAGTTTGTTAACAAACAAAATCGTGTTTACTTGCCAAAGAGGTCAGCTGAAAATGTGCACCTTAGGTTGGCCACCAGAACTCAAGCGCCCGTGGCATCAGAATAAATACCGAATAATATCGCGAAAATATTCTGGAGGGTGTATTTAAGCCTAGGGCACGCAAACATTTTGGCCGCAGTCCTTGAACATTCCAACAGGACTCAGCACCATCGCACTCAGCACAAAAATGAGGCTCCTCGTATCATTTTCAGCGCACAATGGCCACCAAAATCTCCGGATACCAATCCGTTGGACTCTTGTGTGTGGAGCATTTTGAAAAGCAAGTTTGGCCCTAAAAAGTACCAAAGTTTCGATCACCTCAAGCAAGCTCTTCGCCGAGAATGGGCCAAAATACCACGGAGCAACATTCGGGCAGCGTGTGACGGTTTCACTGGCCGTTTGAAGGCCATAATTCGTGGCAAAGATGACCAATTCGAACAAATCTAAACTTATTCTAAAATTTGATGTTATTTCCGACATTTTTTGCGTTCATTCAATATAACTTTGTTGCGGTTTTTTATCTCACCCTGCAGGTCACTGTTGATTGGTTGGTTTGGTGTAAAAGGTACACATTTTCCTTTTTTCTTTCTGAAAAAGGAAAAACCTGATTGACATATAACACCTTGAAAAGTCTGAAAATTTAGTACGCTACATGAAGTTTTGATAACAAAATGTTCTTCAACTTTAACACAAACCAAAAATAACTCCTAAACAATGTGAATACACGGCCCGTATATCCTTGGCTGAATGATAAAAGCAAATAGAAAGAAAATTTGCTCAAAGTATTTCCATGTCTAAGAATTCTACTTCACACATACAAAAGCTTTCAAAAGAAGTACCCTCAAGTTGTACAGCTCCTCACCTTAGTCACTCCGTGGAAACAAAAAGGAGTGCTTAGCAATTCATTGCAACCCATCAACAACAACAACAGCATGGAAAAAATACAAACGTGAAAACAATGTCTTATCAAATTTCCTGGTACAACTGTTTCTCGGGGTAGATCTCCAGCCAGGGAGGACCTCTGTTATGTGGCAGCCTCTTCAAAATGTGAAAAACATTATCTACTGCCGCATTCTAAGGGTATTTACCAGTTATATTCCCGTTATAATCCTTGTTTTATGTGCCAAGTTACAGCATTTATGGGTTGGCGAGGGGGTGAGGGGGTATGTGGAGGTGGATGGTCTCACAAGAAACGTAAAAAAAACAAAGAATCCTTGTTCAACAGAAATATTTTGTTTTATTTGCCGCTAAATGCCTTTCAAAATGAATGAAGGTGGAAAATTATGATATTTTTATGGAACTTTTTTTACCCACTCTTTGCCCCTCCCGCTCTCTCCATTATTGTTATCACATGAATATGTAAAATGTTGCCTGGCATCATCAACAACATTAGCATCAATGCCATAAAACATCATAAATCTCTTAAATAAACCATAAGATGTTGTTGTTGTTATTTTTTTAATATTAGAAACAACCAACTAAGTTTTTCTTCGACTCACTTCCTTCCCCAATCTTCCTGTCCTCCTTCTTCTCAGCTTCAGCCACCAAAAAAAGTGTGACAAACTTAATAAAATATTTATGAACTCACAGTGAAGTTTGACAGGTTTCCTTCTATTCCCTTGACACTTGAAGGCAAATAGACTGACGTGACATAATCACAAATATTGGTCAGGTGGGTTGGAACAGAGAGACAGGTTTTTTTTTTCTATTAAAATCTTCTGCGAAAAAAATCCTACAAGATAAATGTCTTACCGTAAAGTGGAAAATGGAAAACGGAAACCGGAAAAGTCTTAGGGTTTATTAAAATATAAATAAAAACCAGCCCAGCAGGGGCAACAACAACCCGAAAAAAATGGAAGACCATTAACAATAATGACCCCTCCTTTTAAGGAGAATGACATCTTAATTTGACCCCATTTTATTTAGATTTTATAAATTGCCAGGCAATTAATGGCTGAAAACGACACTTTTTTACATTTCTTGCATTAAGGAACAATTAATTTGAAAATTAATATTTTCAATGGGGGCGACAGGACTCTGCCATTTTCTCTTAAAAAAAACTATCGAATGCAGCAATCGGAGCCACAGGACACTCTGTGGCATATTTTTTCTTTATAGAAAAAATCCCGAGCCACAGGACAATCTGTGGTGTATTTTTCTCTATAGAAAAAAAATCCGGAGCCACAGGACAATCAGTGGCGTATTTTTCTCTATAGAAAACAAAATCTTTCTATAGAAAAAATTCAGGAGCCACAGGAAACTCTGAAACAGGACACTCTGTGGCGTATTTTTTTTCTTCAGAAAAAAAAATCAGGAGCCACAGGACACTCTGTGGCGCATTTTTTTCTATAGAAAAAAAAATCAGGAGCCACAGGACACTCTGTGGCGTATTTTTTTCTTTTTCTATAGAAAAAAATCAGGAACCACTCTCTGTGGCGCATTTTTTTTCTATAGAAAAAAATCAGGAGCCACTCTGTGGCGAACTTTTTTCTATAGAAAAAAATCAGGAGCCACTCTGTGGCCAACTTTTTTCTATAGAAAAAAATCGGGAGCCACTCTGTGGCCAACTTTTTTCTATAGAAAAAAATCGGGAGCCACTCTGTGGCCAACTTTTTTCTATAGAAAAAAATCGGGAGCCACTCTGTGGCCAACTTTTTTCTATAGAAAAAAATCGGGAGCCACTCTGTGGCCAACTTTTTTCTATAGAAAAAAATCGGGAGCCACTCTGTGGCCAACTTTTTTCTATAGAAAAAAATCGGGAGCCACAGGACACTCTGTGGCACATTTTTTCTTTATAGAAAAAAATCAGGAAACTCTGTGGCGTATTTTTTTCTATAGAAAAAAATCAGGAGCCACAGGAAACTCTGTGGCGTATTTTTTTTCTATAGAAAAAAATCAGGAGCCACAGGACACTCTGTGGCGTATTTTTTTCTATAGAAAAAAATCAGGAGCCACAGGACACTCTGTGGCGTATTTTTTTCTATAGAAAAAAATCAGGAGCCACAGGACACTCTGTGGCACATTTTTTCTTTATAGAAAAAAATCAGGAAACTCTGTGGCGTATTTTTTTCTATAGAAAAAAATCAGGAGCCACAGGAAACTCTGTGGCGTATTTTTTTTCTATAGAAAAAAATCAGGAGCCACAGGACACTCTGTGGCGTATTTTTTTCTATAGAAAAAAATCGGGAGCCACAGGACACTCTGTGGCACATTTTTTCTTTATAGAAAAAAATCAGGAAACTCTGTGGCGTATTTTTTTCTATAGAAAAAAATCAGGAGCCACAGGAAACTCTGTGGCGTATTTTTTTTCTATAGAAAAAATCAGGAGCCACAGGACACTCTGTGGCGTATTTTTTTCTATAGAAAAAAATCAGGAGCCACAGGACACTCTGTGGCGTATTTTTTTCTATAGAAAAAAATCAGGAGCCACAGGACACTCTGTGGCGTATTTTTTTCTATAGAAAAAAATCAGGAGCCACAGGACACTCTGTGGCGTATTTTTTTCTATAGAAAAAAATCAGGAGCCACAGGACACTCTGTGGCGTATTTTTTTCTATAGAAAAAAATCAGGAGCCACAGGACACTCTGTGGCGTATTTTTTTCTATAGAAAAAAATCAGGAGCCACAGGACACTCTGTGGCGTATTTTTTTTCTATAGAAAAAAAATCAGGAGCCACAGGACACTCTGTGGCGTATTTTTTTTTTTTCTATAGAAAAAAAATCAGGAGCCACAGGACTCTCTGTGGCGTATTTTTTTTCTATAGAAAAAAAAATCAGGAGCCACAGGACTCTCTGTGGCGTATTTTTTTTTATAGAAAAAAAATCAGGAGCCACAGGACTCTCTGTGGCGTATTTTTTTTTTCTATAAAAAATCAGGAGCCACAGGACACTCTGTGGCGTATTTTTTTCTATAGAAAAAAATATCTGGAGCCACAGGACACTCTGCGGCGTACTTTTTTTTCTATAGAAAAAAATTAGAAGCCACAGGAAACTCTGTGAAATTTTTCCCCAAAGGATCCACAGACCATGTGGTCCATGTTTTCCCCTATAGAAAGGGGTAACACTGAAATATCTTGCTACACAAAAAAATTCAACTGCTGTAGATTTTATTTCCATAGTAAAAATTAATCCGCCATTCTGTGGAAATCAATGCAAAATCTTGTTTATTATTTCCTTATTGCCTAGATCCTTTGAATTGATATTAGTTTCAATTTTAGAGTTAGAAGAAAATTTCCAAATAATTTGTATTCAATTGTTGAGACCAGAAATCCCTTTCAGCTAACAGTTTATGCTGGTATCTTTACTTCGTGTTTTCATCTTCTTTAGTTTTCTTTGATAGCCTCCGAAGTTAAGAGTCATCATCCGCAGAAAAACAGAAATAGACAAGTTCTCCGGGTCCCCCTCCTACACCTTAAGCTTCTGGCACGAGACAGGAAAAGAAATTGAAAATGTCTTTTTGGCAAATGATGGCGGCTTAAAGGGTATCGCCGTGGCGGAACACAAGGAAAATGTAAAATAGAAAATCTCGTTCAGCATCAAAGGTGCTTCTTTACTGCTTTTCACAAGAAATTCAAAACTTTACGTTCTAATTAATTGGATAAATTAATTGTTAACAATCCTGGTAATTTAAATCTTGTCCGTGGAAACACAAAACTTGAGAACAGCTTTAAGTTGTTTTCTGCGTAAGAAATAGAACATGTTCGCCATAAACATGGCATAAAATTTACATTTTGTGAATCAGTTGTCAGATGAAAAGGGTGAGCTGACAATCGGTAAGGGGAACTAATTAAAATGACAAATCTCAAAAGAATGGGTTGTAAGATGATGACAACATCTTGGACACTGAAAAGAACGTAATTTTGTTAAGGAATATGGCCAAAAAAAATATTTGACATTCCTGGAATATGATTCTGTATTTGTTTGGGAATTATGATAATTAAATTAAAAGTAATACTCAATTTGGAATTGGAAAGAAACCAGTTGCTCCTCCATAGTATGGTGGGTATATGAAGTTTGTCATTCCGTTTGTAACACCTCGAAATATACATTTTAGACCCCACGAAGTATATATATTCTTGATCAGCATAAATTTATATGTCGGTTTAGCGATCCGTCCGTCCGTCTGTCCGTCTATGGAAATCACTCTAGCTTCCGTACGAAATGAAGTAGATTGATAAAATTTTACTCAAATGTATGTTATGTATTTTTTGGTATTGGTACCTACAGATTTTCGGTATTTTAATGATTTTAGCGACATTATTTACCGGAATTGTTTCAAAATTTATATTTAAAGTTCGTAATGGATACTACAGCCTATGACAGCAAATTGTCTGTGCAGGCTCACGTCTTCGTATAGCCCCCATATAAAGGTACCTCCCGATATGCGGTATTTTTGGATTTTAGCTACATTATGTATTCACCGATTTTTTGTTTCAAGTTTCGCATTTGAATATTGTAATGGCTTATGACAAAACTTGCCTATGCAGGTCCACGTCGTCGTATAATAATATAGAGACTACATTCGGCAATTTTAAGATTTTAACAGAATTTTTAACGGATTTTATTTTTATTTCCTAATTTCTTTTTTTATTTTTATTTTTTTTTTTTTTGGAAAATTACCAAAATCCTTCCAAATGACGGAGGATACTCAAAGTTCGGCGCGGTCGAACTTTCAGCTTTTTTACTTGTTCTAAAGGATTTATTTTATTTTTAAAGAAATTATAAGATCTACATCGAATACTCCCCACTAGAATCGTTCCACTATCTAGACTAGACCTCAAACTTCCCTTAAACATCTTAAAATGTATCAGTCGGTTATGCGACAATGGTCCGACAACTGTATACGCTGAAATCAAATCCATATCCATGGCCAGCAACAATTTGGAACGCAAATTTCACTAAGTTACTAAAAGAGTTATATTCGCTATTTTGAGGATTTTAGCTCCCTTTTTCAATGGAATTGTCTGAAAATCCACAAAAGAAGTTCTTTCTAAGTAATTTAACCCCTGGAAGAGAATTATCTATATAGGTCCACGTTATCGTACAGGATGAGATAAAAAAAACTGCAACAAAGTCAAACGCCTTAATTTCTACATTTTTTGCAAAAAATGGCGGAAATAGCATCAAATTTTAGAATAAGATTTGTTCGAATTGGTCACCTTTGGCACGTGGCTTAGAAATGACAGCAGTCTGAAGTTGGTTGCAGTTTTATTTTATCTTACCCTGTATAATGGTGTCTCCCTATACTCGGTATTTTGATGATTTTAGATTTCTTTTTCAATGGAAATGTCTGAAAATCCACACAAGAACTTCTTTCTAAGTACTTTAACCCCTGGAAGAGAATTGTCTATATAGATCCACGATATCGTATAGCCTCCATGCAACGATACCCCCGATATTCGTGACCCTTTGTGGGTTAGCTACCAGAAGGGTTTCGCAGATATGTATATATCATCTTCACAACAGAGCTTGTGTTAGCAAAAATGTTTGTTCGTGGTAAATTTTAAGGGACATGAATTCTTAATTCGATCGTTTGGTTTTTTTTTAATCTTGAACCCTTAGTGGGGGTTGTACCGTAATGAATTATCCAATCTCTACTGTATTTTTTAACAGATCTTGTGTTGATCGGAATCGGATGTTAATTTCGCGTTTTATGAGCTTCATGGATATTTACAATTTTAAGCCTTTGTGGGGTAGGTACCAGAAGGAGAGGACCGATATATCCCATTCTCACAGCAGGTGTTTTGTTAATAGAAATAATGATATGTTTGAAAAATGAAGATAATCGGATGATTATTTCAGATTTTATAATCGTTTTGGTTACTCAAAATTTTGACCCTTTATGGGGGAGGTACCAGAAGAAATGGTTCGATCTCTACCATATTTATAACAGATCTTTTGTTGGTGGATTTATTGAGACGTACCAAGTATGAATGGAATCGGATTTTAATTGCTTTTTTTCATAAATATTCAAAATTTCGACCATTTGTGGGGGAGGTACCAGAAGGAGTGGTCCGATCTCTACCATCTTTATAATAAATCTTGTGTTAGTAGAAATAATGGGATGTGTGAAATATAAAGAGAACTGGATGCTTATTTCGAATTTAATAATCGTTTGTGGTTATTCGAAACATTGACACTTTGTGGGGGAGATACCGATCTCTACCATCTTTAGAACAGATATTGTGTTGATAGAAATTTTGAGATGTGGCAAGTCTGAATGGAATTGGATGTTAATTTCGCGTTGTATGAGCTTCATTGATATTCAAAATTTGTCAATCGGAGTCTTACATCACATTTTATAAAAGAAATAATTATTCAAAATGTTGACCCTTTGTGTGGGAGATACTTGATGCAGTGGGCCGATTGAGCAGTAGCACTGATGCAAATATTAGGATTTGCAAAGTTAGAGCAAAAACGGATTATTGCACAGAAAGAGGTGCAGTGAAATATTTTTTTCGAAAATTTCGACTTTTATGGGGGAGGTAACAAAAGGAGTGGGCCGATATTACCCATTTCCGAAGTCGATCTAAGTTTGATAATAATATTACGATGTACCAAGTTTCGACCAAATCGGATACTCCCTTCGAGAGTTATCATGCAGCCAGACAGATGGACGGACATCGTATGAAATGTTATGTGTTTTCAACTTCAAAAACCAAAAAATAAACCAAAACAAGGGAACTGATGAGGTTTGGTAACCCTTTGCGAAACCCCTGCCCCTTACCTCCTGGTAAAAATTACCATCTTTCTCTACTAATAAACAAACATTTTTTTAGCATAACATTACCATCGTTCTCCACTTATAAACAAACATTGTTTTTTATAAAAACAACAATAATGGAATTAAGCCTGACTATTTTGCAAAAACAAAATCCTATGGTATCCCGAACAAACATGCCAACACTGTTCTATAAACCAATACAATAGATCAACAAATCGATTTTTCGCTGAATTCAAGGGACGAAAATTCTGAATCTTGATTTTTGATTTCGATTACGTATCCCAATTAAGAAGAACTGTTTGAAACAGAATTCAGAACGCCAGGTTTTTTTATACATCTGTGGGACTGTCAGTGAAGAATTTGGTTGAAATCGGTTCAAATTCGTATGCCCTCCACCATATGTGTCTTCACGATTTGTTATATTCCTCATATAACGCAACGACACGAATTTGAACAATTTTGTGTTTTTTGTCATATTCTTCAATCGAATTTAAAGTTTGTTATTTGAAATTCTCAATTGGCTCCCATACGACGGAACATTCCTCAAATCATAATTTTTATGATTTTTACCACATTTTCGATATAAATATTTGCAGTTTAGTGTTTGAAGTTCGTAATGGATACCATCACTCTGATAGGAAGTCATCTACATGCCTCATATAGTCGTTCGTCCCGATAATTGAAATTTTCATGATTTTAGCCACAGAATTTTTATTATTATTTTTTTTTTAATTCTTTTTAAATTGATCACAAAATTATAAATTTTTATTCCGAAGTTTACAAATTTTTCTATTAATTTATTTAAAAAAAAAATAAATAAATAAATAATAACATTTTCCAATATTTCCTTTAGAATTTTTAGAAAAAAAAATGTACACCTACTTTTTTCTATTCACAATAAAACAGCGGTTTCCAATGTATTTACATTATTTAGAAATATTTTTATATATTTTATTTTTTGTAGAGATTTTGAGGACAAAAACAGAAACCCCACCATTAAATGAAATAAATTCACACACACCAATATTTGTTATTTAATTATTTACACGGTATTTTAAGTTTTATAATTTTATTAATTTTTTTTTTACACTTTTACAATTTTATTATATATTTTCCAAAAATTTAAAAAACATTTCTAAATTTCCACTTGAGTTTTTTTTTCTTCAAATAGTATTTTCTTTGTTGGCTACAAACATGATTTTTCTGACGGTTTATTGGTTGTATTTAATCTTTTTTGCGTTTTCTTTCAAAAAAAAAATATTGAATTTTATTTCTTTGTTACACTTCACTTGAAGCACCACTTATTCCGGAGAAGAAGAGCAAACAGATGATGCTGATATTTAAAAAGCAGCCTTTAATAACCGACGCGAAAAACAACATTCCGTATTTTAGCTTTCCACTACTGCCTCAATATTATTTGGATTTTTTTATTATGATTTTTTTCTCCGCTCTTGTTTTATTTTATTTTGTTTGTTTGTTTTTACCACTTCTTCTTTTTTTTAACGTCTTTAACGCGTTGAAGGATTCGAACGATTCGCCGCGTTTTCGTTCATACCGCACGAAGGTTTAAAAACAACTGAATGAATTTTTCTTCCTGAAAACAAAAGCCAGCCAAACGCCACTCACTGACTGCTTGGAAAAGCTATGGCGGCCAGGATGTTGTCGTGAAAGAGGAGAAGGGTAACGTCAGTCAGTCAGCTAGTACTGTTATGAAAATATTCATGAAAACAAAACTCCCAGAAAAACACACACACACAAGGTAGGCAGTGCGCTAGGAATTCCTTTACTTTTTACATTTCTTCGAGAGCAAGCCATGGAGCTTTTTTTTATAGCAAAAGAAAAGCTTTTGAGATTGAAAATAGAGAAATGTGTTGTAATGAGAGAGCGAATAGCTCATGCTTTCTCATACAGCTTGTTGCAATGCCATTTCTCGCCATGGGGCAAAATTTGGGGAGAAGGGGTGGCAGCGCAAGGCAGACTGACTGGCCGACCGGGCCATAACATCAACAATGCCAACGACCACAAAAAGAAAAACACCTGTAACACTTTGTGACATAAATAAATGTGGTCGATATAAATTACATGGTACAGTGGGACCAAAGTGTATTTTGTTGACAGGAGTTATTCAATGTGTGGAAAAACTTTAAGGGAAAGCTGTAGAACTTGTAATTTGAAGATGAAAGACTCTTTGGTAACAAAGGAACTTTGAATACCATCCACCATTTGGAACGAATTTGGTAATTCTCAAAAAATAAAATCCGTTCAAAACTCTGTTAAAATCTTAAAAATACCGAATGTAGCCGTAATATTAGGGTTAATACTACGACGTGGACCTGCATCGGCAACTTTTGTCATAAGCCATTACAATATTCAAATGCGAAACTAAAAAAAATGGTGAATAATGTAGCTAAAATCATCAAAATACCGAATATATGGAGGTACCGGTATATCGGAGCTATACGAAGACCTGGGCCTGCATAGACAATTTTCTGCACAGGTTGTAGTATTTCAACAAAAATAATTCCAACCCGTCAAAATTCTTTATTTTCAGAACTTCTATATATTTAAGAACCAAATTTCCATTGGTGCGAAACATCAGATCGTTTAAGTTAACACCTAAAAGGCTTCAAAGTCTTTCATTTTAAAGCTTATCGAAGAGGACATTAGCCAACCCATTGCACAATGAATCCACATCCATTTTTTCTGTCTAAAACTATTTAAACGTCTTCATATATAAACCCTAAAAACCAACAGTGTTCCAATGATCCAGGCTCTATTTCTTTTTCCAAAACCAAGTATTTAGTATTTTTCGTACAATTAAAGTACACATTTCCAAAACCACCTCGATATATTGATACCAATAGAGAGCTCATTATAAAATTTCGGGATTCCAGCTCTATCCATTCACCCAATACCAAATTCAGTCCTATTTAGTACTTTTCGTACAATTATAGAACACATATCAAAAACGAGTTTCTTCTCTCAACCACAGCGAACAACAGCGACATCCATATTAAATTTCAGGGTTTGAGCTTTATTTCTTCGCCCAATACCAAATTTAGTACAATTTAGTTCTATTCGTTCAATTATAGTACAAATTTCCAAAATCACCCCCTTATCTCAATTCCAAATACCAACAGAGACCTCAATATCAAATTCCAGATAAATCCATCCACCTAATACCAAATGTAGTGCCATTTAGTACTTTTCATACAAACAAGAGACGTCTTTCTAAACCAACGCCAAATTTCAACCAGAGACACTGACAGAAACCGCAGTATCATATTTTGGAATCCCAGCTCTATTCCTTCACCAATACCAAATTTAGTACAATTTAGTACTTTTCGTACTTTTCTAAAACTGCCTCCAACACCAACTATATCTAATTTCAGGAGTCCAGATCTGTAATTTCCCTCATTACCAAATTTAGTACCATTTGTTATAATCATAGTACGCACATCCTAAACGAGTTCCTTCTCTCAACCACGGACATCAGCAGTGACATCTATATCAAATTTCTAATATTCCATCTCTATCCATTCACCCAATATCAAACATTCCCATAACCAGATACCAAATTTCAAGCACAATCTGTTCACTCAAATTTCAAACACTATCTGTTCACTCAATAAAAAATTGTACAAAATATATATACTATTTAATCTTCTTCTTCTTCTATATCTATAAAAGAGGAAAATGTTTGTATGTTTGTTTGTTTGTTTGTTTGTTTGTTTGTTTGTAATTTATGGACTCGAAAACCGCTGAATAGATTTTCCTGAAAATTTCCATATATACTGCAATATCGCCTGAAAGTAACATAGGCTATATACATTTTTGAATTTCCACTTGGAACTGGAGATATAGCATCAGAATCGGAGGTACCTCCCAAAAATTTAGATTTTATATGCACATATCTATTGATTGGTTGAAGATACAGTCTCCAAATTTGGAATACGTAACGGAATTTGGAACAAAAATAAGTTTGCCAAATTATATTGCAATCGGTTCAGATTTAGATATAGCTCCCATATATATTTTCGACCGATTTCGTTCATTTGATGCCTCAAACACAATATGAATGTTCGATTCCAATGAAATTTGGAATGTGTGACGGGATTTAATCCGAAAATAAATTTGTCAAATTATATTGAAATCGGTTCAGATTTGGATATAGCTCCCATATACATATATTTTCGGCCGATTTCAAGCATTTGATGCCTCAAACACAATATGAATGTTCGATTCCAATGAAATTTGGAATGTGTGACGGGATTTAATCCGAAAATAAATTAGTCAAATTATATTGAAATCGGTTCAGATTTGGATATAGCTCCCATATATATTTTCGGCCGATTTCAAGCATTTGATGCACCAAACACGCTATGTATCCCCAATTTCTATGAAATTTGAAACGTGTGATAGATTTTATCTAAAAAATTGATTTCCCAAATTATATTGAAATCGGTTCAGATTTGGATATAGCTCGCATATACATTTTCGGCCGATTTCATGTATTTGGTGGACCAAACACGACATGTATTTCCAATTGTAATGAAATTTAAAATAAGTAATGGAATTGGGAGCCAAAATGAATTTGTCAAGTTAAATTGAAATCGGTTCAGATTTGGATATAGCTCCCATATATATTTTCGACCGATTTCATGTATTTGATGCACCAAACACGCTATGTATCTCTAATTTCAATGAAATTTGGAATGTGTAGCGGAAATTAAAACAAATATACATTTGTCAAATTATATTAAAATAGGTTCAGATTTGGATATAGCTCTCATATATATTTTCGACCGATTTCATGTAATTTATGCACCATACACGATATGTATGTTCGATTCCAAAGAAATTTGGAATATGTAACGGGATTTTGATTAGAAAATAAATCAGTTAAATTATATTAAAATCGGTTCAGATTTGGATATAGCTCCCATATATATTTTCCGCCGATTTAACATATTTGATGCACAAAACACGATACGTATTTCCGATTCCAATGAAATCCGACATGAGTGGCTAAATTTGGTACAAAACTAAATTTGACAAATTATATTCAAATACGCTCAGATGTGATTATAGCTCCCATTTATATACTCAGCCGATTTCACATATTTGATGCACCCAAAGCGAGAGACAAAATCTGGCACCAGAAAAAATTGCCAAATTATATTGAAATCAGTTGCGGTTTGGATATAGCTAACATATATATTTCGGCCGATTTCATACATATTATGCACCAAACACGATATATATGACCGATTCCAATGAAATTCAGAATGTGTGGCGGAATTTGGTTATAATAATAAATGTGATAAATTAATTGGAAATTAGTGAAGATTTGGATATAGCTCCCATATATATATTCTCGGCCGATTTCACATATTTGACGCACCAATTTCAATGAAATATGAAAGGTGTGGCGGAGTATGGTGTAAAAGTATTTTTTTTTAAATTATATTTAAATCGGATCAGATTAGGATATGATTTTAATAAGAACCATTGACCCACAACGCATTAGGCTAACACTAAAAAATAACACAACAATTTATTTGAAATACGCTTATTACGGCGAAGTATGTTGCTATCTCGAATTCACTAATTGCAATAGAAATGCCACTCTACTTAAAAAAATTGCAGTTTCCTGCACGCTTGGTATTTGCTATGAAATAAATAAATCCAAAGGACAAATCCTTCGTGTATGCATGTCATGTTACTGCTTTTGTAATGATTTTGTTTATTAACGCATTAAATTAGTGCAATATTTATTTTTTTTAAATTTGTTTTTCTTTATCCAACATATGTTCGTAAATAAAATTTTGAATGCATATAAAATCAAAGGGGTAGCGAAGCGCACCGGGTCCAGCTAGTACTATATATTAAAATACCAAAACTTCGAAATTCCAGCTCCATCCGTTCACCCAAAATCAAACTGTCCCAAATGTAGTACCGTTTACCACAACCACATCTTTATCACAAATCTACCACCAACGGGGACCCCAATAAAAAAATCAAAATTCCAGCTCCATTCCTCTAGCTTTATCCGCTCTCATAGTACCAAATGTTACCTTTCTAGAAGTTAAGTACCATTTCAGAGCTTTTCGTAACCTAAAAGTTCGAATTTCCAAAAACCATTTGGTATATCTATCCTGCACTCTATTAGTGACTCTCATTCCAAAGTTTCAGAATTTTGGTTATTTCCGTTTGTCCAATTCAAAGCATTAATTTTTATTACATTTTAGTATTTTTTGTACTCTTTTAGTACGATTTTCCAAAAACTCAGCATATGCACTAAGATCGACCTTCGTGCAAAATTTCAGTCCTTTCGTCTGGACGTTGATTCTCAGTTTATTAATTCACATTTTTTTTAATTCTTGGAATAAGATTTCTTGAAATCCTTACACTTTATGTGTATGGAGCATTCGGTAATATTTTTGAGGAAAACATCCCACTGTCCCATCGATGTGAAATAATTAAAAACAAACAACTAAAAAATCAGCCACATTTTTGTGTCGCATTAAAGTGCCGGCAACAATATTCCTCAGCCTTCCTGAATAAATAGAAAAACAAAAATCAATTTAAAGACTCAAACAAATTATAGCAAACATTCACTTGGATTCTCTTTCTTTTGATTTCAATTTTATAGCATACTTTCTCTTTTCCTCCTGTATAAGAAGTGTTAACACTGTGGCTACAGTGCTCTCTACATGAATGTTTTTCTCTTCTATTCAGCAAAGCTGCATTATTGGAATGTAAAAAAGGCAATAACATTGTACAGGTTTTGCTTAAATTTTGGTCGAAATATCAACGACTTTGGACCTAACTCTGTAAAGAGGCCGTATTCTTGTAATTTATTTTCCAAATTTGCAAAACATAATTTTTTGAAGTTTTTATGAAAAAGTACCACAAAATAATAAAAACGTTCCGTCAGTAGTATGCCAACAAAAAAATGGAGAGTTCTAAATATTTATATATATATATATATATATATATATATATATATATATATATTAATATATATTATATTAATTATATTAATCAATTAATTTACTCTTTATATATATATATATATATATATATATATATATATATATATATATATATATATATATATATATATATATATAAAGAGTAAATTAATTGATTAACTGGTTGATTCATCAACGCGCAGACGAAGCGGTTGAAGCTAGAATCTTCAAATTTTGGGAGAGGGTCACTCTTTGGCCGAAGGGGTCAGATAAGGCCGAGGTTTTGGAGATTCCTACTATATAAAAAGGTACGAAATATGGTACCCTTTGTATTTGAGGAACCATTAGAACTTTTAAATTTGAAAGAGTTTTTGGAAATTCGCACTATAAGTGTAAGAAAAGTACTAAAATGTACTATATTTGGTATCATTTCGAGCTTAAATCTTGAAATTTAGAATGGGATTCACGTTTGAGGAGTAGGGTCGATGTAAGAAGGTAGTTTTGCAGGTGTGTACTCACGTATACGAAAAGTACTTAACGATATTACATTTGTGACAATTTGAACTTGGAGGAATGGATGGAGCTGGAATCCTGAAATTTGAAATGAACTTTACTGGCGGAGTGTAGAAATGGGATATGGAGGTAGTTTTTGAGATTTGTACTTGGAGGAATGGATGGAGCTGGAATCCTGAAATTTAAAATGAACTTTACTGACAGAGTGTAGAAATGGGATATGGAGGTAGTTTTCGAGATTTGTACTTATATGCACGAAAAGTACCAAATGAAACTAAATTTGATTCAACTTCGATTTGGGTGAACTGATAGAGCTGGAATTCTGAAATTTACAAATGATATTACCAATGCATTCTAGGACTGAGGAATGTAGATAGTTTTGGAAATTCGTACTTCTGTGTACTAAATGATACTAAATTTGCTACAATTTTAATTTTGGGAGAAATTTGGAAATAAAATTTGTATTGGATTATATGATGTAGGCAGTTATGCAAATTTTTACTTATGTCTACTAAACGGTACTAAATTTGGTGCAATTCAAATTTTGGAAGAACCAATAGAGTTGGAATCTTGAAATTCGGAAAAAATTGTATTGGAATGTATGATGTAGATTGTTATGGAAATTTGTGTTTATAGATACATAATCATACTAATTTTGGTACAATTTAGATTTGAGTGTACCGATAGAACTGGAATTCTCAAATTGCTAAATAAGATTTCTATTGGATTGTAGCATATAGGGGTTGCTATGGAAATGTGTACTTAGGTGTACAACATGGTACTAGGTTCCGAAAAAAATGTAATTGTGGTGAATGGGTAGAGCTGGAATTTTGAAATTTGGGATTATATGATTATATGATTGAGGTAGGATTGTAATCGTGGAAATTTGGAATAATGACTATTTGATAATGGAAATTTGATAATGACTACTGTTGCATTATGGGATTAGGTTATGTGGAAACTTTTGGAAATTCGTACTTAGGTATTTAGCACACCTAAGTACGAATTTCCAAAAGTTTCCACATAAATTGGGTACAAATTGGGTTTTGGGTGAACCTTTAAAACTAAAAATAAGAGTATAGTATTTATTGTACAAACATAGTTAGATTTCTAAATTTTGGTGTTGGGTTCCGGATTGGTGTGTAGTGTTGAGATATGGAGGTAGTTTTTAAAATACGTACCTCAGATGTAAGAAATGATACTAAAATTTGAAAATTTCCCAGGCGGAACGGCTATAGCTAGAATCTTAAATTTTGCATGTGGATCAATGTTGGTGGGTTGGTCTGAGATAAGGCTGGGTTTTTGAAAAATCAGACTAGCACTACATTTCGTACATTTAAGTATTTTGTACACGGATACAGCTAAAATCATGACATCCATATCTATAAAAGAGGAAAATGTTTGTATGTTTGTTTGTTTGTTTGTAATTTATGGACTCGAAAACCGCTGAATAGATTTTCCTGAAAATTTCCATATATACTGCAACATCGCCTGAATGTAACATAGGCTATATACATTTTTGAATTTCCACTTGGAACTGGAGATATAGCATCAGAATCGGAGGTACCTCCCAAAAATTTAGATTTTATATGCACATATCTCTTGATTGGTTAAAGATACAGTCTCCAAAATTGGAATACGTAACGGAATTTGGAACAAAAATATGTTTGCCAAATTATATTGTAATCGGTTCAGATTTGGACATAGCTCCCACATATATTTTCGACCGATTTCTTTCATTTGATGCAAAAAACACGCTATGTATCCCCAATTTAAAATGAAATTGAAACGTGTGATAGATTTTATCTAAAAAATTGATTTCCCAAACTATATTGAAATCGGTTCAGATTTGGATATAGCTCCCATACATATTTTCGACCGATTTCACGTATTTGATGCACAAAACACGATACGTATTTCTGATTTCAATGAAATTCGGCATGAGTGGCTAAATTTGGTACAAAAATAAATTCGACAAAGTATATTTAAATAAGCTGAGATTTGGTTATAGCTCCCATATATATACTCAGCCGATTTCACATATTCGATGCACCCAAAGCGAAAGAGACAAAATCTGGCACCAGAAAAAATTGCCAAATTATATTGAAATCAGTTGAGATTTGGGTATAGCTAACATATATATTTCGGCCGATTTCATACATGTTATGCACCAAACATGATATATATGACCGATACCAATGAAATTCAGAATGTGTGGCGGAATTTGATTAAAATAATAAATGTGACAAATTAATTGGAAATTGGTTAAGATTTGGATATAGCTCCCATATATATATTCTCGGCCGATTCCACATATTTGACACACCAATTTCAATGAAACATGAAAGGTGTGGCGGAATTTGGTGTAAAAGTATTTTTTTTAAATTATATTTAAATCGGATCAGATTGGGATATGATTTTAATAAGAACCATTGACCCACAACGCCTTAGGCTAACACTAAAAAACAACACAACAATTAATTTGAAATACGCTTATTACGGCGAAGTATGTTGCTATCTCGAATTCACTATTTGCAATAGAAATGCCACTCAACTTCAAAAGATTGCAGTTTACTGCACTCTTGATATTTGCTATGAAATAAATAAATCCGAAGGACAAACCCTTCGTGTATGTATGTCATGTTACTGCTTTTCTAATGGTTTTGGTTATTTACGCATTAAAGTAGTGCAATATTTTTTTTTTTTTAATTTTTAAATTTGTTTTTTTTTTTTTAACCAACACATATTCGTAAATAAAATTTTGAATGCATATAAAATCAAAAGGGGTAGCGAAGCGCACCGGGTTCAGCTAGTTATGTATAAAAATTAAGTTTAGGATGTGGTGTTTATAAAAGTTTGTGAAAATATGTACCAAGTGTAACAACTGTACTATATGGTACTAATTTCGGTACAATTAGGTTTTGGTTGAACATATTGATCTTGAATTGGAAAATGTTGGTATTGGGATCTTTAAGGCCACAAATCGTGGATTTTCTATAAAGATCTAGGCTCTTTTAAGACTTCAAACTAAAACTCAACATTTAGGGTTTCTTTAGCGTAGGGTTAAGTTTATGCAAAGGCCCTAAAAAAAATCTCTTAAATCTCTTATGTGGGTTTCATCAACAAACCGAGAACTAATTTGGAAAAATGCTTAATTTGTCGAAAATAAAAAAAGTTTTTACGGAAACTAGATTAGTGGAATATATTTTTCGAAAGATTTTTTTTTTTGTAACTGAGCCTTTGTTGCGAACATATAGGTTTGTTTAAAGTCTTAAAACTGAAATAGCAAATCATCGTTTTTTATTATTTTTGTCTTCGATTGCCGAGGTAGATTCTCTAAAGCAAAAGATATATTACCTAGTAATGGGTTATTCAGCTCATACAGCTTCCAAGTTTTTCTGGGTTATATTTTTGAATGATCTTCTGTCTGTGAAATATTTATATTTGTTTACAGGTGGATGGCGTGAAGATAAATTTTAAAATATAAATGCAAAGACACAAGTCACTTGTATTTTGTGTTGGTTCGCAAGGGGTTAATTGAAAAATAGTATTTTTTTAATATTAATAATTTTTACCATTTTTTTTGGAATTTTTAAATTAAATTAAATTAATTAATTAAATTAATTTAAAAGGCGGCATTAAGGCGGGTCTTAAATGAAAGGTTTCGTCGAGTACTTTCTGGCTATATATGCCTTATATTCCCAACTGATTTCAGATAATCGAATTTTTTCGATTTTCTAACCAAAGTGGCGGTTTCGGTAGGGAAACTGCATGGAAAATGCTGAATATAGCATATATAGGCAGAAAGTACTCGACGAGACCCGCCTCAATGACGCAGCTAGCATAGTTTTTGTGCAATTCAGCATTCTCCATGCAGTTTCCCTACCGCCAACACCACTCTGGTTATTCGTCCTTGTCGGGAAATTGTGTCATTTTCCTGTTAAAATAATTTAATTAATTAATTTAAAAATACGTTGATTTATCCAAAAAAATGGTAAAAATCATTAATATTAAAAAAAACTATTTTTCAATTAACCCCTTGCGCACCAACACAAAATACAAGTGACTTGTGTCTTTGCATTTACATTTTAAAATTTATCTTCACGGGCATTACAGGTGGTTAACACTTTGCAGAGAAAGGGGTTTTCTCCTAAATAAGAACCCTATTGTGGTCCCAGTAAATGGAAGAGCTTCAAATAGGTCTTCAATTTTCAGCACAATTTTGATATTAAAAGATCAATTCGTGGCAACCCTAGAATTCAGCAAAAATGTGAGAGAATTATCGGTTTTGTTTCTGAAAGTTTAAATAACAATGGAAATTATTCCGCAACTAACAAAAAGGCTAACATCTCACATATCAGTTCTAGTTAAAAACGCCACGTTTTTTTTATATATATTTCAAAACTGCGTCTAACAATGTCCTACACAAAAATTAAAACGCAAAAGTTATTCAGTGTAAGTGGTTCCGCATTACATGTTTTACAATCATGGGGGATACACATGCGGCACATGCCGCCGAGAAAAGCAGAAGCAAAAAACAAAAACATCCTCATCATACCTCCTATCTCAATTATCACACACTAGAGTCGCCTCCACATCCCCCACCCCCTGCCAGCGGTGTTATTAAAGAGAATATATCAATGGAATGTTTGGAAAAACGACAACACACTTTTGCTTCTTCTTCTTCTTTGTTTCATCTTCATCTGCTTAAGCGGAAACGGAAGCTCAACAGTTGGTACATAACTTTACTTCAGGCGAGAGTTGTTCTGCAGTCGTTGTTGTTGTTATTGTTGCTCACTGCCAATATGCGTGATAACAGACAGTAAAAAGATACATTATGTGAGTGAGTGAGTGAGTGCGTTGGCATGTGTGCGTGTGTGGGTGGGCGTTTGGGGATGAGGAAGGATATCCCGCACTGAGAACGTGCTTATAATTTTTTTTGTTTTGTTTTTTTTTACATACACGTTTTCCACATTTCCCCTCCCCCAGATCACAAAAAAAAAAAACACAACAAAGAAAATGTTTGTTTTTGCCCCCGAACAATGCCTGGCTGTAGGTGTACAAGGCAATGTGTTCGTATAATATGCATAGGTATGATTGTGTGTATCCGTCTGTCTGTCTCTGTTGTTGGTGTTTGTGTATGTGTATGTGAAATGAGGTCTTGTGGGCAGGACCCACCAAATGTATGGAATGTTGTTTGCCATTGTAACATGTTTTTATTCTTTTGATGCCATTGTCATTATGTTATTATATCTAAATGTAATGATGTATGCGTTTATTGGGGTGGAACGGAATATGGAGTGTATATTATAATAGTAATAACAAATTGCGCAGTAAGGCCAGCAAAGGGAAAACTTTTAGGTCTTGCTATTTGTTTGTTTTGGCAAATCATAGAGGCTTTAAACTCAGGGAAGTTATGAAGACAGACCTGACGCAATTTTTAGACTAAAGCAAATCCCCTTTAAGTTCAGTCCTAACCAGCTACAGATCCGGACCCAGCTGAATAGCCCGGATTATTGTCCTATAAAAATATGAAATGAAAAATATTTTCTTCTTTGTCGAAGCAACTGCTCAACGGTAGGGATAATAATGATAAAAATGATAAAATCTTCTCCGCTAAAACCATGGACATATTTAATACAGCTAAAAGCTGATCAGTGCTTTGATTGCTCGATTTTACTCGAACAGTGTTTCAAGGATTTTACTCTCCACTCTTTTGATTTATGTTTCGTTTACAGCTTTGGACTGAAAAATACCCATTCTAAGAAATAAAACCACACTATGACAACAACTAAAAGAATACTCGACAAAAGTAGAATCTGTTCGATTTCAAGCGAATTTTACTCCCACTCGAAAACTATTGAAGCACACTCGCTATTATTTAAGTGTCATAGTAAAACAGAGTATTTATTTTTCAATTTATTTTTTCTACTGGCAGGAGTAATTCGGGGCTCTGACTAATAAATATTTTTTCTCACATTTACCGTTCCACCCCAATAAACAATTATTTGTTATATCTGCATGACACACTACATTCTTTTACCAAGGGGAAATGATTGTGCGGGTGTGTGTGTATGTGTGCCAGTGACAACATTTATGTGGTACTTAAATAATTTTAAGCTTGAGCAGGTCCATTAAAAATGCCAATTTGAAACTTAATTAACTTTTAGACCTTTTTGAAGCAAAAGTAATGAAAATAACCAAAAAAAAGGACTTTTGAAATTTGAGAGACGACATTTCAACCACAAAAAAATGAAGTAAATTTTTAACCCGGTTTCCATATGGAGAGGAGCTCAGAGGGTCTTACGCAAAAATTTAATTTCCATAACTTCACCATAATATAAGACCCTTGTACTGACCCCTTAAAATAGTATACCTAAACAAAGACTGAAAAAAGACTGTGAAAATACGCCCCAAAACATGGAAGAGCTATTAAAGATTTCATATCAATAGAAGACCTTCTATTAAACTGAGATATACTGATGATTTCTCTCACAAATAGAAACATTTTTGGGGCCTCCTATTTATAAAAGGCCTTTTGAAGCCCTCCCACACATAGAAGTCTACTTGAAAATGGAATCTTTGCAGACATAGAGAATGCCCTCAATAAGACTCCATTGAATATAAGACTTTATCTGATATATAATACAGTAGACACAGCTTTTTAATAATAGAGAAAAGTCTACGATAAAAGAGCCAGATCTTCACTGCCATAGAAAGGTCTCCAATACAGGAGACAGGTCTCCAATATTGCATTACGGTTTCAATAGAGCTTTTCCATACAGGAAACAAATCTTCAATGCACGACAGAAATCTCCATTAAAGGGCAGAGGTCTCCAGTAAAAGAGGTTCCAATGGTGGAGAAAGATGACAAATACAGGAGAAATGTCTCCAATACAAAATACAGTTCTCCAATAGCGGATATATGTTTCCAATCATGGAGACAGGACTCCAGTAAAAGAGGTTCCAATGGTGGAGAAAGATGACAAATACAGGAGAAATGTCTCCAATACAAAATACAGTTCTCCAATAGCGGATATATGTTTCCAATCATGGAGACAGGACAGATCTCCGATTCCGAAGACGGATCTTCACTTATGGAGTCAGGTTTCCAATAAGGAAGACAGGTCTCCAATACGGGAGATAGGCCTCCAATGAAGGAGACAAGTCCATGACGCGGGAGATCCCCACTGCTGGAGAAAGGTCTCCAATACTGGAGACAGGTCTCTAATACTGGAGACAGGTCTCCCATATAGGAAACAGATTTTCTACGCAGGCGTAGGCCTTCATTAAAGGACACAAGTCTCCAATAAAAGAGCCAGATCTCCAATATAAAAAAGAATACAGTAAAAAGGCCTTCAAGTACTAGAAACAGGTCTACAATGGCGACAGGTCACCAAAACTGGAAACTGGTCATCAAAACTGAAGTCAGGTCTCCAAAACTAGAGACAGGTTTCAATAGTGGAGAAAGATCTCAAATACTGGAGACAAGTCTCAGGGAGACAGCTCTTCATAACGGGAATCAGATCTAAAATACAGGAGTTAAGTCTCCAATGCTGGATGTGTCCAATACAGGAGACATGGAGACAGAGTCCAATTCATCAGACATGTGTCCATTACAGCAGCAATACAGGAGTAAGATCTCCTTTGGCTAGAAAACTTTTAACAGGTCTCCCATACCCAGAGGCCTTTTAACAGGTTTCCTAGATATAGAAAACCCATAATAGGTCTCCTAAAGACATAGGTCCTTTAACAGATCTCCCAGATACAGAAGACACATAATAGGCATCCTTTACATAGAAGACCTTCAATAAGTCTCTATATATAAAAGATGTTTTATAGTTCTCCATATACATATAGAAGATCATTAAGAGATCTCCTATACATAGAAATCATTCAATAGGTCTCCTAGATATAGAAGACCCATAACATATCTCTTTTACATATCAGACCTTTAACACATTTCCTGTACATAGAAGACCTGTAATGGTAGGTCTTCCAAAGTCCTCTGGACCTAGAAACTCCTTCAAAAGACATCAGGCTCTAAAAGACCTCTTAAAGGACTTTTTTCACAAACTGACTTCTTTGGTTTCTTCTGTTTGAAGATCTCTTTATGGTTTAATGTTCATAAGGCTGCGTGAGGACGACGGGATCTAAAAGACTTCTTGAAGCTCTGATGTCTCGAGGAAACATTTAAAGAGTCTTGTGCCTCTAGAAGATTATTTAAATGACTTTTAGCTTACCGCTTCAATGTCTACTATCTTAAGAAGACCTCTTATAGGCTTAAAAATGTGAAGGTCGTTAAAGGAATTTTCTTTAAGCAATTCACTCTAATAAATGTGGAGGTCCTTGGAAGAAATTTTCTTTAAAAAAGACACTTATAAAAGTGGAGGTCCTTGACAGGACTTCTCTTAAACGATTATAAATGTGGAGGTCCTTGACATGATTTTTTTTTAAATCCACGCTCATAAATATAGAGGTCCTTAACAGGATTTTTTAAGAAAAATACACGCTTATAAATGTGGAGGTCCTTGACAGGACTTTTCTTAAACCATTATAAATGTGGAGGTCCCTGACATGATTTTTTTTAAATCCACGCTCATAAATATGGAGGTCCTTGACAGGATTTTTTTAAGAAAAATACACGCTTGTAAATGTGGAGGTCCTTGACAGGATTTTTTTTAAATCCACGCTTATAAATGTGGAGATTTTTTTAATCAACGTTATAAATGTGGGGGTCCTTAAGGGATTTGTTTTTAATCCACGCTCTTAAATGTGGAAGTCCTTGAGAGTATTTTTCTTTAAAAAATCCACGCTTATAAATGTGGAGGTCCTTGACAAGAATTTTCTTTAAAAAAATCCACGCTCTTAAATGTGGAAGTCCTTGAGAGTATTTTTCTTTAAAAAATCCACGCTTATAAATGTGGAGGTCCTTGACAAGAATTTTCTTTAAAAAAATCCACGCTCTTAATGTGGAAGTCCTTGAGACTATTTTTCTTTAAAAAATCCACGCTTATAAATGTGGAGGTCCTTGACAAGAATTTTCTTTAAAAAAATCCTCGCTCTTAAATTTGGAAGTCCTTGAGAGTATTTTTCTTTAAAAAAATCCACGCTTATAAATGTGGAGGTCCTTGACAAGAATTTTCTTTAAAAAAATCCACGCTTATAAATGTGGAGGTCCTTGGCAGCAATTTTCTTTAAAAAATCCACGCTTATGAATGGGGAGGTCCTCATTCATTGAGCTCATTGAAAACCTGTAATGGAAAATATAAAACATGTCTATATGAATAGAAGCGTACAACGAGACTTCTATACATGAAAGACCCTTAAGAGGTCTGCTCTAAAGATTAGGCCAAAACGATGTAGGATTTCCTACATATCTTTTGTGGAAAGAACAACTTTTATAGGGCTTTAAATTCTCATAGATCTTTCTAAAGCTTGAATCTTTTATTCAACCGAAAATAATTTACCAATACTTTTCACATAGGTCAATATTTCCAAAAAAAAAGGAGAATTTTCAACATGCAATGCAAATATCCAATCACCAGCAACAACAGAAACAAAAACACTAAAACCAAACAAAATCAATAAAATTAATTTTGCATGCCAAACAAAGTTTTTGGCACACCAGAAAAAATTGAGGAAGAAACAGCATCAGCATCAGAAAAGTTAAGACAGCAAAAACACTCATGTCGAGTGTTTATGACGCAAGTGGTGCGTATGTCAGCTGACAAGAAGGAAAAAGTTCATCTCCTGCTGCCGCCCTCCCAACGCCCCCTGTAGCTCAGACACATGTCTAAAGTGCTGGTGTTTTGGCCCATTTGGAGTGTTGGAGGCGACGGCTGCGATGCTGGTGTGTGCGTGCGTGCGTGTGTGCCGCTGTAAATGATTTGTAACACACAATATGATGCCGAGGCATATGGCCTCAGAAGTACGCTAGCACTTCTGTGGTTCATCCTATTCAGTGTTCACGTTCGAATGGATTGCAGTCATCTGTTTGGAGAATGAAGACATTTCCTCAATTTACCCATTATTGATTGGTGTTCTAATAAATGGGTCCTTCAAATGGGGGTCAGTATTATTCTAGGAGACTTTCAAAGAACTTGTAGTAAAAAGAAATTAGAAATTGTTCTCACCTGAAATGTTCTACATAAAGCTCTCTCTAAATATCGTCCCCGTTTTAGTTGCCCTACCAAAAAGCCCTGCTACCGGGTCATTCCAAAACTTCTATCTCAATTCAATATCAAAATCAAATATTAAAGTTTTTGTTTCCATACATGCCACTTCATGTGAATGTTCTTCGTTTGCAGGCAACCGAATATAATTTCCCAAAGAATAAAAAATATTTCCCCATTGGAAGGAAAAACTAAGTGCCAGAGAGCAAAAGGGAATTTCCCAATAAAATGGCAATGCAGAATGCTGGCATTTTGGTTATGAAAGATAACAAATTTCAATTTGAATCAAAAAAACTTTTTGTTCCAATCACAAAAATTTATTGAAAACTGTAATTTATTTATTGTTTGCTTCTCTTGCCAATTTTGAATAGCTGGAAGCAAAAAATTGGGGATTGAAATGAAACAATTTAAAATCAAATTTATTATTGAAGGATAACAAAGTAAAGAAGGATAATCATGGGGACATTTGAAAAAGAACCAGAAGACGTTTTCAAGGTATTCTGTAATGGTCCTTTAAAGTAAACTGTGTTAAAAACATATCTTTGAGGTTACCTATCTGTAGTGGATATGCTAGAGATCTGAGTACATACATATGGTGTTTGTCTCTCGGAAATCAGCCTTTACAACGGTCTTCAGGCTCCAGAAACCCCCTTTTAAGCTCTAGAAGACCTCTCTGTCTGTGAAGATTTGATGTGTTTAAACTTCTTTTAAAAGTCTTCTGTCTTCCTCCTCTGAAGACCTCTGTTTAAAAAGACCTCTCCTACGGTCTCTGACAATAGAGCATTGGTTAATCAAGAAGACCTTTCTAATATTCGAAAATGGATTTTAAAATATGAACAAACACAGCCATAAGTGTGCAGTTTTGAAGAGTACTTTTAAGAACTTTTAAAAAATCCAAAGCTTATAAATGTGGAGGTCCTGGCAAAAATATTCTTTAAAAAATCCGCCCTTATAAATGTGGAGGTCCTTGAAAGGAATTTTCTTAAAAAAAATCCAAAGCTTATAAATGTTGAGGTCCTTGCAAATATATTTAAAAAAATCCTCGCTTATAAATAAGGAGGTCCTTGAAAGGAATTTTCTTAAAAAAAATCCAAAGCTTATAAATGTTGAGGTCCTTGCAAATATATTTAAAAAAATCCTCGCTTATAAATAAGGAGGTCCTTGAAAGGAATTTTCTTTAAAAAATCCACGCTATTAAATATGGAGGTCATTGAAAGGAATTTTCTTTAAAAAATCCACGCTATTAAATATGGAGGTTATTGAAAGGAATTTTCTTTAAAAAATCCACGCTATTAAATATGGAGGTCATTGAAAAGAATTTTCATTAAAAACTCCACGCATATGAATGTAGAGGCCCTTGAAAAGAATTTTGTTTAAAAAATCCACTCTTGTAAATGTGGAGGCCCTTGACAGGCATTTCCTTTAAAAAAAACAAGTTTATAAATGTGGAGGTCCTTTCAAAAATTTTCTTTAAAAAAAACCAAGCCTATAAATGTTAAGGTCCTTGCAAACATATTTAAAAAAATCCACGCTTATAAATGTGTAGGTCCTTGAAAGGAATTTTCTTTAAAAAAATCCACGCTTATAAATGTGTAGGTCCTTGAAAGGAATTTTCTTTAAAAAAATCCACGCTTATAAATGTGTAGGCCCTTGAAAGGAATTTTCTTTAAAAAAATCCACGCTTATAAATGTGGAGGTCCTTGAAAGGAATTTTCTTTAAAAAAATCCACGCTTATAAATGTGTAGGTCCTTGAAAGGAATTTTCTTTAAAAAAATCCACGCTTATAAATGTGGAGGTCCTTGAAAGGAATTTTCTTTAAAAAATCCACGCTTATAAATGTGGAGGTCCTTGAAAGGAATTTTCTTTAAAAAAATCCACGCTTATAAATGTGTAGGCCCTTGAAAGGAATTTTCTTTAAAAAAATCCACGCTTATAAATGTGGAGGTCCTTGAAAGGAATTTTCTTTAAAAAAATCCACGCTTATAAATGTGGAGGTCCTTGAAAGGAATTTTCTTTAAAAAAAATCCACGCTTATAAATGTGGAGGTCCTTGAAAGGAATTTTCTTTAAAAAATCCACGCTTATAAATGTGGAGGTCCTTGAAAGGAATTTTCTTTAAAAAATTCCACGCTTACAAATGTGGAGGTCCTTGAAAGGAATTTTCTTTAAAAAATCCACGCTTATAAATGTGTAGGTCCTTGAAAGGAATTTTCTTTAAAAAATCCACGCTTATAAATGTGGAGGTCCTTGAAAGGAATTTTCTTTAAAAAATCCACGCTTATAAATGTGGAGGTCCTTGAAAGGAATTTTCTTTAAAAAATCCACGCTTATAAATGTGGAGGTCCTTGAAAGGAATTTTCTTTAAAAAATCCACGCTTATAAATGTGGAGGTCCTTGAAAGGAATTTTCTTTAAAAAATCCACGCTTATAAATGTGGAGGTCTTTGAAAGGAATTTTCTTTAAAAAATCCACGCTTTTAAATTTGGAGGTCCTTGAAAGGAATTTTCTTTAAAAAATCCACGCTTAGACTTTGGAGGTACTTGAAAGGAATATTTTTTAAAAAATCCACGCTTATGACTTTGGAGGTCCTAGAAAAAAATTTTCTTTAAAAAATCCAAGCTTATGACTTTGGAGGTACTTGAAAGGAATATTTTTTAAAATAAAATATAAAATATAAAAAGTACCCACCAGTATCGATCTGCTCTCTATTAATGGTCTGCTGGTCCTTGTTGTTTTCTGCTTTAACATTAAAGCCTCTAACCCTAACTATCCGAAACAAAAATCCCTCTTTCATCAAAGTCTTAGTTAGTGAATCATTTCCGCTTTCCAGGCAAAAATTATGGTTTCACATTGCCATTCAAAGAATTTAAAACTAAACCATAGAAATGCTCGAATGTGAATGAAATCCCTTAACACCGACACATTCATTCACGCCGTACACATCCTACGCACTTCACACACACACACTTACAA
Organism: Musca domestica; assembly: GCF_030504385.1. Lineage (NCBI taxonomy): Eukaryota > Metazoa > Arthropoda > Insecta > Diptera > Muscidae > Musca > Musca domestica. The sequence continues at coordinate 7,493,514 of NW_026712334.1, read as the reverse complement.
CATCTGAAGGCAATGCAGCAAAAGTATTTGTTAATGGTATATTTTAAAGGAAATTTCGACTTGCGTGTGGCCCGTAGAAAATCTTCTTTCCAAAGAAGACCCAAATTCAGGTAATCGATCCTCCATCTATATTCTAGTTTGGAGAAAAAGGCCCTTGAGAGATATTCTATTGGGTTGCAATCTTTCAAAAAAATAATTAAATACTTCCTAGCAATTTCTGCAAAAAGTACAAAAATGACAGAGGAGTAATCTAATATAAGAATCCGACTTTCAAAACTCATCAATATTTGTAATTTTAAAATTTTATTTGAATATTAAGTAATCCTTTAGTGGTCTTCTATGGGAATTAAAATATTTTTTTTAATTTAATGAATTTTCTATTATCAGCCTGCGGAATATCATCTCTGGAGAACATTTTTCCTTTCCCAAAATGTTTGCTGGGTTATGTCAAGAGACACAAATTGTGAAAAGTAGAACAGGAACAGCAGACACTTGGGCCTGCCATTCATAAAGTCCCTTAGATTTCACTTACAATTGCCGTTGTTGTTGTTGCTGCGATTGCAGTTTGGCCTTTTGTAAATCGGCGCGACAACGCGGAATAGATGAAAAATGAAAGAATGAATGACTCGACTTCACAATAACAATAACGACCGGCAAAATAATGATGTTGCCACAAAATGTGGCAGCAGCAACAACAACAAGAGAAATGCTACAGCTACAGCATAGAATGGAATGGAATTGTTAAGACAGCCCCGGTTTGTGCCATGACTGCCAAGCGGATTGTCTCGCTGGCTGGCTGTGGGTCTACAAAGGTCTGCCATTTCACACATAACGATTTATGTCAGTCTGTCTGTTTATCTATTTTGCCACCAGACAATGGACATTTAAGAAAGCCGAACAAGAAGAAGAAATGTCTGTTGCTCATGTCAAGGTTAAGTAAAACAGCCGCCTTTGGCAAATTGTTTCTCCCACACGTAGAAGAACTGCCGAGCTTTCTGGCTTTGTTGTTAGAGTGTTTTTTCAGAACAGAATTCTAGTCGTAAACAGATAACAATGACTTAAAGAAATTGCTCACAGGATGAAAGACAAGTTTCACGAGAACTAAGAAAGAGTCCTTTGCAAAAAAACAATTGAGGACAATTTAAATGCAAAAGGTTAGTTTGGAAAATTCTTTAACAATTGAGTTGTTTTCCCAGTCAGTTCAACAGCAGGACGAAATACGAAAAATACGAACGAAATACTTAGCGAGTATTTATTTATTTTTTTGCTATTGTAGAAAATTCAATAGAACGGAAAAGCAACTCCAATGTGGCATGGATTCTAACGATTCATTCATAACATTCGTGGGAAAATAAACAAATAGAAAGGTTACCAAGAAAATATCCTTTGAGAAAGGACATATTTAAATAGTAACATTCTTAATGATCTTTCGAAGACCTATGAAAGGTGAAAGAGTTTTTTTTTTGGGAAATCAAAGGTCACCGATGGCTGATACACAGAGACATTGAACCTTTGATATTTTCTCAATATTCTCTTTAAAGGACTAACGTGGATTTTAATCAATATTTTATAATTATAAAAAATATCTTGAAATAATATCGTGAATTCTTTTAGTAATTTAGTTTTTTAAATAGACCTCAACACCCTGACCAGCAGAACGATAAACTTATTTTTTTTAAAGAAAATTCTTTCAAGGACCTTCAAATTTATAAGCGGGGATTTTTTAAAGAAAATTCCTTTCAAGGACCTCCAAATTTATAAGCGTGGATTTTTTAAAGGATATTTTTTCAAGGAACTCCACATTTATAAACGTGTTTTTTTAAAGGATATTTTTTTCAAGGAACCCCACATTTATAAACGTGTTTTTTTAAAGGATATTTTTTCAAGGAAACCCACATTTATAAGCGGGGATTTAAAAAAAAATTAAGGGCCTCCACATTTATAGGCGTGGATTTTTAAAATATGTTTTTTCAAGGAACAAGGAAGTGTTTATGGATATTTCTCAAGGAACACAACATTTATATGCGTGGATTTTTTAAAGAAAACTCCTTTCAAGGACCTCCACATAAGCCTGGATTTTTAAAGAAAATTCCTTTAAATACCTTCACATTTATAAGCGTGGATTTTTAAAAGAAAATTCCTTTCAAGGACCTCCACATTTATAAACGTGATTTTTTAAAGAATATTTTTTCAAGGAACTTTACATTTATAAGCGTGGACTTTTTAAAGAAAATTCCTTTTAAGGACCCCACATTTATAAGCGTGGACTTTTTAAAGAAAATTCCTTTTAAGACCCCCCCCACATTTATAAGCGTGGACTTTTTAAAGAAAATTCCTTTCAAAGAACATGGTTTTTTAAAAGGATATTTTTTTAAAAAAAATCTAGTGCCTCCACATTTACAAGCGTGGATTTTTTAAAGGACAGTCTTTCAAGAACCCTCAAAGGACGTTGGTTTTTTAAAGTAAATTCCCTTTAAGGACCTCCTCATTTATAAGCGTAGATTTTTTAAAGAATAGTTTTTCAAGAAACCGCAAAGGACGTTGGTTTGTTAAAAAAATCTTTTCAAGGACCTCCTCATTTATAAGCGTGGATTTTTCAAAGAATATTTTTTCAAGGACCTCCACATTTATAAACGTGGTTTTTTTAAAGGATATTTTTTCAAGGAACTCCACATTTATAAACGTGGTTTTTTTAAAGGATATTTTTCAAGGAACTCCTCATTTATAAGCGTGGATTTTTCAAAGAATATTTTTTCAAGGACCTCCACATTTATAAGCGTGGATTTTTCAAAGAATATTTTTTCAAGGACCTCCTCATTTATAAGCGTGGATTTTTCAAAGAATATTTTTTCAAGGACCTCCTCATTTATAAGCGTGGATTTTTCAAAGAATATTTTTTAAAGGACCTCCTCATTTATAAGCGTGGATTTTTCAAAGAATATTTTTTCAAGGACCTCCTCATTTATAAGCGTGGATTTTTCAAAAAATATTTTTTCAAGGACCTCCTCATTTATAAGCGTGGATTTTTCAAAAAATATTTTTTCAAGGACCTCCTCATTTATAAGCGTGGATTTTTCAAAGAATATTTTTTCAAGGACCTCCTCATTTATAAGCGTGGATTTTTCAAAGAATATTTTTTCAGGGACCTCCTCATTTATATGCGTGGATTTTTCAAAGAATATTTTTTCAAGGACCTCCTCATTTATAAGCGTAGATTTTTCAAAGAATATTTTTTCAAGGACCTCCTCATTTATAAGCGTGGATTTTTCAAAGAATATTTTTTCAGGGACCTCCTCATTTATATGCGTGGATTTTTCAAAGAATATTTTTTCAAGGACCTCCTCATTTATAAGCGTAGATTTTTCAAAGAATATTTTTTCAAGGACCTCCTCATTTATAAGCGTGGATTTTTCAAAGAATATTTTTTCAGGGACCTCCTCATTTATATGCGTGGATTTTTCAAAGAATATTTTTTCAAGGACCTCCTCATTTATAAGCGTAGATTTTTCAAAGAATATTTTTTCAAGGACCTCCTCATTTATAAGCGTGGATTTTTTAAAGAAAATTCCTTTCAAGAAAATCGTTGACATCTTGTCGATTTTTAAAGTTAATTTTTTGGAGGAGTATCTCACAAAAAACTGATTTTAATGGTATTATAGTTCAATAATATTTGCAAGGGTATATGACTCAGTTAAAGTTACTACGAATCTTGAGTTTATAATAATGGCCCCAAAGTTTATCGAAACTTATCACATTAGCATTCTTAATTTCATATGAAGCTCTTGTCATTTATTTCCTCCAACACTTCATCTGTATTTTTTTTTTCTTTTCCCCTGGATCATTAATTTGCTTGACAGCAATTAACGCTCAAAGTGTTAAAATCGCCTATGACAACAAAACAAAAAATCTCAATGGCCTAACATAAGTTTGCAGAAAGAAAGCGTTGCCATGATGTTGTTAGTATTTTTGTCACAGATTTGTTTGTGAATTCCTTGAAAGGATTTCGCCAATATCCACAAACACACACCTATTATATATTCCATAGAAATGAGTTGTGGCTCAACCAAATGAAAAAAGAATGAAAGAAAAACTAGTAGTTTGTGTTTATTTATTTTATCCTTCCTCCATACAGAAAGAGATAAATCCAAGAGCGTTGTGACTCCTCACACACGACTTATGTTCTTCGAATAGTCAATGTAAAAGTCCACCAAAGAAACCCGGAATGCCCATTGCCTAGGATAAACAGGAGGATAAGGGTTCATAATATTGTTGGTTGCTAGCTGGCTTGTTTGTTAGCTCCCATAATCAGGTAGGTAATATCCTGCAAACACCTTAACAAGTTAACAGCTCGGCAATGTTTTCTTAACTCCTTATCCACCGCACCGAACAAGCAGTTGTAGTTTTACGGGCGGCAATGTCATTGACAACGACGCTTAAGCCTTTAAGGCAGGATATGATAACGGCAGATGTATGTTTTCCCCAGACTTCTTTAGTAAGTTATGAAAAAGAAAGTCAGTAGAATGCGAACAAAGTCATTTTTGGGATGGCCACACTTCTTCAGAAGTTGTCCTAGTTTGTTTGCTCATGTGCCATGCGAATTGGCCCAGTGGCTCATAACAGCCATCCAGCCAGCCCACAAACAACATAGAACAGACTTTGACATGTTTGTTTATATTTGACAATCTTTCTCTTCTCTCTGTCCCTTTCACTGGGAAATCAAAATGTCCCACATGTGCTGTCACTTATAGTTGAATTGAAGCGCTCAGAGAAAAATGTGAGTGGAAATTAAAAGATTAAAAAAAAAAAACAAAGAAATATTAATAAAAAATTAAGATTTATAAGCTGGAAGATATATTATTATAATATATTGCCCAACTCCCAGATCAATCTAAGTTTGATACAAATAGCACGTGTTTGAACCAAATTGAATACTCCCTTCGAGAGTTATCGTGCGCACCACCCAGCCAGAGACGGATGGACGGATACCCTTGAACGACACCAAATGTCCTGAAATGGATTTGTTCCAAAGAGACATAGGGTTTAAAACCGTTATTTTGATAAGGTTTTAATCTGTAGCAATATGACTGAGGGTATAAAAACCTCCTTTATAAATATAGAGGTCCTCAAAAAGCTATTGTTTAAAAATCCATCCTACGACAGCGGTGATCCTTGAAAAAATCTTCTTTAAAAATATTCAACGCTCATCGCTAAAAGTCCTTAAAAACTTTTCTTTAAATAATCCATGCCTACGAATGCAGTGATCCTTGAAAAACTCTTCTTTAAAAAAATTCAACGCTCATGGTTTTGAATGTTCTTAAAAAAATAATCCACGCCAATTCTTCTGGTGATCCTTAAAAAAATATTTTTTTGAAAAAAAATCAACGCTCATGGCTATGAAAGTCCTTGAAAACTATTCTTTAAAAAAATCAATGCTTATAGCTTTAAATGTTTTTGAAAAAATCTTCTTTAAAAAATCAACACTCGTGCCTTTGAATGACCTTGAAAAAAGTCTTCTTTAAAAATCCAATTAATGAGGAGGTCCTTGAAAAACTCTTCTTTAAAAAATCCAAGCTTATAAAAGAGGAGGTCCTTGAAAAAGTCTTCTTTAAAAAATCCATGCTTATAAAAGAGGAGGTTCTTGAAAAAGTCTTCTTTAAAAAATTCATGCTTACGAATGTGGGGGTCCTTGAAATAAAAAATCCTAAAAAATCAGCGTTTATATGAGGAGATCCGTGGAAAAGTCTTCTTTACAAAATCCTCGCTTATAAATGTGGGGGCCTTGAAATAAAAATCTTTCAAAAATCAGCGCTTATAAATGTGGGGGCCTTGAAATAAAAATCTTTCAAAAATCAGCGCTTATAAATGTGGGGGCCTTGAAATAAAAATCTTTCAAAAATCAGCGCTTATGAATGTGGAGGTCCTTGAAAATATATTCTTTAAAAAATCAGCGCTTATGAATGTGGAGGTCCTTGAAAATATATTCTTTAAAAAATCCACGCTTATGAATGTGGAGGTCCTTGAAAATATATTCTTTAAAAAATCCACGCTTATGAATGTGGAGGTCCTTGAAAATATATTCTTTAAAAAATCCACGCTTATAAACGTGGGGGCCCTTGAAATAAAAATCTTTCAAAAATCAGCGCTTATAAATGAGGAGGTCCTTGAAAAAATATTCTTTAAATAATCCACGCTTATGAATGAAGAAGTGCTTGAACAAAATTTCTTTGAATAATCCACGCTTATGAATGTGGAGGTCCTTGAACAAAATTTCTATAAATAATCCACGCTTATAAATGAGGAGGTCCTTGAAGAAAGTCTTCTTTAAAAAAATCCACGCTTATGAATGTGGAGGTCCTTGAAAAAATATTCTTTAAATAATCCACGCTTATGAATGAAGAAGTCCTTGAACAAAATTTCTTTAAATAATCCACGCTTATAAATGAGGAGGTCCTTGAAGAAAGTCTTCTTAAAAAAATTCACGCTTATGAATGTGGAGGTCCTTGAAAAAATATTCTTTAAATAATCCACGCTTTTAAATGAGGAGGTCCTTGAAGAAAGTCTTCTTAAAAAAATCCACGCTTATGAATGTGGAGGTCCTTGAAAAAATATTCTTTAAATAATCCACGCTTATAAATGAGGAGGTCCTTGAAGAAAGTCTTCTTTAAATAATCCACGCTTATAAATGAGGAGGTCCTTGAAGAAAGTCTTCTTTAAAAAATCCACGCTTATGAATGTGGAGGTCCTTGAACAAAATTTCTTTAAATAATCCACGCTTATAAATGAGGAGGTCCTTGAAGAAAGTCGTCTTTAAATAATCCACGCTTATAAATGAGGAGGTCCTTGAAGAAAGTCTTCTTTAAATAATCCACGCTTATAAATGAGGAGGTCCCTGAAGAAAGTCTTCTTTAAAAAAATCCACGCTTATGAATGTGGAGGTCCTTGAAAAAATATTCTTTAAATAATCCACGCTTATAAATGAAGAAGTCCTTGAACAAAATTTCTTTAAATAATCAACGCTTATAAATGAGGAGGTCCTTGAAGAAAGTCTTCTTTAAAAAATCCACGCTTATGAATTTGGAGGTCCTTGAAAAAATATTCTTTAAATAATCCACGCTTATGAATGACGAAGTCCTTGAAAAAGTTTTCTTTAAAAAATCCACGCTTATAAATGTCGAGGTCCTTGAAAAAAGTATTTTAAAAAATAAACACGCTTATAAATGAGGACGCCCTCGAACAAATATTCTTTAAAAATCCTCCTTGAATTTTTTTCTTTAAAAATCGACTCTTATTGCTGTGGTGATCCTTGAACATTTTCCACTAAAAACCAATATTTTTCTCCGAGCCTATTACACATGTGGCCCAGAAGTTTATGGCATAATTCCGGAATGGGGGTTTATTATTATTTACCCAGGCTCATGTGTTTACATGATGGTTATGGAATATACCTCGATTGTTGACTTCGTGTTTTTTCGTTCCTGTTGTTGTTGTGGGTCCTTACTTTATGTGAGAATTTAAAATGTCTCTAAGTAGGAATATTTGTGGGTGGCTGGGAGGTAGGAGGGTCTGTTTGCCAACTCGTATGTTTGCCATTGGGCGCTCCGACTGCTTTTGCTGCTGTTTATTGGATTTACCATTAAAATTCTAGAGTAAACATGTGAAAAGGAATTTTTCTTTCAAATTCCTGGCGGTGGTTTGTCTTTTGCAAGTGAGAACATATCGAAAACAAAATGAATGAAAAATTAATCAAAGGAAAGGGTATAAACGGAAGGGTCGAATAGTTCGGAGCACTACAGGCAATCGCTGTTAAAAACTTTATTATTGTTCTAGAGGACGGAGAAAATATTTCCATGGAAAACGATGGGTTTTTCATACGGAGAAAAGTCAAGTTTCGATTGAGTTATTTAGTAACATCTCTATGAATATTATGGCAAATACTGGATAGAAAATGCTACTCCCTGCTGTAGGGTGAAGCTGTTATTGGTTTCTCGGAGCATTGACATGATTTCATAATTTTTTCCACATACTTGACAAGAATCGTAAACTAAGCAGGTCGTATTAAATTTTAAACACGCCGTTGGTTGGAATACTCAAAACCACTCATATTCCTTGGAATTTATGATGTAAGAAAAAAAGTTAAAAAGTTTCTTTTTTTTCTTGTAAATATTTTTCTACGAAATTTATTCAGAGTTTGTATTAAATTACAAATGCCTAGCAAAGTAAATTTTTCTATTTGATAATACTTTTGTTTGTATTTGTAATATTTTATTTGGATTTTATAATGAAATGAATCATATGCCAGTCTGGTGGAAGAAAAGATATTCGAAGTTTTTGGGAATACGTTTCTAAGAATATTTTTGCAAGGACCGCCACAGCCATGTGAGTGGATTTTTTAAAGAAGATTTTTTCAAGAACCCCCACATCCTGGACTTTTTAAAGAATATTTGTTAAAGGGATCCACAGCTAAATATTCATAGATTTTTTTAAAGAATATTTTTCAAGGACCGCCGCAGAAATTTTTGTGGATTTTTTAAGGATTTTTTTCCGAGGATCACCTTAGCCATAATCTTGGATTTTTAGAAGAATTGAATTGTTTCAAGGACCCTCAAAGCAATAATTGTCAATTTTTAAAGAATATTTTTTGAAGAACTGCCTCAGTGACAATTATGGATTTCTCAAAGGACAAACACAGCGAAAATGTTTTGAAGGATATTTTGAATGAACCACCACAGTCTTAGACATAGGTTTATTTAAAGTTTTTTTTTACGAACTACCACAGCAATTATTGTGGATTTTTTTTAAGATTATTTTCTAAAAGACATTTTTTAAAGGTCCAATAAAGGACCGTCTCAGCAATAATTGTGACGATTTTTCAAATATTTTATTGTGAAGGATATTTTTTAAAAACCACCACAACCAAAAGCTTAGATGGTTTAAAAACCGCCAAAGCAATTATCGTGGATTTATAATAGATATTTTTAAAAGGACAATCAGTCAAAGAACAATTTATTTTTAAAGGAGATTTTTCTGAAAGGAGCTTCAAAATTGTGAAGGTTTTTTCAAGGACCAGCACAGCCTTAAACGTAAACTTTCCAAACAACATTTTTTCAAGGACTTTAACAGCGGATTTTGAGAGGTCCTTGAAAAAATATTTTTTAAAATCTCCATGTTTTTAAGGATGAAGATACTTGCAAATGTCTTCTTTACAAAATCCACGCCTATGGATTTGGAGGTCCTTGCAAAAAGTCTCATTTAAAACATTCACGCCTATGTCCTTGGAGCTCCTTGAAAATGGTTTTCTTTGAAAAATTTACGTTCATGATCCTAGAGGTCCTTGAAAAAATTTTCTTTGAAAAATCCACGTTTATGATTTACGCGGTCCTTGAAAAAGGTTTTCTTTGAAAAATGTACGTTTATGATCCTAGAGGTCCTTGAAAAAGTTTTCTTTGAAAAATTTACGTTTATGATCGTAGAGGTCCTTGAAAAAGGTTTTCTTTGAAAAATTTACGTTTATGATACTGGAGGTCCTTGAAAAAGGTTTTCTATGAAAAATCCACGTTTATGATTTGGGAGCTATTTGAAAAAGGTTTTCTTTTAAAAAAAATACGTTTATGGTCCTGGAGGTCCTTGAAAAAATATTGTTTAAAAAAAACCATGCTTATATATGATCAGGTCCTTGAAGAACAGCATTAAAGGATATTTTTCAAAAGACGAATGCAGGACCGCCTCGGTTCTAATAGTGGATGTCTTAAAGGATATTTTTCAAAGGAATAATGCGGCGATAATATTTGGGAGGATATTTTTTTTGTGGACCACCACAGCCTTAGACATGGGCTTTTTAAAGATTTTTTTCACGATCCACCACAGCAATAATTGGGGATTTTCTAAAGAATATTTTTAAAGGACCAACACAGGACCGTATTGTCAATAATTGTGAATTTTTTAAGCTTACTATTCAAAAAACCAACACGGCGATAATTTGAAGAATATTTTTCAATGGCCACCACGGCTATAAGCGCGGATTGTTTAAACGATATTTTTTTAAGAAACACCACAGCAATAATCGGGGATTCTTTGGGGAATGTTTTTGTTAGGACCATGAGATAAAGAATAACGGGTTTTAAAATACAAGTTTTTGAAGGAAGCCGTAAAAATTTTAAGACTTTTGAATATTTTTAAAGAAATTTTTATCTGGGATTATCTATTTTTTTTACCCTCAGCCATTATGCTACAGAGAGTATATATAATGCCTCATCGAAATAATGGTTTAAGACCATAGGTCTCTTTAGATCAAATCCATTTTAGATCGCCTGGCTGTCTGGTGCTTACTAGTATCCAATTTGTTCCAAACTTGGTACATTGCAACATTATTGTCAAACTTAGATCTAGTTCAGAGATGGACAATATCGGCCCATTCCTTTTGGTGTCCAGGTGTCCATTGTTTTCTGGTACCCATACTGAAAACAATTTACCTCACAGAACAAGAAAGATATCATCCAATTTTTTCAAACTTTTCAAATCCAGATACTTGTAGCAGTGATAGGTCAGGTGCGAAAATGGACAATAGAGACACACTCCACAAAGTACCTCCTCCTCCTCAAAGGTCAAAATTTGGGATAATTATAACTCATATAAAAAATTCAAATTTCAGACATCCTAATATTTCGACCAACAAAGATTTGGTATGAAGAACGGAACACTTCTTCAGGAACCTCCCCGACAACAGCTCAAAATTTTGAATGAAGCTAATAAAGCGCGAATTAAACAACCGATTATTTTCAAATTTGCAACATCCTAATATTTCTATCAACAGAAAACCTGAAATGAATGTGGTATATATCGGAACACTCCTTCTGGTACCTCCTCCACAACGGGTCAACATTTCCAATAATTATAACTTTCATAAAAAGCTAATTAAGCATCCGACTTTCTTCAAATTTCACACATCCCATCATTATGATTACCACAAGATCTGGTATCTATCGGTCCACTTCTTCTGTTATCTCCCCCACGAAGTAGTAAAATTTTTGGAACAGCCAAGTCGCTAATAAAATGCGAAATAAAGCTTTCGATTTCACACATCACAATATTTTTATTAACACAAGATCTGCGAGAAGATAATAAATATCGGCCAAATCCTTCTGGTACCTCCCCTACAAAGAATCATAAATTGAAATACTCATATCTCTCATAACTTGTGAAACAAGTTGGCGATCCTTTTCAAACTAGCTATATCTTAATATTTTTTCAACCAGAGGTCAAAGTATCACATATCTCATAAAAAGGGAAAGAAGTAGTCGATATAGTCCCAATCTGACATTTATCTCAGACTCAGACAATATTGGTCCACTCCTTTGGAAACTCACCCAATAAAGAATCATAAAATTGAATAATCATAACAAAAGTCAAAACATGTTTAAATAATCGAACATTGTTGGAGGATATACACCTGTCGGCTGACTGCCGACCAATACTTTTTATCTTTTTAAAAAAAATATTTTCTTAAGAACCAATACAGCCATAAGCCAACCAACAAGAACCTTCGTAACCATAACCTTTTTTTAAGAATATCTTTTTAGGGACCTTCCTAGCCAAAAGCGTGGATCTTTTTTTTTTTTTTTTTGAAGAATATCTTTTCAAGGGCCTTACCAGCCATAAGCTTAGATTTTTAAACAATATTTTCTCAAGAGCCTTCGAAGTCAAAAGCGTGGATTTATAAATATATTTTCAAGGATCTTCCTAGTCATAAGCGTGGATTTTTAAGAAATATTTTTTCAAGGACCAACACAGCGTGGATTTTTTAAAGAATATTTTTTTCAAGGACCAATACAGCGTAAATTGTTTAAAGAATATTTTTTTAAAGACTAATACTGGGTGGACTTGTTTTGAAGGACTAACACAGCGTGAATTTTGGAAAATTTTTTTCAAGGATCGAGAAATTTTTAAGGATTTTTCAACGATCAATAAGACTGAAATTTTTACGGATTTTTTCAAGGATCTATATGCGTGAAATTTTTTAAGGATTTTTTTCACGTGTGGAATGTTTAAGGATTTTTTAAGGACCAACACTGCAAAAGTCGTGGAGTTTTTAAAAATATATATTTCAACGGCACACATTATCCATAGGCATGGATTCTTTACAGAATATTTTTTTCAAGAATCAGTTAAACGGTTTTTTTTTTGGCCATCAGAAAAATCTTATTGTTTTGTATGTTGCTGCTAAATCTGAATCGATATGGTAATTATTTATTTAGAATTCAACAGTCGTGAATTATTTTTAAATATTTTAAATGTAACAAAAATATTTATTTAATGGAATTTGTTGTGATAGGTTTGTATCTATGGCTAAAAATATCACTACCTTCTCCTTTTACGAATAGCGTAGATAATTATACAAAAACAGTCATTTAATTGAGTCGAAATATTAATAATAACAACTTCAACGGCAGAACTTCATCAAGAAGGAAAGGTGAGGCCATGATTTTTTTTTTTGTTTTCTTTAGCCGAATGGCAAAACGGAGAGAGAATTGTATAGTCAGGACGATGACAATAAAACAACAAGGAATAACAATCACAAATTGAATCACTGAAATATGCCGCCAAAAGACAACATTTCAATGCCGTCAATGGAGTTCAGAATGCGAGCCGTAAATGAATCTCCTCATCGTTTCAATTGTTCTGCTTTGTTTTGCAATGAAACACAAAAACAACTACAACAATAAAACAAACAATAATAACCTCTAAGGCCGGCAGGCAGTCTGTTAGCAAAACGAGAATAGGCAGCCAGTCAAGTAACGATTCGTTTGAAGTGGAAAACGAGAAAAAAATATTTGCAGGACACACCAACAAAGGAGTCGGTTGGTTTTTGCCTCTTCAGCCAACCATGACCGTGAGGAGAGCTTTCCCCACATCCAGTCGTACAGCGAAATGTTTCAATTCTTGTATTGTTTTCACAACCATGTTCCGGTGATTATTGTTTATTCTCTCTATGTGTGTGTGTGTGGGTGTATATGTGCAAGGGGCCATCAGAAAGCAAATGAAAACAAAAACTGGCAAGGAAATGAACAATTGTTCAAAACTGTTCCATTTCAGCGACACATTTTGGCGGTTATGACCAAATAACCTGACCACAATGCGGAATAGAGAGTTGCGTTGTTTGGCAAATTGCAATGTCAAGATAATGATTTTTGGCCATTTCGTGATCGAAAAAAGAAACAAAAAATAGTTTTCAGCGGACACCAAATAAAATCCAATTTTTGTTGTCTCGTAGCAAAAGATGTTGAGGTGGAAGTTTTCTTCTTTTGAGAAAAAAAGTTTTGTTCAAAAATATTATTTAAAATATCCTTGAATTTCTTTTGAAGCCATGAAAAAATATATTCCTTTGAAATCTAAGGTAACCAACAGAAGATTATTATTTCGAAAATCCATAAGTATTGCTGTAGTATACCTTAAAAAAATATTCTTAAGAACGAAAAGTACTATTTGGTATTGAGTGAACAGACAGAGTTTGAAAACTAATATTAGGTTCACTGTTCATAGGTAGCCAGGACATATGGAGGTGGTTTTGGAAATGTGTACTATAATTGTATGAAAAGTACTGAATGGTATTATATTTGGTATTGCGTAAAGGTTTAGAGAGATACAATTACTAATGGTATCTATGTTTGAGATTTGGCATTGATTTGGAAATACGTCCCATACTTCTACGAAAAGTACTAAGTTGTACTAAATTTGTTATTGGATATAGATAAATGGCTGGAATCTAAATATTTGATATTGAGGTCTGGAGATGTCACTGTTGATGTAGGCGGTTAAGGTATGGAAGTGGTTTTGGAAATACGCCCTATATTTGTACGAAATATAATAAATGGTACTAAATTTAATGTTTGGTAAATGGAAATATGACATTGAGGTCACTGTTGGTGTCGTTAGTTAAGATATGGAGATGGTTTTTGAAATGTGTACTATAATTGTACGAATAGTACAAAATAGTGCTAAATTTGGTATTGGTTGAAGGAATAGAACTGGAATCCCGAAATTTGTTTTGGAGGTTACTGTTAGCTTCAATCGTTATGATATAGATCTGATTTTGGAAATGTGTACTGTAATTGTACCAAAAGTACTGAATGGTACAAAATTAGATATTGTGTGAGATGATAGGGCTGGAGTTCTCAAATTTGATACTAAATGGTACTAAATTTGTTATCGGGTGAAGGGATAGGTTTGGAATTCTCATATTTGATAGACCACAATCTATGTTGGCATCTGGAATTGAGATGCGGAAGTGGTTTTAGAAATATATACTATAGCTTTAAAAGTACTAAAATGTACTAAATTTGGTTTTGGGTGAAGCGATAGAGCTTAAATCCCACATTTTGATACGGATGTCTGTGGGTAAGGTATGGTATAGAAGTGGTTTTGGAAATACGCCCTACATTTGTACGAAAAGTTCTTAGTGGTACTAAATTTGGTTTTGGCTGAAGGGATATAGATAGAATCCTGAAATTTGATATTGAGGTCACTGTCGTGACGATATGAAGGCTTTGGAAATGTGTACTAAAATTGTACGAAAAATACTTAATAGTGCTTAATTTGGTATTGAATGAAGGAATAGAGTTTAAATATGGAAGTGATATTGGAAATGCGCCCTATATTTGAACGAAAAGTACTAAATATTGCTAACTTCGGTATACGGAGTTGGTTTTGCAAATGCTTACTATAATCGTTCGAAAAGTACCAAATGGTACCAATTTGGAATCACTGCTGGTATCTAGGTTGGAGAGATTTAGATTGTTTTGGATGTGAGTACTAAATGTTACAAAATTGGATAGTGAGGGAAGTTACAGGGCTAAAATCCTGAAATTTTATATTGAGGTCACTGGTTGGTTTCAGGGGTTTACATTTGGAGATACTGAAACAGTTTTGGTCAGATGTGTGTTAAAATTGGATGTGGGTCCATTGTGTAATCGTTTTACTAATATTTTTGAAGACTTTTACTAATATTTTTGAAGACATGTGAAAGCTAAACATGTTCCCAATATTCTTTCCTAAAAAGGAAAAAGTCTGAAAATTTAATACGATGTATAAAGTTTTGATGGAAACGTTTTTGTCACACTGAAAAAATTTCGGATTTTGAGCACTAAAGGCCTAACATAAACCATTGGAATAAATCTTAAATTTTAAGGTTGATATTTCACGGGCATTTGCTAGAACTATATGTATAAAAACCGCAATAGAATGGGTCTGACAGACCTCCTGAAAAATCCACATTTATGGCAGTGACAACCACAAAACATTTTTTTAAAAAATTCACACTCATTGTTGTGTTGCTTAAAAAATAATCAATAAAAGATTCCGCAATTCTTTAAAAAAATAAAAAACATAATTAATGCTCTGATGATCCTTGGAAAATATCCTTTAAAAATCAAAACCAATTGTTACGGTGGTCCTGCAATTTTTTTCTTCAGTCAAAAAAAATTCCGAGTGAGAACTTTAAAAAATTTTCCTTAAACAATCCCTAAACAATCATATTATTATTATTATTATTATATTATATTATTATTATTATATTATTATTATATTTTATTATTATTATTATTATTATTATTATTATTATTATTATTATTATTATTATTATTATTATTATTATTATTATTATTATTATTATTATTATTATTATTATTATTATTATTATTATTATTATTATTATTATTATTATTATTATTATTATTATTATTATTATTATTATTATTATTATTATTATTATTATTATTATTATTATTATTATTATTATTATTATTATTATTATTATTATATTATTATTATTATTATTTATTATTATTATTATATTATTATTATTATATTATTATTATATTATTATTATTATTATTATTATTATTATTATTATTATTATTATTATATTATTATTATTATTATTATTATTATTATTATTATTATTATTATTATTATTATTATTATTATTATTATTATTATTGTTATTATTATTATTATTATTATTATTATTATTATTATTATTATATTATTATTATTATTATTATATTATTATTATATTTATATTATTATTATTATTATTATTCGTATTATTCTATATTTATTATTATATTATTATTATTATTTTATTATTATTATATTATTATTATTATTATTATTATTATTATTATTATTATTATTATTATTATTATTATTATATTATTATTATTATTATATTATTCTTATTATTATTATTATTATTATTATATTATTATTATTATTTATTATATTATTATTATTATTATTATATTATTATATTATTATTATTATATTATTATTATTATATTATTATTATTATTATTATTATTATTATTATTATTATTATTATTATTATTATTATTATTATTATATTTATTATTATTATTATTATTATTTCTTATTATTATTATTATTATTATTATTATTATTATTATTATTATTATTTATTATTATTATTATTATTATTATTATATTATTATTATTATTATTATTATTATATTATTATTATTATTATTATTATTTTTATTATTATTATTATTATTATTATTATTATTATTATTATTATTATTATTATTATTATTATTATTATTATTATTATTATTATTATTATTATATTATTATATTATTATTATTGTTATTATTATATTATTATTATTATCGATTATATGTCCTCTGCTCCCGAAAAAATTTTCTTTAAAAAATCCCCGAAACAAAAATTAAAATTAACTATTATGGTCCGCCAGCCCTGAAAAAATATTCATTAATTCTTTCACTTTCCATCTGTTCCTAAAGATATTTCGCGATTTAATAAAATATATAATTTCATTAAAATTCTTAGGAATTGCAGCAAATATCCTGTTGCACGTGTTGTGGGAAAAACTTTTATAATTGATGTCTACTTTTAGGCTATATTTAATATGCTCGTTAGTATTTTTTTTTTCTTTTTTCATTTAATTAAAATATTTGAATCATTCTAATGATAATCTTTATGGCTTTGATCCTTGCCGTGTGCTCCTCTTCTTCGTAGTCGTCGTCATCGTCTTTAATTGCATGCCACGTTTATAATTGTAGGATTTGTTGTAATCACATTTAAGAATTTTCTTTCTTTCACTGCCTTTCGCCCAATCATCATCGTAGCGCAGCACATCGCAGTCATATGTGGAGCATCCATTTCCGTGGTTGTGTTTTATATCTGTATGTCACTGGGTCGATTTCATATCTATATGTGTAAGTATATAGATGTATATATATGCATACATTATGATGATGAATACGAATATAATAATTATGACGATGATGTTGATAACGATGAGGAGCATGATTACAAGCAATGCCGATGTTTAAGTGCGTGTAGAAATATTGCAAATTGGTTGGTGGTTTGTGGGTTATTGCAAGGGGAGTACCACTTTCCTTTTATGCCTTAAAAGGGATTCCCTTTCCACATATCTATATTTTCATTTTATCAATCATAATGTACTTAACTTGACAATAAGAGATAGGAATAATTGTTTTGAAATGTGTATGAGGTTTAGTAGAGAGCTGAGAGCTTAGACATGAGGTGCCTTACGAAGTCCTTTATGTGGCTTATAAAGAATTGGTTGGAAGCTCATACTAAAAGGTACCTTAATGTACTAAAATGTGAAATATTGTACTTTTAAGTATGTTTTAGTAAGAAGCCTAGACATATGGAAGATGTTTTGAAAATGTGTACTATAATTGTAAGAAAATTACTAATAGATACAAAATTGGGTATTGTGTGAAGGGATAGAGATACAATTCTGAAATTCAATATTTAGTTTACTGATGGTATCTATGTTTGAGATTTGGCGGCGATTTGGAAATGCAAATTTGTGCAACAAATACTAAAAGGTACTAAATGTGGTATTGGGTGAAGGGATAGTGGTGGAATACTAGAATTTGATATTTGAGGTATCTGTTGCAATCTGAAATTGAGATATCGTGGTGGTTTTAGAAATCTGTACTATACTTGTACGAAATGTACTATATTTGGTATTAAGTGAAAGGATAAGTGCTGGTATCGTAGAATCTAATATTGAGGGGTCTGTTGGTATCTGAAATCGACATATGAAGATGATTCTGGAAATGTGCCCTATATTTGTACGAAAAGTACTAAATTGTACTAAATTTAGTATTGCGTGTTGGAATAGAACTAGAATCCTCAAAATTTGATATGGAGGTGTCTGTTAGTACCTGGAATTGAGATATGGAGTCCAAGTCCTTTATATGGCTTGCAAAAAATACTAAAAGGTACTAAATGTGGTATTAGATTAAGGGATAGTGTTGGAACCCTAGAATTTGATATTGGAGGTCTCTGTTGCAATCTGGAATTGAGATATAGTGGTGGCTTTAGAAATCTGTACTATAATTGTACGAAAAGTACTAAGTTGTACAATATTTGGTATTGAGTGAAAGGATAAGTCCTGGCATCACAGAATCTAATATTGAGGTGTCTGTCGGAATAGCACCCCATTTTTATACGTAAAGTATTAAAATAGTACAAAATTTGGTATTGCGTGTTGGAATCCCCAACATTTGATAAGGAGGTTCTGTTGGTATCTGGAATTGAGATATGGAGGTACATAAAAGTACGAAAATGTGGAAATTTGTACTCTTAAGAATGTTTTAGTACGAATTTCTAATGAATGTTTTACAAGCCTTTTAAAGGACTGTGTATCCACCCATTCTTGCCCCGCCTTCAAAATACTTAGGCAGCCGTTTGGTAACTGTAGAGCGGAGGTGAATAAGCCTCGCTCCATCAGTAGCATAAGATAGTCCTCAGCGCCTTATCAATAGGAAAGAATTTCCAATTAGTGGACCTTTAACGAGGTATTGAACTCCCTCAGCGTACTCTGGACAATACCTTAGAGGCGCTGATCAAGGCATCGTATACTGACTCCAGTGCAATGGGACCTCATGATTAAAGCCATCAAATCACTACAAATTTGTTTTAAATCATTATTTAATACTTGAAAACAAACACTACCACAGCCACGGTCACCTTCCGGCTGAATACAACTTCATTTTTGCATACACTTGTCTGACCTAGACCAAAGAGCGGTGAAAAAAGTAAAAAAATATCAGTCGGTTTAGCCGACAGATGTATGTCCTCAGCCAATGTTCGATTACTTGACTTCTGTTGTGATTATTGACCGATATATCCCAGATCTTGTGTTAGTAGAAATAATGGGACGTGTGAAATATGAAGAAAATCCGATGCTTATTTCGGATTTTAATCGTTTTAGTTATTCAAAACATTGACCCTTTGTGGAGGAGGTATCAGAAGGAATGGACCGATCTCTACCACCTTTATAACAGTTCTTGTGCTGAAAGAAATATTGAGTTGTACGAAGTCTGAATGGAAACGGATGTTAATTTCGCATTTTCTTAGATTTATGGATATTCAAGATACTGTGAGGGAGGTGGGTCCAGAAGGAGTGGACCGATATCCATACTCACACAAGACCATGGGGTAAAAAAATAATTGTGATGTGTGTAATTTGAATAAAGTCGGACTCTTACATGACATCTTACATGACTTATAATTATTCAAAATTTTGGCCCTTTGTGGGGGAGGTACTTGATGCAGTGGACCGATATTGTCCATTTTCGCACCTGACCTAGCACTGTTGCAAATGTTAGGATTAGCAAAGTTGAAGCAAAATCAAATGATCCTTTCTCTTTCTGTTCTGTAAAATATATATTTTTTAAAATTTTGAAGTTTTGAGGTACAGGTACAAGAAGCAGTGGATCGATCTAAGTTTTATTATAATATTATGATGTTCCAAGTTTGGACCAATCGGATTCGAGAGTTATCGTGTGCACCAGCCAGACAGACAGACGGGCGGACATCGCTAGATCGACTCCAAATGTCCTGAAACGGATTTGGTCCAAAGAGACCTAGGGTCTAAGACCGTTACTTCGATGAGGCACGTTTTGGCCGTATCAAATGTAGCCATACATGGCTGAAGGTTTAAAAAAAATGTAATTTAATGCCATCATACGAGAGAACCTTTACCGTTGTAAAAAACCAAGTCATTTTTTGCTTCAGAATAAATTCCAGGCATTTGCCAAATGGCATTCGAAAAACAAATAAATGCGTAAATTGAAAATATCTCACAAAAAAGAGAAACAAAAAAAAATTCTAAATTAACTTACCCAGATTTGTCGTTTGTTCTCTGCTTCGTTGTAGTTGGTTGGCTATGTTATCCCATTTTGAAGTTGATGGCTATCCCACTCCATGCTGATGCTGCAGATGACGTTGCTGTTGTTGCTGTCGTAGTTGACATTGCAGATATTGTTGCTGATCCATTTTGTGATTTCTACTCCTCTGTTGTCCCTGTAAAACAAATATACTTACTCATCACTGGAACAAAAAAAAGAGAGAAAGAGAGAAAAAGGAAACACATTAAATTGATTAACAATAGAGGAGAGTAGCAGATAAACAAATGAAAATAAACAAAATATTTAAAAAAGTCACCCAAAAAATATTTTAGAGTTTTTTGCAATTTTGCGAAACATTTTAGGTAAGCTCTAGACTTTTGACGTCTCCTAGGGCCTTAAGTCATATTTCATGACAAACAATTTTGTAGAACATTTTGACTTGATACGATTCTGCTTAAAGGAAGTTTTTTGCCATATTTTAAAAGAAATATTCCTCGTATGTTTATTTCCAATATTGCCGTAAACACTGTATACCTGAAATTCACGGAATCTGAGAAGTCTCAATTCGAAAATTTTCAAAAGTGTAGAATACTTTATTTTGGTTACTTTTTGATGCAAACGTTCAAAACGCCGATTTTTTAGTTTTTTAGCTTTCCATTCATAATTTGCCGGATTTTTCGTAGATTTTTAAAGTATGTTATTTTAAAGAATCATTTCTCAAGGACCACCACTTCCTTAAGCGTGGATTTTTTTAAACATATTTTTTCAAAACAACAGAACTCGATTTAAAGATTAAGAAATACTTCTACGACATACGGAACAATTATCGTTGATTTTTAAAAAAAACTGTGTTTGAAAAACCCGCAGACCAATAAACGTGGATTTAAAAAAAAAAACTTTTTTTGAAGAACCCGCAGACCAATAAACGTGGATTTAAAAAAAAAATTCTTTGAAGAACCCGCAGACCAATAAAAGTGGATTTTTTTAAAAAAAATTTCTTTAAAGAACCCGCAGACCAATAAACGTGGATTTTAAAATAAATTTCTTTCAAGGTTTTGTATTTGAATAGTCATAGATTTTTAAAGAAATTTCTTTCAGGCGAAGAACTATGGATTTTTATACCCTCCACCATACTATGGAGGGTATATTAACTTTGTCATTCCGTTTGTAACTCCTCGAAATACTCATGTCAGACACAACAAAGTATATATATTCTTGATCAGTGTAAAATTCTAAGCCGATTTAGCGATGTCCGTCTGTCTGTCTGTCCGCTGTCTGTCCGTCTGTATGTCTGTCTGTCCGTCTGTTTGTTGTAATCATGCTATCTTTCGAACGAATTGAGATACCAGGCTAAAATTTTGCACACAGGTTTATTTTTACAGTAGGCAGGTTATGTTCGTAAATGGGCCATGTAGGTCCACGTTTTCATATAGCCCCCATATAACCTTACCTCCCGATATTCGGTATTTTGATGATTTTAGCGACATTATTTACCGGAATTGTTTCGAATTTGGTATTTGAAGTTCGAAATGGATACTACAGCCTAAGACAGAAAATTGTCTGTGCAGGTCCACGTCTTCGTATAGCCACCATATAACGGTACCTCCCGATATTCGGTATTTCGATGATTTTAGCGACATTATTCACCGGAATAGTTTCAAATTTAGTATTTGAGGTTCGAAATAGATACTACAGCCTAAGACAGAAAATTGTCTGTTCAGGTCCACGTCTTCGTATAGCCCCCATATAACGGTACCTCCCTATATTCGGTATTTTGGTGATTTTAGCCTCTTTATTCACCAAAATTTTTTCAAATAACGCATTTAGAGTTCGTAATGGAAACTCCAGTCTGTGACAGAAAATTGTCTATGCAGGTCCAGGTCTTCGTATAGGCCCCATATACCAGTACCTCCCTATATTCGGTATTTTGACGAGTTTAGGTACAATACTCACCGAAGTTGTTTGAAATATGCTACAGAATATGACAAAAAATTGTCTACGCAGGTTCAGGTCTTCGCACAGCTCCGATATAACGGTACCTCTATATATTCTATACTTTGATGAACTTACTGCTTTTTAACCGGCCGAACTTACTGCTTTTTAACTTGTTTAAGTTTTCTTATTAAAAAATCATAAGGGTAACAATGGGGAAATTTTAAATAATATTTTCAAGGATCATAAGGTAATTATCTGAGAATTTCATTTCAAAAAAATTCTTTCAACGCATTGCAAGGCAATTTTCGAGTCATGGTATTTGGGGGTGGGAAATTCCCTTGTGTATGGTTAAGGCTTTATGTACACTGGTTCCATAAAAGAATTTGGACTGGGAACCCAAAACCCTGGATTTTGATACGAATTCTTTCCCCTCCACTTAGAATTTTCCACCCTCAAATTGTCTACCATCCAATCTAATCGTTGATTATAAAGAAATTTATTTTCAATAAATGTAAGGCTTGCAGGCCTGCATTTAAAAAAAAAAATTCAAGGTAGGTCAATAATGGTAATTTTTTTTTAAGGAATAATCCTTTATTAACAATAATCCTGTTTTTATTAACATATTTTGAAGGATAATCAAAACAATTACAGTAGATTCGTATTGAGAAATTTTTGATGAAGCCATAATGTCAGTTTTTTTTAATTGGGAGTTAAATTATATTTTTCAAAACATTCTATCAAAATTATTCATAATTTAAAGATTGCTGATAAAAGCTCCTTAAATTCGAAATTCCCTTCCAATCACAGATGGCCTTCAACTTTTTACCAATTAGTGCCGTTTTCATTTCAACAATGTGCGTACGTGTGAAGTATTCTCAGCATGGATTTAATTGTTGACAGGCTACATGGAAGAAGAACCACCGAAAAACGAAACGCAACACCCAACTGGAAAATTGTTGTCCTAGAAAAGAAACAAAAAAACCGACTCAGAACAATGCCGGCAACGCCTCTGTGTATTTGTGTGGCAACCAACAATTTTGGTGTCTAATTAATTGTTGTTGTCACCTCAACAATGAGAAAAAATCCCTGGCAATGGATGAAGGACCCGAACAAAAACGCTACTCCCCTAAACAAGAAATCATGGCTGGCAGAGTTCATTAATTCTAATTAAAAAAGCAAGGGACTTGACCAAAAAAATAACGCTAAAAGTAAAATAGACGTTTTTTTTAATAAAAACCCAGCTCAACACCTTGAAAATCTTTTCATCATTTTTTTTTTTTTTTTTTGTAAATTTGAAAATAAAAAATAACAGCAAAAAGGATTCCTCCTAAGATTTTCACACGTGCCAGGCAACCAACCGCTAGTATCCTCTCAGTTAATTAACATTGGTTGCTTTCTCCAACAAATGTTTAATGCGTCCTTGACAAACAAATAAATGTTTTGTAAGGCCGAAGACAGCCTTTATGGGTTTAATTGTAAGAAGATTCAGCAGAAACGACAATTGGTAACTGTTTTCATTGTTTCCCAATGTCATTGTGTTTTATTAATTTTGGTCTACATGGCTAGACACATACCTGCATATAAATCATTTCATTCACAATTTAATTACTCTTCGTTGGTTTTATGAGATTTTTGGATATTGGTTGGGATATGCAATTATTGGCATTAAAGTCCTTGGAAATATATTCGTTAAAAAGTCCACGATTTTTGGCCTCATGGCAAAAAAAAAATCAAATTTTACTTTTAAAAAATGTTCCTTTAAAATCCATAATTATTGAACTCATGGTATTGAAAAACTATTCCTTAACAATCCACGTCTATTGCATGCCTCTGGGTTCTTTGAAAAATATTCTTTAAAAATCCAGGTTTATTGGCTCTTGGGTCCTTTAAAAATATTCTTTAAAAATTCAAGTTTATTGACCTTTGAATATTTCACGAATATTAGCCGATGGTCCTTTATAAAATACTCCACCAAAATCGACGTTTATTGACCTTTAGGTCCTTTGAAAAATATTCTTTAAAAATCCACGTTTATTGGTCTGATGGTCCTTTGAAAAATATTCTTTAAAAATCCACGTTTATTGGTCTGATGGTCCTTTGAAAATATTCTTTATTGGCCTGTAGGTCCTTTAAAAAATATTCTTTAAAAATCTACGTTTATAGGCCCTTGGGTCCCTTGAAAAATATTCCTTAAAAATCCACGTTTATTGGCCTTTAGGTCCTTTGAAAAATATTCTTTAAAACTCCACGTTTATTGGCCTGTAGGTCCTTTAAAAAATATTCTTTAAAAATCTACGTTTATATTCCCTTGGGTCCCTTGAAAAATATTCTTTAAAAATCCACGATTATTGGCCTTTAGGTTCTTTGAAAAATATTCTTTAAAAATCCACGATTATTGGCCTTTAGGTCCTTTGAAAAATATTCTTTAAAAATCCACGTTTATTGGCCTTTAGGTCCTTTGAAAAATATTCTTTAAAAATCCACGTTTATTGGCCTTTAGGTTCTTTGAAAAATATTCTTTAAAAATCCACGTTTATTGGCCTTTAGGTCCTTTGAAAAACATTCTTTAAAAATCCACGTTTATTGGCCTTTAGGTCCTTTGAAACATATTCTTTAAAAACCCACGTTTATTGGCCTTTAGGTTCTTTGAAAAATATTCTTTAAAAATCCACGTTTATTGGCCTTTAGGTTCTTTGAAAAATATTCTTTAAAAATCCACGTTTATTGGCCTTTAGGTTCTTTGAAAAATATTCTTTAAAAATCCACGTTTATTGGCCTTTAGGTTCTTTGAAAAATATTCTTTAAAAATCCACGTTTATTGGCCTTTAGGTTCTTTGAAAAATATTCTTTAAAAATCCACGTTTATTTGCCTTTGAATCCTTTGAAAAATATTTTTTAAAAATCCACATTTATTGGCCTTTATGTCCTTTGAAAAATATTCTTAAAAAATTCAAGTTAATTTGCCTTTAGGTCCTTCGAAATGCGAAAAAGTCGCATTTAAATCTCTATAAAAAAATATTCCCAATATTTAACAACTTCTTTAACTTTTCCCTCTCTTCAATTCGTCCCCTAAACGAATTCAATCAACAACTCCATTATAATGGACTTTTCCCAAAAATCTTGTTTATCGACAACCTTGACATTGCATTTTACTTTGGCTGTCATAGTCGAAAGGATGCCAACAAATTGTATTTCTGTTTTTGTTATTGTTGTTGTTACTGTTACTGTTGTTTTGGCATTTCGCCGATGTCAAAACCTTGTCAAGTTTAATAAAAATGATTTAATGTTTTTGTTGTCTAATGCATCCAGGCATTTGTCCAGAGAGGATGTGTAGAAGACATTTTGTCATGGCCAGGACATACTGAGAGACAAGTCAACAAAATCGATGGCAGTATGTACATGTGTCACTCACACAATGACGGGATTTTTATTTGGAATTGAAAATGTGATTATTGAAGTATTGGGGAACCTGAGGCACACATATGGACCTCTTGATTGAAAATTTTGTTTTTTTTTTTTTTTTCAAATTTTCACAAATGAAAATTTTGTGAAAAATTGAAAAAGAAAATTCCTGGATTTATATAAAATTTTATTTTCTGTTTTGTTTTATTGAAATATTTTATTGTGGCTTCTTTGGGCTGAAAACAAGTTATTTTTCTCGAAAAGTCAAGTGGTACTATTTGATCTATTTAACCCACACCTTGTTTATCTTTCTGCAAGAAAATCAAAGCTGGCAAATAAACTAAAGGCGGAAAACGGATTTTCATCAGCACCACACCGCCATATCAAAACCACTCGCAGAAAAACGTTCACATTTCTTTTGTTGTTGCAGCTCAATTAAGTCAGCCAGTGATGCGAACAAACAATGGAGGCAGGTTGCCTCCCAATCCAACTGCATTCTAGGATGTTATTTGCATTGGGACGATAGTCAAGTAATCGCAGGAAAAGGAGAAGGCAAACTAGAGATTATGTTTATCCAGTAAACACTCACGCACACACACACACAGCCAGACATACCCAAGCGAAAACGCATATTCTTGTTAAAGGATGAAAAGGATAATCGTATCCTTTGATTGCAAAGCTAATGAAGACAACGAAAAGTCAATGTTTGCTTCCATGGCATTTGTAAAGACTGCAAAATATCAATTCAAGGTTCCAAAGTTTGGAGGGCAGCAATTAAAAAAAATTAATCACGAGGTTTGTTCGAATGGAACAATCAAATT
Organism: Musca domestica; assembly: GCF_030504385.1. Taxonomy (NCBI): domain Eukaryota; kingdom Metazoa; phylum Arthropoda; class Insecta; order Diptera; family Muscidae; genus Musca; species Musca domestica. The sequence goes on along the minus strand of NW_026712334.1, from coordinate 7,467,148 downwards.
GAGGAGCAATGGCAGGTTCCTAAGAGAGCTGTAACCGGTCTTCTGGCCATAGAGGAGCTGTAACTTGTCCTCTGGCCTCAGAAGAGCTGTAACAGGCCCTATGGATCTAGAAAAGAGTTCCAGAATTTGGAGGGCAGCAATTAAAAAATTAATACGATGTTTGTTCGAATGGAACAATCAAATTGAGGAGCAATGGCAGGTAAGAGAGCTGTAAACGGTCTTCTGGCCATAGAGGAGCTGTAACTTGTCCTCTGGCACCAGATGAGCTGCAGCAGGTCCTATGGGCCTAGAAAAGGGTCTTCTCGTCATAGAAGAGGTGTAACCAGCCCTCTGGCCCCAGAAGAGCTGCAACAAGTCTTTGGTCCCTAGAAGAGCTTTAACAGCTCTTCGGTCCCTAGAAGATTTTCAACAGGTCTTCGGTCCCCAGAAGAACTGCAATAGGTCTTCGGTCCCCAGAGGAGCTGCAACAGGTCTTCGGTCCCCCGAAGAACTGCAATAGATCTTCGGTCCCCAGAAGAGCTGCAATAGGTCTTCGGTCCCCAGAAGAACTGCAACAGGTCTTTGGTCCCCAGAAGAACTGCAATAGGTCTTCGGTCCCCAGAAGAACTGCAACAGGTCTTTGGTCCCCAGAAGCGCTGCAACAGGTCTTCGGTTCCTAGAAATGCTACCACTCGTCTTCGGTACCTAGAAGAGCTACTACAAGTCTTCGGTACCTAGAAGAGCTACTACAGGTCTTCGGTACCTAGAAGAGCTACTACAGGTCTTCGGTACCTAGAAGAGCTACTACAGGTCTTTGATCCCTAGAAGAGCTGCTATAGGTCTTCGGTCCCTAGACGAGCTGTTATGGGTCTTTGGTCCCTAGAAGAGCTGCTATGAGTCTTTGGTCCCTAGAAGAGTTTTAACTGGTCTTCTGAGCATAGAACAACTCTAACAGGTCTTCGGACCATAGAACAGCTCCAACAGGTTTTCTGGCCCTAGAAAAGCTGTAACAGTTATTTTGTCCCTAGAAAAGCTGTAACAGGTCTTCTGGCCCTAGAAGAGCTGCAACAGGTGTCCTGTAACAAATCTTCTCCCCATAGAGGAGTTGTAACAGTTTTAACTTGTCATCGAAATGCTTTAACATGGTTTGAAGTAGAAAGAATTCTTCATGTGATGTTAAACTAACCAACCAATTCTAAAGGTCCTCTAACACACACAAGTTTCACTAACTGGATTAAGCCAAATAAATGAATTTTTTTCCTGACCTTAGATAACTACCACTAAGCTGGCTAAGAATTTGAGGGGATAAGATTCTACCCGTGTTCTGTTCCAATTTAAAAAGAAAGCCATGACTAAGTAGTGACCTAATAAATTCTCAAAACAAAACAAAGACAAGATAAGAATCCACCATGTGGTGAATATGATTTTGCGCATGCTTATTCTGCTTCAAAAATCATCCAACTAAAAGTGATTCAGAATTTATAAATAGAATTAAAAAATTCCTAATTTCTGGCAAATAATTATGTATATATTTTTAATCCTTTGAACTTACTAATCCACCATTTCCAATTCGTCGTCATCCTCTTCAAAGACCTCATCATCATCGTCGTCGGAAAGACGCCTATTTTCGGCTTGATAATCCCGTGCCGTGCTGGGGCGACGACTGTCCCGAACTGGCGGTACTCGTACCCCAACTCCCTGTTGTAATTCGTCCTCATCATCATCGTCGAATTCGAGTTCGAATTCTTCATCGTCGTATCCCCTACCGACTGGCATATTGAATTATTGCCTTGTTCTGTTTTTGTTGTTTTATTTCACAAGCGATTTAATCAAATTAATTTGCCTTTTCAGCACACGATTCCTTGGTAGGGTCTTAAAGACTTAAGGTATTACTTTCTCAACGATTTGAAGAACTTTCTTTTCAAGGTTTTAATTCCACGGACGTTTATCGAAAATATCTTTTCTCACTCTTTGTATAGTTAAGATTCAAAGAAATTTTCAATCTTCTCTACTAAATTCTTAGAAAATATTCCACAGAAAAAAAATTCTTAGAAAATATTTCACTTGTAATTATATTCGATATTTATAATCGAAATTTATTTTTCCAAATTTTTCCACTCAATTCTACGCAAAAATATTGAGCAAAAATCTGGGGATTTGTTAATTATTTTATTTTAATTCTCACAAAATTATTCGTCAATTTAAAACCAACTGCGAACTTTAAATTTCTGAAATTTTTTCTTGTACCCGGGTTTATGAATATTTTTTCACTTGCGTATTTCAATTATATTCTTTGGAATGACGTAATTGGTCTTTCTCAAAGATATAAATTCTAGCAATTTCTTCAAAATCCCACGTTAGCTTCCAATAGTTTCGATATTTATGTGTAAAGCACAAAACTTAAAGCACAAAATTTAAATTTTATAATTTCTTTTCAAATCTCTCAAATGGTTTTGAAAAACTTTAGACTTCTTTAAACTATTTTTTGGATTCAATTTCGTAACGCCGCAACGACTTGAACCAGAACCAGAAACACGATAAAGACCACGTAAAAACGCAAACTGCATTGGAAATTTTCTAAAATGCTTCCACTATGGCTCGGTTAGCGAAGCTTCAAACCCGAAAACGCTTGTAAGGCTTCGAAATAAGGTGAATTTCATGCTAATCCAATTAACAGCCGAACTGTCACAACTTGCGAGCGATAAATGTCAAAGCAAACAAATGTCGAAGGTGGGAAGAGAATAAGCGGGAATAAAAATATAAATAAAAACAAAAACGAATTACAGTGAACCTCGAAATTCCAACGACAATGGGAAGAAAAAAAACCTCCGAACGCATGTAGTAATGAGGTGGCCAATGATGGAAAGTCTCTCATACATGAATTATATAGATGTGGGACTAGAATTCGGCAGGAGAAAAAAAATAGACAGAATAATTTTTACAGGCCTTCTTAAATACCCAGCAAATATATACCCTGCAAAATATGTGCCACTTTTAGCACAACCACAAACCGTCGGTATTACCATGGTACAATGATATCAAGGTAGGGCTATGATACCATATGATTTCAATTTTTTTATTTTCTTGGCTTAATATGTCATCTTTATTTGTTTATGTATGTGTTTTCTTTTCAATAACAAAAAATTGTTCAGAAAACATTCAAATTCGGTTGTTTTCAAAATGTTTATTTCATCGTATGCATCGACAATATCTAGAGTTTTTGTAGCGAAATAATCCTTTAGAGATATATAGAACCTGGTTTTGAAAAGAAGTGTTGACCTTTCATTCAGTTTTCGCGGCTTTCAATTATTTATTCAAAATAAATGCAACAAGTAGTTTGATTTTGTTATTGTTTTGATACTATTTCTGACATTACAAGCCAAACAGGTAGACCTCTATACTTGCAATTTTTTCAAAGTTGACCTACCTTCTCTTCATTGTACCATGGGTATTACCATTATTCCAAAAATAATGATTGCAAAAAATAATCAGTTATTCCTATAAAATCTTTTGTCTAACGAAGTAATGAGTAACGGCGGCACAGAACTAGAAAACCTGTGATCGCCGGTACTCCGCGCCAGCAAACAAAAAAAAAAATACGAACAAGTAAAAAAGCATTAAGTTCGGCCGGGCCGATCTTTGAATACCCTCCAACATTTGGAACGATTTTGGCAATTTTCAAAAAAAAAATATATAATCCATTAAAAATTCTCTTAAAATCTTAAAAATACCGAATGTAGCCGTTATATTAGGGTCTATACGACGACGTGGACATGCATAGGCGAATTTTGTCATAAACCATTACAATATTCAATTGTGAAACATAGATAAACAAATCGATGAATAATGTAGCTAAAATCATCAACATTCCGAATATAGAGAGGTACCGTTATATATATAAAGACGTGGACCTGCACGGACAATTTTCTGTCATAGGCTGAAGTATCCATCGCGAACTTTAAATACCAAATTTTAAACAATTCCGGTTCATAATGTCGCTAAAATCATCAAAATACCGAATATCGGGAGGTACCGTTATATGGGGGCTATACGAAGACGTGGACCTGCACAGACAATTTTCTGTCATAGGATTTAGTACCCATTGCGAACTTCAAATACCAAATTTGAAACATTTCCGGTGAATATTGCCGCTTAAATCGCGAAAATATCGAAAAAAGGGAGGTACCAGTATATGGGGGCTATACCAAAACGTGGACCTACATCACCCATTTTCAATACCAAAAGTTCTGCAGACATAATACACATTTGAGTAGAATTTTATCAACCTACTTAATTTCGTGATTTCCACAGACGGACAGACAGATAAACGGCCAAACGGATGGACATCGCTAAATCGACATAGAATTTTAGGCTGATCAAGAATATATATACTCTGTGGGCACCAGCCAGGCAGACAGACAGACGGACGAACCGACATCCTTAGATCGACGCCAAATGCCTATCCATATGGCTGAGGGTATAAAAAATACCATTCTTGACCTTGAAAAGTGTTATTATCCAGAATTTCGGTCCTTGACCTGGAAATCATTTGAAATCTATGAGAAAAATATATTTAAAAAATTCGACATTTATGGCCTGATGCCAGTAATTTAATATGGACACATATATTTGAATTGACTTATACTTTTCATTTTCGAACCAGGCCTAAATCTGATACAAATATTGCAATATATACAGGTTAGACTCACCCACTGACTCCCACGCTTTATGCGTCACTCATGACTTTTTACAAATTTTTGCACTTTTCCCGTGGATAGAAAGCCCCTAAAGGGCCTTTGTGAATAAAGGGCCTTTAGAAGATCGTCTCTGAATAGAAATCCCTTTATTGGCTTTCTATAAACATTTTATTGGTGCTCTCTTCTCATTATCATCAATCGATTTTAAATTTCCGCTTTTTTATTGCACTCAGGTTTCATTAGAGCTTAAACCAGTTGCTTGCATTCACATGTTGGCACAGTTGGGCGCCATTTAAGTGCTAACATGAACTCCTTAAATATTTATTGCCTTTGAATTTATTGAAATGTCATTAAATGTTAATTACCTGCATAGCTCCGGACTGACTTCACAAAATAGCAAACAAACAGCTGAAGAGAGTGAGAGGGAAGACAGAGAAGGAGAGCATTTAATTGAGATTTTATTATGGCGTAATAGATGCTTCATCGGAATGGGGAATATTTGAGTCATTAATGTTACCCCGCCCCCAAAATTGATTGACAAACATAACCGCACTTATCAGTGAGCCGAATTTCGATACAATCTCAATTATCATTGAGAGCTTTTTTTAAAATTTTATTATATTCTACTTGATAATTCAACGTTTTCCTTCTCAAAACTATTGTAACAGACATTCTCCCTTGAATGCTGCCATAACAGAGCTTAATAAACTGAAAGAGGTTTTTGTTTTTGGTATCTCTTTTCATCATTTTTATCCTTTACTTGTTATTTCGATTTATTTTGCTACAGCTAACACGTGAAAATATTAAATAACACAATATTTTTATGTGTCACCTTTTAAATCATTCATTCATTCATTCAATCGTTCTTATGTATGACATTCTATTTCTATTACCCACCATCAGTAGTCGTAATCCTATTATCTGTGTCAATAGTTCTGCAGTAGCATAATAACAACAACAACAACGGGTCATTACAATAAAAAAAGAAAAATAAGTCAGTAACAATGGGGGAAACAAATGTCGAAGGAAAATAACATGGAAATTGTCATTGTTCAATGAAAGAACGACGACAAATGAATCAATAAAAGTGTTTTGTTTTCACTTTTTTCCGCCGTTGCATTGAGAACTGTTTTGTTCGAAGGTGGAGGCGAGGTGGAAAACATGACCCAGATCAGGGTAAATAAAAAAATCTAAAAAGATATGGGCGATAGGGAAGGACATTGTGCAGCCTTGCTCATAGGGAAACCCAAAAAATTCCAATGCTAGGAAATAGGATTATTTTCAAAGGAACCTCAGAGCAAAATGGTGGAAAATATAGTTTCAAAGAACCTCAGGCAGGATCAGGTTAAAATCGCGGATTTTTAAGAACTTTTTAAAGGACAAAAAGCAAAATAATCGTGGAATTTCTAATTTTCAAAGGATATTTTTTCAAAGGACGTGGATTTCTTAAGGATATTTTTCAAAGGACCATCAGACCAATAAACGTGGATTTGTTAAGGATATTTTTCAGAGGACCCAAAGGCCAATAAACGTGGATTTCTTAAGGATATTTTTCAAAGTACCCTCAGACCAATGAACGTGGATTTCTTAAGGATATTTTTCAAAGGGCCATCAGACCAATAAACGTGGATTTCTTAAGGATATTTTTCAGAGGACCCAAAGGCCAATAAACGTGGATTTCTTAAGGATATTTTTCAAAAGACCATCAGACCAATAAACGTGATTTTTTAAGTATATTTTTCAAAGGACCATTAGACTAATAAACGTGGATTTTTTAAGGATATTTTTCAAAGGATATTTCAAAGAATATTTTTCAAAAGACCAACAGACCAATAAACGAGTATTTCATAAGGATATTTTTCAAAGGACCATCAGACCAATGAACGTGGATTTCTTAAGGATATTTTTCAAAGGATCATCAGACCAGTAAACATGGATTTTTTAAGGATATTTTTCAGAGGACCCAAAGGCCAATAAACGTGATTTTTAAGGATATATTTCAAATGACCCTCAGACCAATGAACGTGGATTTCTTAAGGATTTTTTTCAAAGGACCATCAGACCAATAAACGTGGATTTCTTAAGGATATTTTTCAAAGAACCATCGACTAATATTCGTGGATTTTTAAAGAATATTTTTCAAAGAACCATCGGCTAATATTCGTGGATTTTTAAAGAATATTTTTCAAAGGACCCAAAGGCCAATAAACGTGGATTTCTTAAGGATACTTTTCAAAGGACCCAAAGGCCAATAAACGTGGATTTCTTAAGAATACTTTTCAAAGGACCCAAAGGCCAATAAACGTGGATTTTTAAAAAATATTTTTCAAAGGACCCAAAGGCCAATAAACGTGGATTTTTAAAAAATATTTTTCAAAGGACCATCGGACCAATATATGTGGATTTCTTAAGGATATTTTTCAAAAGACCATCAGACCAATAAACGTGGATTTCTTAAGGATATTTTTCAAAGGACCATCAGACCAATATATGTGGACTTCTTAAGGATATTTTTCAAAAGAACCATCAGACCAATAAACGTGAATTTCTTAAGGATATTTTTCAAAGGATCATCAGACCAATATATGTGGATTTCTTAAGGATATTTTTCAAAAGAACCATCAGACCAATAAACGTGAATTTCTTAAGGATATTTTTCAAAGGACCATCAGACCAATAAACGTGGATTTCTTAAGGATATTTTTCAGAGGACCCAAAGGCCAATAAACGTGATTTTTTAAGGATTTCTTACGGATATTTTCAAAGGACCATCAGACCAAAAAACGTGGATTTCTTAAGGATGTTTTTCAAATGACCCTCAGACCAATAAACGTGGATTTCTTAAGGATATTTTTCAAAGGATCATCAGACCAATATATGTGGATTTCTTAAGGATATTTTTCAAAAGAACCATCAGATCAATAAACTTGAATTTCCTAAGGATATTTTTCAGAGGACCCAAAGGCCAAAAAACGTGATTTTTTTAAGGATTTCTTAAGGATATTTTTCAAAGGACCATCAGACCAATAAACATGATTTTTTTAAGGATTTCTTAAGAATAATTTTCAAAGGACCCTAAGGCCAAATTTTATTAATTTTTAAAGAGCACAGACCAAATTATATTGATTTTTAAAGAGTATTTTTCAAAGGACCCAAAGGCCAAATAATATTGATTTTTAAAGAACAATTTTCAAAGGACCACCAGATCATTAAACCTGGGACAAATTAACCTGCATTTTTAAAGAATATCTTTCAAAGGACCATCAAATGAATAAGTGTGGATTTTTAAAAGATATTTTTCAAAGGACCATCAGACCAATAAACGTGAATTTCTTAAGGATATTTTTCAAAGGACCATCAGACCAATAAACTTGGATTATTAAAAAATATTTTTCAAAGGACCATCAGACCAATAAACTTGGATTTTTAAGGGTATTTTTTAAAGGACCATCAGACCAATAAACGTGGATTTTTAAGGATATTTTTCAAAGGAACATCAGACCAATAAACGTGGATTTTTTAAGGATATTTTTAAAAGGACCATCAGACCAACAAGCGTGATTTTTTTTTTAAGGATATTTTTTAAAGGACCATCAGACCAATAAACGTGGATTTCTTAAGGATATTTTCAAAGGACCATTAGACCAATAAACGTGGATTTCTTAAGGATATTTTTCAAAGGACCCGAAGGCAAAATTATATTGATTCTTAAACAATATCTTTCAAAGGACCACTAAATCACTAAACGTGGATTTTTAAAGAATGTTTTTGAAGGTCCCCAGGGCCAATTAACCTGCATTTTTAAAGAATATATTTTTTTATATTTTTATATATTTTTAAAGAATAAACGTGAATTTTTAAAGAATGTTTTTGAAGGTCCCCAGGGCCAATTAACCTGCATTTTTAAAGAATATATTTTTTTATATTTTTATATATTTTTAAAGAATAAACGTGGATTTTTCAAGAATATTCTTCAAATTATCGTCAAGCCATTAAGCGGGAGTTTTAAAAAATAGATAGCCAATAAATTGGTATTTTTTGAGAATATTTTTTAGGCTAATCAACGTTTTTTTTATGAATATTTGTCAAAGTATCTGGCCAATAAACATCGATTTTTAAAGATTATAAGGTTTATGCCAGTTCCATGAGAGCAATTTTTGACTAATTTGTTTCTTTGTTGAACTATGACTAGTTCTGTTGTTTTTTATGCCTTTACTGCTCTAAGCAACATCCATCTGTTCATACCAAGGTTAAGAGAGGTAGACTAGGTTATTTTTGTAATTATCAAATATCGTATTACTCTATCCACCCTTTTCGCTATGAAAACAAGTTCAATGAAATTTTTTTCTATTTAAAATCACACAATTATTGTAGACTTAACAAATTAACGGATTCACGCTAATGAACTGCCATTCATAAAAACATATCTTCAAAAAACAATGCTGGACAAGTAAAACATGACAAGGTGTAAAATCATGCTAAGAGCACTACTAAGTTGTTATTGGTCATGATTTTAAGTGTTGGTTATAAATTCATGTGCTGTGCTTTAGAAACACAAAACACTCAAAAAGAACTAAAAAATTAAGAAGACAACATCACATGTTTGTCAATATTTTCCAGGCCAAATCTCAGACAAGATTAAAAAAAAAACTATTCCTTCTTCCTTTGATCTTAGACAAGACGTGCATACCGTTCAGTGGAGTTCCCTTGGCCTGTAATTTTATGAAAACAACATAATATCTCAGCAGATTATGTTGCTTGCATATGTTTTTTTTTTCAATTTCCTTTTAACCTCATGCCCCTCCCCCCAAAAAAAGTACCCAAAGTAACCTTGCACAACATTTTAGCTGTCATGTCGTTACGCATTTAAGCGTTTTTAAGCAAAGAGGCGATCAAGCATTGGCCGTTTAAAATTAAAATTCAATGTCAAGTTTACGAACATGTTTCGATCGTCGTGAGTATGGTTAATGTTTTTTTATTTCTTTCATTGCGGCAAACGTGTAAAAGTTTTTGCTCTTCATTAGCTTGCCTGCTGCCTATCTATCGGATTGCCCAGTCCATATGTTTCTCAATTCGTTTTCATTCATTCATTACTCACTTCGATTGTTGTTGGTCATTATATCCATGACAACGGCTGCTGCTCATGGTGTATGTGGTCATGCCAACCAACCAACCAACGACCCAACAACAACATCAACTAATTGCCATTAATTCGATTGAGACACAAACAAGTTCTGATATTTTAACTGAAATGCTGTTGAAAGTATGAAATGTTCATTTGTTCGGACATGAGGTTTGTGGCGTTTGGAAAATGGAAACATCATTTGCAGTTGTTGTCATTTGATTTGGCTTCTAGCTATGCCACGAAAAGCTTATTTCAAATATAGCATTTTCAGATTAAATGAAACCTTTTGCAATTCAAATGAATCTTTTTGCAGCGGGAATGAAACCTTTTGCAGTGGAATTGAAACCTTTTGCAGTGGAAATGAAACCTTTTGCAGCGGGAATGAAACCTTTTGCAACCGAAATGAAACCCTTTGCAACCGAAATGAAACCATTTGCAACCGAAATGAAACTTTTTGCAAATCAAATGAAACTTTTAATTTTATAGAAGGAAAAATAACAAAACATTTATATTTTTAGTAGTTTTTAAATTAAATCAATTAATTATAACTAATATATTGACAAAGAGGATTTTTTATTGACTATAAATATCTACATTTATTTATATTATTTCTTAAATTTTCAATTATTGTATTAAAAAATGGTTCTTTATTGATTTGATATAAAATGCTTCCATATTATTAAATTCCAAATGCTTAACGCTAAAAAGAGAAATTTAAACAAATTTTGGCCTTTATAGGTATGGCCAGGACTGAAATGTGAAATTAAGCTTTACCACAATTTTTTATAGTTATAGTATACTATTAATCTTTCCTAATAAAGGATTCCCGCTTCGCAGCTTTATTGATTATGGAGATAAAGCAGTCGTGATTTCAATAGACAGATAAGTGGAAATCATTAAATCAACTATGATCATGATTGTATATACTTTATGGGGTCTACGACGAATATTTAGAGGTGTTACAAACCGAATGACAAATTTAATATATCCTCCTTTCCATGGAGGAGATTATAAAAAGGTACCTAATTCGGGTCCTTTGAAAAAAATACCTTGAAAAACTTTTTTCAATCTTTCTGCATCTACACTTGTGTGTTATGGAAGCTTAAGAAAAAAATTTATAAAAACATAGTTATTAATAATCAATAAAAATTCCTCTTTAACTATATATTAGTTATAATTAGTTTATTTAAATTTGAACCTACTAAAAATAAAAATGTTTTGTTATTTTTCCTTCTATAAATTTAAAAGTTTCATTTGATTTGCTAAAAGTTTCATTTCGGTTTCAAATGGTTTCATTTCGGTTGCAAAGGGTTTCATTTCGGTTGCAAAAGGTTTCATTCCCGCTGCAAAAGGTTTCATTTCCACTGCAAAAGGTTTCAATTCCACTGCAAAAGGTTTCATTCCCGCTGCAAAAAGATTCATTTGAATTGCAAAAGGTTTCATTTAATCTGAAAATGCTATATTTTGAAGAAATTAATGAGAAATGGTACAAGATGTGAGAACTGCGAAAGGCGGGACAATTAAATGATCAGTGGAAAGATTTGCTCGTTTTCATTCGGAAGTAAAACTTGCTGGGGAGTGAGATTTGCAAGATTGGTAGTGTTATACGGAGTTTAGACTTCTCTAATTGCGCCAATCCACGTTAATTGGCCTTTGGGTCCTCTTAAGAATATTCTTAAAAAATCCAAGCGAATTGGCCTTTGGGTTCTTTGAAAAAAATTCTTTAAAAATCCTAGCTAATTGACCTTTGTGTCCTTCGAAAAAAAATTCTCCAAAAATCCAAGCTAATTGCCCTTTGGGTCCATTAAAAATATTCTTTAAAAATCCACGTTTATTGGTCTCTGGGTCCTTGGAAAAATATAATTAAAAAAAACACTATTATTGGCCATTGGGTTCTTTGAAAAATATTCTTTAAAAATCCACGTTTATTTGGGTCCTTTAAAAAATATTCTTTAAAAAACCGCATCAGGGTCCTTTGAAAAATAATCCTTAACATTCTACGTTTATTGCCCAGATATTCCTTGAAAATATTCTTCAAAAATCCGCGTTTATTGGCCTGATGATCCTTTAAAATAATATTTAAAAATCAACGTTTATTTGCCTTTGGGTCCTTCGAAAAATATTTTTTCAAAGTCCACGTTTATTGGCCTTTGGGTCCTTTGAAAACTATTCTTTAAAAATCCGCGTTTATTGACCTGATGATCCTTCAAAATATTCTTTAAAAATCAACCTTTATTGGCCTGATGATCCATCAAGATATTCTTTAAAAATCCAAGGTTTTTGGCCTTTGGATCCTTTGAAAAATATTCTTTAAAAATCCACATTTATTGGCCTTTAGGTCCTTTGAAAAATACTCTTTAAAAATCCACATTTATTGGCCTTTAGGTCCTTTGAAAAATACTCTTTAAAAATCCACATTTATTGGCCTTTAGGTCCTTTGAAAAATACTCTTTAAAAATCCACGTTTATTGCCTTTTACGTCAATTAAAAAATATTCTTTAAATATTCACGTTTATTAGTCTTTGGGTTCTTTGAAAAATATTCTTTAAACATCCATGTTAACTGGCCTTTAGATCCTTGGAAAAATATTTTTTTAAAAAATCCTAGTTTTAGGCCCTTTGATCCTTTAAAAAAACATTCTTTAAAAATCCACGTTTATTGGTCTTTGGGTCCTTTGAAAAATATTTTTTTTAAAAATCCACGTTTATTGGTCTTTGGGTCCTTTAAAAAATATTTTTTTTAAAAATCCACGTTTATTGGTCTTTGGGTCCTTTAAAAAATATTTTTTTTAAAAATCCACGTTTATTGGTCTTTGGGTCCTTTGAAAAATATTTTTTTTAAAAATCCACGTTTATTGGTCTTTGGGTCCTTTGAAAAATATTTTTTTTAAAAATCCACGTTTAGTGGTCTTTGGGTCCTTTGAAAAATATTGTTCACGGATAAGTGAACATGTTTTTATAATAAAAGAGAATAGCGGGGCTAACTAGTGTAGATGAGAGGGATTTGTTAAACAGGGATCTTTTTAATACAGTCCATAATATATAAGATAAGAAAATGTGGTGAACAGACCTTTGAGTTAGAAATAAATAATTCAATTGCTGCATGTGGTATGTTTGAGTTAGATTACTGGATGAAATCTTAACTCATACTGATAAGGAAGTGCAGCATGTTTGCTTGCCACAAGTGAGATAGCTACGCATGTTTTATGACCTCCCCTAGAATTTATGGCGGCATGGTGCACAGGCATGAGTAGAATTGTATCGCTCTATTTCTCTCTCTCTCTCTCTCTCTTACACTTTATGCTAGACTAGGCTAAGAAAAATTATCATAAGTAGAACTTAAGAATTATTTTAAATGAATAAAAACAGTGTAGTAACAAAAGAAAATCGGTGCAGACATTTCTTCCGCGTACATCTGGTCCATCGAGCCTAAACGTAAAACAAAAAAATAATAAAAAAAGAACCAGCAAAACAAAAAAGATGAATACGGCTACACCCGAGAATTGATGCAGGAAATTGAAAAAACAATTGATGAAATTAAAACCGGAGAATTAAAATCTCAAAAATTGCTTTCGGAAGACTCAACAGAAGCTGAAGAAACTGGAGCAGACAATAAATTGATGGCGGCAGACAATAAGGATGATAAAGGAATGGAGACTCAAAACCTACGTCCCGAAACAGAGGAAAGGGAAGAATTGGGTGCAAGGAGCATTCAATGGAATTTCCCTAGTATGCGGAGTCAAAAGGAGATTGCGGCAAGAGAAACGGCGGTGACGGCGAGCAAACACGATGAGGGGGCCTCACATCTGGGCAAAAAGGCGTCAGACATAAGGGATGTGACTGTGGGGTCATACTCCCGGGAGGACGATTCGTTGGAAAGCTCGGCATCGACCAAGATCGAGTTAGAGGCCAGAGCGATCATCCGAGATATGGAAGAAATGGCGGTGTTGGCGAGCAAAAGCGACGAGGGGGCTTCAAATCTGAACATAAGGGAGTCAGACAAAAGGGATGTGGCTGTGGGGCCATACTCCCGGGAGGACGATTCGTTGGAAAGCTCGGCACCGACCAAGATCGAGTTAGAGGCTAGAGGGATCATACGAGAGGTGGAATGTACCATGATACTGATGGATAGCCTAGAGACGGAAAAGGATATAGAGTTAGCATTTGATTTTATCGCAAAACTTGTGAAGACCGCGGAAAGGGAGATACTAATCGATCCAGAAATTCAGGAACAATGGAGACGACTGTTAATAAAGAAATCAAAAATGTTAGCATCGATCAGAGATGCTCAGTCAAAAATAGCAGAAAAGGTGGAGCAGCCGTACAGCATCATCAATAAAAGGGAAATTGAAGTTCCCACATTCAATGGTGATATAAGTGAATGGGAATCGTTTCATGATCTTTTCAAGAGCCTAGTGCACGATGCACCGTACTACACCAACGTGGAAAAAATGCATAGGCTAAAGGCGGCGGTAAAAGGAGAGGCGAGTCATATAATACAACATCTAAGGACGCAGGACAACTCTTATGACGAGGCGCTACAGTTGTTGAAATTAACATACGAGAATCGGAGGGTGCTATTCAATAAGATGGTGGATGACATTTTGGATCAGCCAACAATGGATAGTGAGTCCACGAAGAGCGTGAAGCAGATGCTGGACACAACAAAGAATAGCATTCAAGGCCTTAAATCCATCAATATACAATTGGAAAACACCGAAATATTTTTCGCAAGGGTTATTTTAAAGAAATTTGACAGAAATGGATTAAGGCTGTACGAACAGCAAACAAGAAAGCCAAGAGAAACACACAAGTTAAGTGACGTTATTCAGTTTTTGGAACAACAATATTTGGCGTTGGAAGCAGAGGTCGAAGATAAGCTGTTTACAATCGAGATGAAGAAGAACAAGGATATCCGTCTGTATCGCTGGGGCAATAAGGTGCTGAAGGAAGCGAAAGTTGCCATGAAGATGCCTGGTGGAAATCATGCAGCTAGAAAAAGGCAGGCTGGAGAGACAAGAAATTATGAACTCTGGGGCGATAAACTTTCAAAGGACTGCAAGATGGCGTTGCAAGAGAACGATGACATTTTTCGCAACAGAAAGAGGACGATGCATAAAACGGATTCAGCCTGGAAATTAAAGCCGGCAGACAAAGGAGGTGGGACGTTCAAGATAGACCGGCTGGAAAGATGGAGGAGTTTCCTGGGTGCCATAACTTAATTTCTTTTCTCTTAAAATGTCTGTTCCCTTAGATTTATTTGACTTTTTATAATTTCTATATTTTATACGTATTTTTGCCCCTGCCAAGAATGTTCACGGATAAGTGAACATGTTTTTATAATAAAAGAGAATAGCGGGGCTAACTAGTGTAGATGAGAGGGATTTGTTAAACAGGGATCTTTTTAATACAGTCCATAATATATAAGATAAGAAAATGTGGTGAACAGACCTTTGAGTCAGAAATAAATAATTCAATTGCTGCATGTGGTATGTTTGAGTTAGATTACTGGATGAAATCTTAACTCATACTGATAAGGAAGTGCAGCATGTTTGCTTGCCACAAGTGAGATAGCTACGCATGTTTTATGACCTCCCCTAGAATTTATGGCGGCATGGTGCACAGGCATGAGTAGAATTGTATCGCTCTATTTCTCTCTCTCTCTCTCTCTCTCTCTCTCTCTCTCTCTCTCTCTCTCTCTCTCTCTCTCTCTCTCTCTCTCTCTCTCTCTCTCTCTTACACTTTATGCTAGACTAGGTTAAGAAAAATTATCATAAGTAGAACTTAAGAATTATTTTAAATGAATAAAAAGAGTGTAGTAACAAAAGTAAAACGGTGCATACATTTATTCCGCGAACAAATATTGTTTTAAAAATCCACGCATATTGGCCTGACGATCCTTTAAAATATCCTTCGAAAATATTCTTTAAAAATCCACATTTATTAAACTAATGATCCTTTAAAATATCCTTTGAAAATATTCATAAAAATTCCCGTTTATTGGCCTTTGAGTCCTTAAAAATCCACGTTTATTGGCTTTTAGGTACTTTGAAATATCTCTCGAAAATATTCTTTAAAAATCCACATTTACTAACCTGTGATCCTTTAAAATATTCTTTAAAAATCCACAATTACTGACCTGATGATCCTTTAAAATATTCTTTAAAAATCCTTGTTTATTGGCCTTTGAGTCTTTTAAAATCCACGTTTATTGACCTTTGGGTCCTTTGAAAAAATATGCTTTAAAAATTCCCGTTAATTTTAAAAGCATTCTTTAAAAATCCACGTTTATTGACCTTTGGGTCCTTTGAAAAAATATGCCTTAAAAATTCCCGTTAATTTTAAAAACATTCTTTAAAAATCCACGTTTATTGACCTTTGGGTCCTTTGAAAAAATATGCTTTAAAAATTCCCGTTAATTTTAAAAGCATTCCTTTGAAAAAATATGCCTTAAAAATTCCCGTTAATTTTAAAAACATTCTTTAAAAATCCACGTTTATTGACCTTTGGGTCCTTTGAAAAAATATGCTTTAAAAATTCCCGTTAATTTTAAAAACATTCTTTAAAAATCCACGTTTGTTGACCTTTGGGTCCTTTGAAAAAATATGCTTTAAAAATTCCCGTTAATTTTAAAAACATTCTTTAAAAATCCACGTTTGTTGACCTTTGGGTCCTTTGAAAAAATTTCTTTAAAAATCCACGTTTATTGGCCTTTAGGGGTTTTGAAAAAATTTCTTTAAAAATCCACGTTTATTGGTCTTTAGGGGTTTTGAAAAAATTTCTTTAAAAATCCACGTTTATTGGCCTTTAGGGGTTTTGAAAAAATTTCTTTAAAAATCCACGTTTATTGGCCTTTAGGGGTTTTGAAAAAATTTCTTTAAAAATCCACGTTTATTGGTCTTTAGGGGTTTTGAAAAAATTTCTTTAAAAATCCACGTTTATTGGCCTTTAGGGGTTTTGAAAAAATTTCTTTAAAAATCCACGTTTATTGGCCTTTAGGGGTTTTGAAAAAATTTCTTTAAAAATCCACGTTTATTGGCCTTTAGGGGTTTTGAAAAATTTCTTTAAAAATCCACGTTTATTGGCCTTTAGGGGCTTTGAAAAAATTTCTTTAAAAATCCACGTTTATTGGCCTTTAGGGGTTTTGAAAAATTTCTTTAAAAATCCACGTTTATTGGCCTTTAGGGGCTTTGAAAAAAAAATTCTTTAAAAATCCACGTTTATTGGCCATCAGGGACTTTGAAAAATATTCCTTTAAACATCCACATTTATTGACCTTTGGGTCCTTTAAAAAATATTCTTTAAAAATCCACGTTTACTGGCCTGACGATCTTTAGAAAATATGTTTGAAAAATATTCCTAAGAAATCAAAGTTTATTATCCTGATGATCCTATAAAAAATATTTTTTAAAGATTCACCCTTGTTGTCTCCGCATTTCAAAAATATTCTCAATAATTCCAATTCCATTGAAATAAAATTTAAAAATAGTAGCATTCAATTGAATTGAAAAAAAAATGATAGGTAATTGAGTTTCCAAAGAAACAATGCCTAACACACCGATGATGATGACGACGATGGGAAGATATTGACTCAAATATTTATATCACAAATACTTGTCTCCTCAATATTTAAATAAATTGCCAATAAAACAAATGTGTTCGACAATTGTTTTTGGGCTGTTGTTGAAAATATAAATTGAGATTATTTATAAGCACATCACGTCAGATAGCTTGTCATCTCGATTCGATATCGTCTAGGCAAAATTGCATTTGTTTTGAATGTGCACTCAATGGAAACAAAGTGAATAATTTACTAGATGACATTTATCCGGTAATGACAAATTGTTTTTGTCGAAACCAAGAAATAACAATAAATGCATACTCAAATTTCATTTCTGAAAAAAAGTGGGCGTAAATGATGAGTATTGAAATCATTATGAAAGGGCAATAACCGGCCTGGGGGGAGGAATGAACAGAAATGAGTAATGAATAATGTGTCGAAGAACATTTCGGAAAAAAGTTAGGGTTTAAAATTGTAACCTGGGATCCCTTTATATTCATACCTGACTAATAGTGACACTGTTGTACAGTGTAATTTTAGATATTTAATATGATTTCTAATTATTTTATGTTCATTATCTCTGCCATCTACACCTTATAAAAATTTCTAATCAATGAACCATTGATCCCCACAATATCGGAATTTCATTTGTTTGTCTTCAACACCTTTGGGGAATACCTTTCACTGGCCATGTATCAACATAATTACTTAATTATGACGTTGAATTGTCATGTCTATAAGCTCACTTGAGCCGAATAATTGATAGTACTTTAATTCAAAAATGTGACAAACCCCCCCAAAAAAAACACCACTCAACCAGAGACACGCGTCACATATACACACAGTGGCTGTCATTCACATGACACTGATAAATTTTTTTGTAATAAATTAAAACAGAACAAGTGATACGACTGCCAGACGGATCATCGAACAATTCTCCAACATTCAGATAACCATAAAATGTAGAAATAGAAACAGCAAAACAAAAAGCCATCAAAAAAGGGGCGTGAGAATTAACATCACGCCGAGAAGTAGCAAAAAAGCCAATGAACAGTAAATATTGGCACAATTTCAAGATAAAAGAAGAAAATAACAAAAAACATCTAAAATCAAATAAAATTAAATAAACAAATATAATTTTATTTGGTTGTTGTTGCTGTCTCTATTGGATTGACTCTCTCACTTTGACCACTGCGATAAGAGAGGAGCGCCACTTGTTTGTTTATTTATTTGTTTTTTTTTTTGTTTTTTTTTTTTTTTTTCAAATACATATATAATTATTTCGCACATAAACAATAACAAGTTAACAAGTATCGTAAAACAAACGAAAACGTGAATGAATCAATGTTTAATGACATTTTTATCTGTTCCTATTCCAGCGACACCACCACCCAGCACTTCCATCATTTTGCGGATACATTTAATGTTCAGATCACGTTTTCATTTAAAAACAGTAGATTCACACCGCGTAACATGATTGGATTAGATAGACAGCATATTTCAAATAAAAAAATTTAAACTATAAATCCCATAAAAATACAGTGTGACATAAAAAACTGCAAAAAAGTCAAACGCCATAATTTTTACTTTTGTTTTTAATTTTATTAAATGAAAGCAAAAAATGTCGGAAATTACATCAAATTTTAGATCAAATTTAGATTTGTTTGAATTGGTCACCCTTGGCACGAATTATGTCCAATGAAACCGTCACACGCTCTGTTGCTCTCCAGTATTTTTTCCCATTCCCGGCGAAGCGCTTGCTTGAGGTGATGGACACTTTGATATTTTTTAGTGCCAAACTTGCATTACAAAATACTCCAGACGCAATAGTCCAACGGATTAGTATCCGGAGATTTTGGTGACCATTGTACGCTGGAAATGAAGCGAGGAATCTCATTTTGTAACCATTCTTGGGTGGCGCATGCTGTGTCCTATTGGAATGTCCAAGGTCTGCGGCCAAAAATTTTTTGCGTGCCCAAGACTTTAAAACACCCTCCAGAATATTTTCGCGATAATATTCGGCATTTTTATACCCTCCACCATACTATGGAGGGTATATTAATTTTGTCATTCCGTTTGTAACTCATCGAAATACTAATGTCAGACCCAACAAATATAATATATATATATATATATATATATATATATATATATATATATATATATATATATATATATATATATATATATATATATATATATATATATATATATATATATATATATATATATTCTTGATCAGCGTAAAATTCTAAGACGATTTAGCCATATCCGTCTGTCTGTCTGTCTGTGTGTCTGTCTGTCTGTCCGTCTGTCTGTCCGTCTGTCTGTTGTAATCACGCTATCTTTCGAACAAATTGAGATAGAAGACTAAAATTTTGCACACATGTATTTTTTGCCAGTAGGCAGGTTAAGTTAGTAAATGGGCCATGTAGATCCAAGTTATCATATAGCCCCCATATAACGGTACCTCTCGATATTTGATGATTTTAGCGACATTATTCACCGGAATTGTTTCCAATTTGGCATTTGAAGTTCGTAATTGATACTACAACCTAAGACAGAAAATTATCTGTACAGGTCCACGTCTTCGTATAGCCCCCATATAACGGTACCCCCCGATATTCGGTATTTTGATGATTTTAACGACATTATTTACCGGAATCGTTTCAAATTTGGTATTTGAAGTTCGAAATGGATGCTACATCCTAAGTCAAAAAATGAGCCATGTAGGTCTACGTCTTCATATAGCCCCGATATAACGGTACCCCCCATATTCGGTATTTTGATGATTTTAGCGACATTATTTAACGGAATCGTTCCAAATTTGGTATTTGATACTTCGTAATAGATACTGCAGCATAAAACAGAAAAAGGGCCATGTAGGTCCACGTCTTCGTATAGCCCCCATATACCATACCCCCCGATATTCGGTATTTTGATGATTTCAGCTACATTATAAACAGATTTTTCTTCAGGTTTCGCATTTAAATATTGCAATAACTTATGCAAAAGTTGCCTATGCAGGTCTACGCCGTCGTATAGGCATTCGGTAATTTTAAGATTTTAACAGAATTTTAAACCGATTTTATTTATTTTTTTTTTTTTGTACCAAATGGTGGAGGGTATTAAAAGTTCGGCCCGGCCGAACTTACAGCTTTTTTACTTGTTTCTGATGCCACGGTCGATTAATACGAGCAGAGAGCAATTCTTAGTACCAGAAAGGTACGATTTTTTAAAATCGAATTTCACAGAAAATTGTTACTTCTCAGTGAATGATAAATATGTTCTCTTACACAATTCAAATTCTATATTTAGCAATTTTTAGTAGATGTTTTAAAAAAATTCAATGTAGAGTGAAAACATTATTTTTAGTTCTTTTTGAAAGCTTTTTAACATTAACAATATTAATATCTAACTCCACGTTAAATATTAACATTTCAGGATAAAGTACAGGTCCATAAAATTTTGTCCTAAGAACATCAAGTCCTTTTGCATTTTGTGAAATATCCCAAGACACGGAACAAGTTCTTTAAAATATTCCAAATTAAACAACCGATTTTCAAGTTTTAATGTAAAGACGGGACCAAATCTGGCAAAAATGTTCGACGAATATAATTGTATATAATATAAATAGCATTGCGTATATACGTTTGTATTTAATTCCACTTACCACTCATTCGTAAATCCATTGCTGTGTCCATTGGACTTTTCCGTCTCAGGAAATTTCGGTCGATATATTAGTGGTTTCACATTTGGATTATCCACTTCATCCAAGAAAACCACATCGTGGACCGGTGTTATTCGATGATCGGTGGCGGTAAAATGTAAGTCGCGAAAAGGTCCATTCAAAATACAACGTAATGTGGGCGTTGTGGGTTCCGAAGGTATCTGGAAAATAGGAAAAAATATTATTTTTAAATTCTGAACATGTGATGTAAACATACACATATAAAAATTAACCCATTATGGGACACGGAATACTCCATGTGAATGACATAATGAGTTTTTCAAAATTATGTCCCCAAATGGAATGGTGGCTAACAAACTCAAGAAGAACATAAAATTCTAACAAAATAAAACATTTTTTTCGACAGAAATTTTATGTTGGAAATTTTTTTTTTCAGAAATGATTTTTTCTATTTTAAATAGACAAGTAAAAACTATGTTTACTACGGTTAGATAAAGGCAAGTTTTTTAAAGACCATGAGCCAAGATCGATGGGCGATGGGTCAGTAGTCAGATGGGCTAAACTGTTTAAAATCCCGAATATTAGCTCTGGAACAGGGTGGCCATTCAATGCTGTAAATTTAAGCCCTTCGTGAGGGTACTTAGAATTTGGTCACCGGTTAATGCTGCGATATTCATGCGTTTTCTTTCAAGTGTAAAGGTGTGAAATACGTATGAGGACCAGACTCTAATTCCTAATCTAAACACAACAGCATAAATAAATTTCACATTTTTAGATGTCACACTCAAATAGATGTTTCTTGAAATAGGTTGGTAGATTCCGAGTCAATCGAAAACAAATTCATCAATTCTCACCTTGGTCTTTACCTTATGTTTATGCAGTGAAGACGATGACGAAGAAAACATTGGTAATTTCATTGATTTAATGAGCCAATGTGTGAAAATAAAAAAGCACTAGCCGGCAATAACAAACGAAAATTGGCGGGAATATTCCAAAAGGTTCAATTAAAATGGAATTTATACTTTGCTTTTACGATTTCTTTCGATTAATTTCACATAAAATCAAAAACATAATCTCCTCTCCCTTTCTCTCTCATACATGCACTTTTGATTTTAATTCAGGAGGAGAGATGTAAACAAAACTTATTACAATAACACTAGAGAATTGAAAAAAATAAATAGATATTCTCTCTTTTTCTCATAAATTCTCTCCCTATCTCGCTCTCTCTGTTATGAGAAAAAAAAAATTAAAGCACACGCGAAAAAGAACGTTGAACTTTTGCCAAAAACAAATGAAAACAAAAACCATGCGAAAACGGAAGTAAATTATGAGGATGCAACCGAGAGAAACGACCCGACAAATAGGACAATCGATATTCATGGACGAGGTAAACACGAACTACACGAACCGTAACTGACCGTTCCACACCACCACCTGTTGCAATAAAACAATTGTATC
This sequence comes from Musca domestica, assembly GCF_030504385.1. NCBI lineage: Eukaryota > Metazoa > Arthropoda > Insecta > Diptera > Muscidae > Musca > Musca domestica. Next base: position 7,444,638 of record NW_026712334.1, on the reverse strand, counting down.
ACGAACACACACACACGCACGTTGGGTGAATTACACCGGCACTGCCGAACACGAGGCAAGCAGCTTTTAGTTGTTTTTTAAGATCAATAAATTTCATTGAATTTTGCTTGATGACCATAGGGACTTTATGAACTTTTCATTTCTCCAGTTAGAAATTCCAAACTACCAACATTGGGATTTGGCCTTCTAATCATACAACACTTCCCCCTTACGATTTGTTATCACTTGTTATTATTTTTTATTGCCCAATATTTGACTTTATTGGCATGAAATTTACTTTTTCTTGCTCTTAGGTTGTCGTTTGACGGTTACTTGCCACTTTGAAATGATCTCACAAATATACTGGCTTCCACACGGCAAACAACAAAAACACACAAAACCGTACACACTTGAGTAAACGATAAGAATGACGATGTGAATGAAGATAGCACAAAAGAAACAAATTTTTTCTTAGGCAGTTGCCTACTTCTTTTTCAACTTCTTGTTACTATTATTATGTTTAACACTTCCCGGTCGCAATAGATTTGTGCTTTTATTTCTCAACTTCATATTTTTCCACTTTTTCACATTATTACATTTGTTTAAAAACTCTAAATATACTATTTCTTCTTTACTTCAGATGATTTCTTTGTGGTGTGGTGGTCAATGTTGTTAAAGTTGCGGCTTGAAAACTACTGGCATCTGTTTTGTTTTCATTCGTCTGAGACTCATTACTCACTCACCTGGCTCCATTTGTTTGGGGGAGAGAAAGAGAGTATGCTGTCAATGCTCATCTGTTTGTTGGGCACTGGGCGAGAGAGAGAAAAAGATTAAAAGAGCCCCACATGGGGAGATAAACAAAATAATAACGTGTTTGCTGTTATTCACCACTCAATTATGATCGTACATAAATAGTATAAAATATATGATAATTAAGCAGCTATAGGGATGAATATATATCAACCCAATTGGCAAACGATCGTTATTGGACGTTTGATGGGAATTTAATTAATAAAGGCTATTAATAAGGGATTATAGGTATTTATGGGCCATTTTTACACTTAATCTTTATCATTGAAGTACTCTATCATGATTAACTTAAAAGTAAACATATGAAACATTATGACAAAAATCTTCAAATTTTTAGAATTTTTTGCTCGAAATTTGTTCGTTTACAAAAATAACAGCAGATTTCAAAGAAGAGACATGTTTTCACTATACTATTTTTCCCCATGATATGTGCATTAACACGACAAATCGCCGTGATTTCAACATAGCATAAGACTCGACGATGCACTGTAATGAAAAGTTAACAGAAGGTAGCGGTAGTTACCATGTTGGTGGCCGTCATGGTAGGAGATATGTCAAAAATATATTAAAAAAGCAAATGTTAAATATTTCCTTCTATGATGTCATTCAGAGCCGGTTAGATACGTGTTTTTCAACTTTTCATTTCATTTATCAGTTTCAAATTTGAATTCCAAAAATGTTTTAACAGGTCATGGTGGCAGTTTTATATTTTAATCATGGTAAAATTAAGAGGATAACGTCATTTCCAATAAGCATACCCATCTCTGCATTTTCTGTAATTTTCCTTGTCACATTTCACTACATAAAAACAGGTTCTCATCTCTGATTTGTGTATGTACAATGGATTTATAAATAAAAATTTTGACAATGAGATGTTGTCAAATGAATAATTTTTGGAAAAAAATGTAAACGTATGATTACATGACTTTACCTCATTGATTCTACCATGATTTCAATTGACATGTTTGTCGTATAAAATCATTAAAAAAGAAAACCTTAATAAAATATTTTTTTATTTATTACCTATTAACTTTTTGGCAGCACTGGTTTTAACATTTCACACACGTTTAGTGTTTGGTTTCACTGTCACACTTATTTAGTTTGGTGTGCAATTTATCCATGGATCATCTTACAAACGAATAACGCATGCAAAGAATAACTATTGTTTAAAAAAGAAAAATTGTGTTTAGCGAGTTTTGGGGTAATCCCGCGTGTCTAAAGTAATCGTATTATTTGCAGATATCGCCAACGATATGTATGTGGTACTAAAACACAACTCTAATTGATGACAACTTGTAGTGTGTAAACCTCATTTAAGAACTTTAATGACAACTATGATGTTTTACATCTACCGGCTCATCTGTATGCCTAAGCAATGTTCTATATTTATTCGCTTGCACAGATTTTCCGCCGTTTTTTTTTTTTAAATTTAAAGCCAATTAAAAGCTATTCTCATAGTATAAATCACCCTCTTTATTTCAACCACTATTTGCATCTGGCAACTCTTTGCCATCCACTATGGCAACAAATACCAAATACATACAACTCTGTGTTTGTCTACTTTTTCATATTGGCAATGCTGTAAACAAAAAATGCCGTATATTTTTTTATTGACAACGATTGAGATTGATTGTTGTGGACTAATTTAATAAGAAAGTAATTGAAATTAAACAATAAAACGAAGAGAGAATAGAAAAATTAATAACTACAGTTATTTTGTGTGTTTCAGATAACAAGTTAAACAACAAATTTAGCAAACGGAAGCAGCAAATTCCATAGAAAACTGAAGCTGAAGAAAATACTAGAAAAGTATTGTGTGTGAGGGGTGAGCTAAGCGAGCGCTAAGTAAACGTAAAAACAACACATACAAAAAAGTTCCGGCAAAAATGTCACATACCATTTTGTTGGTGCAACCCGGCGTGCGTCCAGAAACCCGGACATACAGTGATTATGACAGTGTCAATGATTGCATGGAGGGAGTCTGTCGCATCTACGAGGAACACCTGAAGCGCATCAATCCCAATACACCCACCATCACATACGATATCAGTCAACTGTTCGATTTCTTAGATCAATTGGCTGACATCAGTTGCCTCGTGTATCAAAAATCCACCAATACATATGCACCCTACAACAAGGAGTGGATAAAGGAGAAAATATATGTGCTACTGAGACAGGCTGCCGGCAGTACAAACTGATAGGGGAATTAAATTATGAACATATTACCAGCAATCGTAGACACGGGAAATGATGGCATGCAGCGCGGCCTGAGCCTACCGTCAGTAGTTTCACTAGGCGCTGCAAGTCCTTTTTTAGAACAACCATTGAATCATCGTCAATGATCATCGTATTCAGTTGTTTTTTACTGAATAAATGTATTAGGAATATTTAATTTTTTTAATTATTTTATTTTCTTTTTCCTTTTTTTATTTCTAAATATGTATTTATATTTGAATTTCCTCATTAAAGTCAAGATTTTGTTTACTTTTTCTTGTATATTAGATCGACCATGATTTTCAAAACAAATTACTCAAATAAAATACATGTTAAATCATTTTTCTCATAATAAGAATAATTAGTAACAACTGTAAAATGGATAATAGATACCGTATTTTGTATACATTTCTTCTACAATTATCCACAAATGAATTACTCCATAGTATAATACATACTGTAAAATGACTAAAATATATATTAACAAAACAAAAGAAAAACAGAAGCCAATGACTGCCCATGTATTACAGTTAATCATTTCGTTTTCAAGTGTATTGAAGTTTAATTTCAACATTTTCTCTTCTCTTAAAATCTGTCAATTTATCATGCATCTTTTATTTGTTCCTGATTCACTCAAGAATAAAATAATATAAATAAAAAAAGAAAACAAAACTAAAATCATTAGTTTTAAGGAATCCGATAATTTTGTAAGTGTATTAAATGATAAAAAAACAAAATAAATTAAACTAATAACAAAAATCCATTAGTCCATGGAATATTAATTTTGGAATCAAGTTTAAAACTAAGTGATTAAGGTTGAGTGTTGTTTCCGCCGCAGATAAGTATTTTTATTCTTTGCTCACCCATAGCCACTGTTTTTGCTAAATAAGTTCCCGATAGTTTATTTTTCTTCACAGCCTCACCATTTAGGAGTCATGTTCTTTACCCTCGATATATATGTTTTAGTTTAGACTTTGTTAGAGAGGTGTAGTAATATGTATCTAGAAATGCAAGTAAAGATAGATTTCTTTGGAAGACAAAAAGATTACGATTTTAGAAGATTATTGACAGCAAAGATTCTTTCAAGTTGTATTTATAAGGTGTATACATTATGTTTATGGAAACCATAAAGTCATTATGACAATTGGTTGTGATATGAACAGATTGTTTTGATTTTTGTTTGTAGCTTATTAGCCGCTGTTATTAATGTTGCGCTTATACGTATGCCTTAAAATCTCATCCTGAGGAAAATAAAAGTTTATTATCTGTCCTGCGAGATATCAAAATAAACATCCCAAAAAGAACCAGCCTGCAGCCGTCAAGGTGCTTTAAATTGACGAGGAATTGTTGCGGGTTAAACCCAAATTCATTAAAACTTTGTTCGCAGTGGCTTCATAAACCCATATGCGTTACTTATCAGGAACCTCTATGGTTCCTTGTGCATTCACTGAAAAATGTGAACAAATCATACCTGCAAAAACATCAATAGACACAAATGTAATGATCGGGCTGGATTCTCACCAGTTCCTGCATAACATGTGGTACTCCCATGTCTCAGGGTTACTGTCGTACCCTCATTAAATGGTACAATAAACCTATTGTACAGTCTGAAATGCCTATGATCAAACGCGATACTGTGATTTCTTTATATTTGGCTGAAAAACCACAAGGGGCTATCATTAGAGCACTCCAGCATTTAAATGTGAAAAAATCTTTTGTGTCTCGTACCTCCGCTCGTATTAATCGACCGTGGCATCAAAATAAATGCCGAATTTTATCGCGAAAATATTCTGGAGGGTGTATTAAAGCCTTGGGCACGCAAACATTTTTGCCCCAGACCTTGGACATTCCAACAGGACTCAGCACCATTGCACTCAGCACGCGCCACCCAAGAATGGTTACAAAATAAGGTTCCTCGCTTTATTTTCCAGCGCACAATGGTCACCAAAATCCCCGGATACCAATCCGTTGGACTATTGTGTCTGGAGCATTTTGGAAAGCAACGCTGGCACTAAAAAATACCAAAGTGTCGATCACCTCAAGTAAGCGCTTCGCCGGGAATGGGTCAAAATACTGCAGAGCCACATTCGGACAGCGTGTGACGGTTTCATTGGCCGTTTGAAGGCCATAACTCGTCTCAAAGGTGACCAATTCGGACAAATCTAAACTTATTCTAAAATTTGATGCTATTTCCGTCATTTTTTGCTTTCATTCAATAAAATGTAGAAGTTATGGCTTTTGACTTTGTTACACTTTTTTATCTAACCCTGTATACACTTTATGGGGTCTACGACAAATATTTAGGATGTTACAAGCGGAATGACAAAGAAACAACAAGACCAATTTGATAACTAGCTTAATAGTTAAGATTTTTGACCAAAATAATCATTATATTGTTATAAGTAATATTGCTGAAGAGATTTTGTCCCTAACATGTGAGGATTCCCAGTAATCTTAAACCGAGATTTTCAAAAAATGTGGAGAAGGAGGGAACTAGCCCCCACTATTAGGGAATTTTCGCGATGAAAACATTCGAAACGCATATTTTTAGCTCTTCTTTCATTACATGGTTTTCCTGTAATTATTTTTTGTATTTCACAGTGTAATTGAGCAACATCTTTTTTATTTAAAAATAAGAAAATGCAGCCACGATCGTTTAAACGCTTAAAATCGATCTTTACCGTTGTACGAGCCAAAATGTTACCCGATATTCCTAGGGCCAATTTGCAATGAAAACACAATATTCCAAAACACAATCAATTCTGCTAACAATTCTAAACTATTTTCCACAATTTAAGTATTCTTCATGTTGGAGGGTTTTAACCCGTGCAAACTCATTGCCGTTTCTATTTTATTTCAAACATAGATCATTCTCTATTTTTAATACTAAAAAATTTCCATGGAATTAATCACGCAATTTATTGTTTTGTCTGTTCTGTTTTCTGTTAAAATGTTATTTTAATAAAATAATTGTGCTGTTACAACAACATACAATTATATTACAGCTAAGTATAAATTACGACTTATGAGTGTATGAATGTGTGTTCCACGAAGACCAGCTAATTTTAAACTTCTTGATGCTTAAAGTTAAATAGCTACTTACGAAATAAATTAAATTTTCTATGGATCATAAAGCCCTCTACCCTATTATTTAGAGCCAATGAAAAAGTACTAAATACAAAAGATTATTTGTATTTACATTGCAACCAGATTTGAGTGTGTCAATATTTGTTATAAGTTTTTGCATCCGTTCGTTTGACCACTTATAGCAGCTGTGCCGACAAAATCACAATTTTCATTTTTTTTTTTTGTTTTTGAAGAGACGAACAAAAAAAAATATTTTTTGAGATATCTTCAATAGAGTTATAAGTAAAGGGAAAAGGCGGGAATTTATGTCCTAAGTACTATGAACCCATATGGATGCATGAAATCATAACCATTATACCCATTGTTGTCAAAAATCTTAATGGAATTTATGCATCTTTATGCGGCATCTTTATTGAAAAACATCTATTGAAAAAAATCTCAAAATCTTTTTTTGACATTTTAGATATTTTCTCAGATTTCCCTAATTCTATGTCTTTCTTAGTAATTGCACCAAGTACTGATTTATTAATAAATATTCATAATAACATACTCGAAACCGTTTTTAAACAAATCTTTTCTCACTGTTGATGAATGCGCCGCCATCGATGAATCAACTATCCATAATTGGCTAATTCGTATATTTCACACAAAACAATTGGAAGTTATCTAAGACTTAAAAATTAAAAAAAAAACAACAAATCACCTCAAAGTTTAGTTGATATCTCCTTGTATGTGACGTTGATCCGGTCAAGATCATTCGACATGTGTGAGTAGAGTTTTTGTAAATGTGTTGATTTTCATTTAAAAGTATGCCATACAAATATAATAAAATGAGACTTTTATTGGTTGAGATGTATAATAAAAATATGAGATTTCGTTAATCTTGATCTCGAGAAAATTACTTTTTTAAAGATAAATTGAAAATAAAATGCAATTACAAATTAAAATTTATGTTAGTATTTTGGGACACTACCATGTGATAAAAAGTATACTAAGTTTGTCATTGCATTTGCAATGACTATCGCCTTTCAGGCCTCAACTCGAAAAAAGTTGGGGGAAAATTTACCAAAAAAAAGGAAATGTTTTCAGTTTTTTGTTTGGAATATTGAAGCAAATATTTTTTCATACACAGTGGAAATGTAGATTTATTTTCTTTGACGAGCTATAGTCGAATTTGGTGAAGACAAATTTTGTCTGTTACGTTTTCCTTTTAAAATAATGCTTTATAGGATGATAAACTCACACAAAGTACGGCTTTAACCCTAAAATGTGTTTCCAGGGGTATAGGCTAGACTTTGATGTGTTCTGGAACCTATAGTAGAATTTTATGACAAATAATTTCTCTGAATATTTTGACTTTATACGATCCCGTCTAAAAGGAACTTTGAACCATGTTTTAAAAAGGCCAAAAAAGAATATTCCTCGTGTTTTTATCTGCAATATTGCCGATGACACTATATACGCACAATGTGAGGATTACTAGAAACCTTAATCCGAAAATTGTCACAAGTAGGTGCTCTACGTCTCACAGTAATATTGAAAATTGTGACACTTGACGTGGGGGAGTATCCGGAACCAAAGGGCCGATCTGACCCGTCATCACACCAGATTATGTGTTAGTTGGGATGTGTAAGATTGGAAGAGAATTGGATGCTTATTTCGATAAGGCGAGTTTTGACCGTATCAAATGATACATACCCCTGTAGGCATATGACTGAGGCAATACTTGTTATAAGGCGGGCTAACCATGCAATAACCTGCGGTAACGCTCTGTAGATCTGAAACCATTTTGACTGGAATAGACTTTTTTTCCCTCAAGAAGTTGGAATATAAAATTGGACATTGTCAATAATGTTCCGAATATTAAGATTCGTTATCAAACGTTCGATTGTTAGGACTAGAACTAGTGTATTTATTTCCAATTTCAGGTTTGGATGTTTTCAACCGCGGAGCCACGATACCATGGTAAATTTCGTGGCAAGTGACCCATATAAACGCCCTCTGTCGTGCTAATGGAAATAAAATAAAAAATTTAATGTTTAGGTTTCTGTTAGTTTTATCTCAAAAATCAGAATTAATGTAAAGGTTAGATGTGCCACTTTTGTGCGCTAGTAATCGGAAAGAAGTCGGAGAGTGACTGAGTTTTAGATATATTCGGGGTTGAATGAAACTTTTAGAGTTTTCACACAAAAATTATGGTCCAATTCACCCGCTAAATATTTTCCGATGACCATTCAAAATGGAGAGGGTTCTTCCCAGGCCTACGCCCTAACTCGCTAAATATTTTCCGATGACCATCCAAAATAGTAGGGCTCTGCCCAGTCCTAAACTCTTACTGGGGACAAAATTAGGCGTCGATTGATCTATAACCCGACCTATAGCGTGATTACAACTAAACATGGACAGACGGACGGACAAACATAGCTAGCACGACTTAGCTTGGCGAGATAGGATGATCGGAATATAACATTGTGGGTCTCGGTCCAATATTTCGAGGTGTAGCAAACTTCTTGGCCCAGTCATAGATCATAATGATTTGTGGAATTTTATGAAATTATACTTAAAAAAATTCAATCATATTATTACATATTAATTTGAGATATTAGTCTGTGCCAGAACTGCAAGAATGTCGAAGAAAATTGAAAAACTAGTAGAATTTTGCATGTTCTGGAACAGAGCAATAGTAAATCAATTTATGCAAAAAACGAGTAGAAAACATATAACTGTATTCAAAATTAAATTGAAAGGTTCCGCAACATTTTCTGCAGGCCCACAAGTTAACTGCTAACACATAAAACAGATCGAATGGAATGAAAATGAAATTGTGGCTAAAATGCAACATTTAAGGTGGTTTAAAATTAAATGCGGAAAACAGGTTTTTAATGCACAACACGTCAATCATTTAATTTATGCCAAATAAACAGCTTTGATGGAACTAATTCGGAATTATTTTATAACGAAAATTCCAATAAAATGTATTTTTGAAATATTTCAACAGATGTTTGTAGAATTTGCGATGCAAAAAAAAATACCTGAAATAAAGTAGAATACCAGCAGAAAACTGTAAGTTCCAAATGGAAAAAGACAGTGGAATGGAGATTGAAGAAATATTAGAATATATTGAACATTTCACTGAATAGTGGTGTTTTATAAACACAACACCATCCTGACCTCGATTGAAGTATTTTCAACTGTTTTATAATCTGCAAAAATTTTCTAGTTTTGCAATTTTTCTTGCTATCATAGAGGTTACCGCAGTAAAATTTTTACGTTCTTGCATATTCTGGAACAGAGTATTTGTGACCACAGTAGAAATATTTTTAATCAAATATATTTTAATTATTGCAACAGCCCTACCAAGACAAACGAGATAGTTTTTGTCTTTCTGCTCCGTAAAATGCCAAAGATACAGGTGTAGACCACTTCTACAAACTATCGCTTTTGGTAAGAATCCACTACAAACAATTGCAGTAACTATAATTTACTAATTAAGAACAAAACCGAATGTAATTAAATTAGGCTGTAGCTGTAATGAGTGGAAAAACACATTTTTTTCTGAACTCAAATCGACCTAATAACATTGAATTCAAAACAACGATGAACAACGCCTTGGCAGAAACGAATCATTGTGAACGATATCAGACAGGTTAATGAATAATTTACTTTGTAATTTGTATTTTTGTTTTTGTTTGTGTTTGTTTTTTATTTAGGTTGCATTTTATTTTCGTACAACTGACAACATTTTTGTGTTTTTATTCTTATTAAAAATTAATTTATTACAAAATTTTAATAGCACAGTTATTAAAAAAAAAGACTAAATACAAAATAATATTGCCATTGAAGCTGTTTAATTTGCGACAATAACAACATGAAGTGTAGTACCTCAGTTATGTATCCTTTGCCGGTTTGTTTCGGTCTCCATTTCATATTCAATTTCGACTTTAGGCTTTTTAAGACGTCTTTTCGTTGTGGCAGCTTTAGATGTACCATTTGTTTTGCTAGCCTTGGCGGCAGATGATGCCGTCGCTTTGGTAGGAGATTTGGCAGGAGCACGAACAAAAGCGCCGGCTGGTGTATCCTGATAAAAGTATTGATAAAGTTTGTTTATTTTTATAAGTTAATTTAAGTTTTTTTTATAATTATCATTCGGACATAAAAACACTCAATGCAAAACAATTTAATTATGTTATGTTTACGCTATGGACAAGATGAAAACTTGTTGCAAAAAGGAAACCGAAATCCATTGACCATGACATTCATAATGACAATGAATAAACACTAACACGTTTTTTTTTTTTTTCTTTTTCTTTTTGAGAGCAAAAAAACAAAAGCAAAATACTGTAGAGTAACACACACTGGATATTCTTGTACTTCTTATCTTTAATTGAACCGGATTTCCACTATCTCATTAATAAAATTTGTGAATTTATATTATATTTATCTTGTACTTAATTTCGTTGTGGAAGTTGGGGCTTCTATTCCATATTTTTATTTCCATATAAAAATAACTAAACCCTCAAAGCCCACTTATTCGCGGTCGTTTTCCACTTCGAATCTGGAAAAACTCTATTTAAATCGACAGAATAAAAACGAGACAACGATTATTTCGCTTATTCACAAGACCATATCAAACGCGCCAGACATAATGTTAAATTGCTGCTGAATGAAATTCTTTGCAGGTCCCATCCGAGCACTCACAAAAAAGTCAAAATAAATAAATGTGAAAAACCAAAACAAAACAACAGCAACAATACACAGATTGTTGTTAACAAATACTGAACGTAGTAGCGGCGTCAGTTAAGAGCAATAGCATTGCTATTGTTGTCGGAGGAGAGATAATAACAGCAGTATTGTGACACAACAGGCATGACAAGTTGTAGCAGCAGCAGAAGCAGCAGAAGAGGAACACAGCTGCTAGAGCTGGCTGGCGGTGGTAACTTGCATACAAATCTCAAATAAACGGCATTCATTTCTGAATACTGATATGAAAAGATAATGTTTTTGCTCTTGACTCTTTTTGGAAAAACTCCCTCAATGTTTAGTTAGTATGTGTATGACAATAGGGAATAAACAATTATGTGTAATTGATATAGAAATGATTAAATAAACTGTGCAAAAAAACTATTCTTAACAGCAAACTTTATGAAAATGGTTGTCGTTAGCCATCATAGATTGAGGAAGGTAATATTTCAGAAGAAAAGTAGCAACAGTGTTTAGTTAGATAAGTCGAATATTGTTTGCCCTCCACGTTGAGACGAAATAAAAAAGTTTTACAAATCAAGGAAAACTTGAAAGACCATTTCAATTTTTTTCAATTAAAAGTGTAAAGAATAAACATAATAAAAACTGTTGTGAGTGTCCCTGTATGAGAAATATAATTAATCTTAAAACCATATTACATATTCATCCAAATGGTCCAAATGATCCTTAACTTGGTTCGAAAATGTGGAAAGATTTAGATTTTTCGTTAAAGAGAAGAATCTTAAATTTCTAGTCGACTGCATCCTAGCCAACAGGGTTAAAAAAGACTTCAAGACTTTCGTTGAAGAACATGGCTAATAACTTTCTGAATGAGGTTTGAAGATATCAATTTCTATCCAAATCGGTCGAAAAATATAACACCTCTTGAACAGATAAAATGCATCATATGCATCATAGTTTAAATGATCTTAATCTGTTCTGGGGATTGAAACATAGTATTTATAACAACTTGAACCTGATATTAATCATTTAAGAGGGAATGCAATTCTCAACATTTACAATTCTCAACTATTCTACGTTTTCTATTTTTTTAATTGAATGGAACTAAACATTTGTTTTCTTTTCGGCATTGTGAGGCAGATTGTTGGAGCGACACGAAACCCCTCTTCTGAATCTAAATTTTAATTAAAAAAAAAACTTGTCATGTTCCCCCTTGATAAAATATTTGAAAATTATGTCCCTATTATCTACAATTCAAAGCATTACAACTTATTGTCGCTTTACAATTTACCATACTTGAATGAAGCGTAAAATAATAGAAAGTATGTCAATAAAACAATATTGTTTCAAGATGCTCTCTAATAAGACCTTCCAATGAAGCATATTATACATTAATAATGTGTTACCAAACAATATTCACTTCTATAGGAGATAACATGGATTAGGTTTTGTTATAGAGTTGCCTTTTAACTGTATCCGTTCTCTTGTTTCAAAAAAATTCATCATTGAGCAGCGGGATTTCGGACGTAATTTTCATCTATAGATAGTGTATAGTATCAAATACTTCGCATTGAATCAGAAACTAAAACGCCTACTCAACCATATCCCCGCGATTTTACCAGCTTTAACTTAAATCAATCATTCACTTAATTTCATTGTTCTGCATTGATGTCGATAACCCAATGACAAACATATACACATTCTTACCTCAATATCTGAACCCTCATCTTCATCGGATTCCTCAAAATCACTATCAACTTCGACTTCTTCCTTCTCACCAGAATCGCTAAGGGCATCTTCATCGTCACTATACCCATCTTCATCGCTGTCATCGACTTCTTCCTCCGAGTCAGCTTCCACAAATTCTTCATCTAATAAATCTTTTCTCAACTCTCTCGATTCCTCATCCATTTCATGTTCCAATTCTTGTTCCATCTCAAGATCTTCTTCCATATCTTCCTCCTCGTCATCTTCAACTTCTTCAGCCGCCAAAGCTTTGTTGAATGCAGCCTGTGAGAAATTGTATATATCCTTGTAGGTGCCACGTTTCAAACGTTCCATCAGTTCCTTTTCAATGTGATTTTCTATCTTGGCTGCTATCAAAGCCTTCTGTTCACGTCTGGTCTCACGACGTTCAATCTTCCTCGATAGTGGCACAATCAATTTCTGTCTTCTCAATTTCAATTTACGCATACGTATCAGATACTGTGTGATTTTTAAAAATCTTTGCTTATTTTTCGCAATCATATATTTGGGCCAAAATACCAAATTTTCATTGATCTGTTGTATGGCCTTTTCAAAGTTTCGTGACAGCTTAACACGTTCCCACAGTTTGTTGGGCATATGGGCTCTTTCAGCTGTTTTCATATAGAGATAGATTATACCCTTCTCTTCGCGAACTGTGGCGTATTGGGAATTGGCCAAAGGACAGGTACGACGGGTACACAAACCTGTTAAATTGTATTCATGGCGGCAGAATGTACGTGTATCGGTTCTGTTGGAATGAAGAAATGTCGAGAATTAACTATTTTTCCAATGTTACAAAAGAACAACAACACTTACTTGACTTTGTGGGAACAGAAGGATTTATTGATGATGCTCCAAACAACCTGCAAAATTAACCCGGTAAATTATAAGAAATGTTTGATATTTTAAAACAAATTGTAACTCACATCATCGTGCTGCATTTTGTTGTATTCTTATTTATAATTTCTATGAGAATTTGAATAAAAACAAACTAGCTATTTCGGCTAAAAAACACGTGCACTCTCCACAATTCTGAATTGTTGATTATTTCTCTTTCTATGGCATTTGACAGTTCATCGAAAAAGAGAGCGTTCAGAAATTAAATGATCGGTTGCAAAATAAAGTAGTAGAAGACTTTGTTTCATATCGATAACAATAACATTCCCTAAAGTACAATTCGAAAATTGTTATCGACTGAGTACGAAAAATCTTTGTATAGATTGTTGCTCTGTTCCAGAACCTACAAGAATCAACTAGTTTTGCAGGTTTTTTTCGATATTATATGGATAAATCGGTGCCGGAACAGACCAAAAATAACTTTGAGAACTACTAAGAATGTGTGTTGCATGGTAGAATTAAGAAGGCAAAGAAAGTCATAATATAATTGGTCTGTTCCAGAACTGCAAAAATGTGAAAGTTTTTACTACGATAGACGCTTTTTCCTTAATGATATCGGAGAAAATTGCAAAACCACTAGATTCTGGCAGGTTCTGGAGCAGAGCACATATCTTTTCAATATTTTCTAAATTATTAATTTGATAAATTATTAATTTGACAACATCTCATTGTCAAAATTTGTATTTCAGATATGGGAACCTGCAAAGATAATCTCATGCAATCATACGATTTTTGTTATTATTATTATTTGATGTCCACACATTGTCAAAATTAAATTTTGTAGATCCTCCTTAAATATTAGCGTAAAGATGAAAATCAATTTATTTTTTCTTTTCGACTAAATTTTTTGCCATTTTCACGCCTTTAAGAGGATATAAAAGTCCAGAAAGAATATAATCTGGAACAGAAGACTAAAATATTAGCCTCATAAGTCATGTAAATTTTGATTATGAATGTTTGAATTGTTTTAATGTATCATTTTGCAGCATCTAGAACAAGTATGAAGACCGACAAAATCAAGCCTTATTTTCCTATAATACTGGTAAAAGATTGACATGCTGAATTTGTTCTTAATTTTATTACAGAAAATTGTCAGTGAAAGATGTCGTTTTATACAAAATCAATATAGCAGGTATTGTGAAGATTTTGCTAACATTTTTCATTATTTTTGTAAAATATGCCACTCGTCACACGTAAATATTTCCGATATGAATAAAAATGTTGTTTGAAATATAAGGTGGTAGAGTACTTCAGAAAAGGGTTGCTATATTCGATCTGGCAATTTGTTTGCTATGGTATAATTATAAGAATTTAGCAGAAATACCTAGCTGATTGGATAATTCTTTTATGCTTACAACCATGGTACAATAAAAAGCTATAGTAGAGCTACCAGCTGATTACAATTTTTTCTAACTGTGCCCAACTTCTTCCAATTTTGTGTATGTATTTATTGTTTTGAACGCCAAAAACAAAATATTTTCAAAATCAATGATTGGAAGAAACGTACATCGCAAGGTGCAGGTTAGAAGTAATAACCATTTTTGCCATGGAATTGAAAGCTTAAATAGTTTGGTTCATATTTTTTAAAGAAAATTCAGATATTTCATTCATCTTTCACGCTTTTTGAAGAAAAATATTAAATTAATGAAAACAACTTTTTGCGTATAATTCTGACAGGAAGCGGGCACAGCCTCAGGGCTGTAATTTTATAGTTTTACAAAGCTGTTCTACATCTTTATTGTACCATACTTACAATGTAGAAAGAAGTATCGATATGTCCAGCAAAAATAGAATAAGCTATTTTCTTTTAAAACTAATCTGGTTAGCAAAGTGCGATTTGAAATGTCTGAAAAATAACGAAAAATTAGACTGTCAGCGCTTCCTATAGAAAATTAGCGAATATATTTGAAAGTAACTGTCAAATTCATTATTTATTTAAACCGAGAGAATTACATAATCCATGCAAATCTATACAAAACTGGAATTCTTGTTATATAAACATTATTTATTAATTTTTTCTTTGTATATTTATTAACTTTTTATTTAAAAATGGATTTGGTGCATCACTGACAAACCCCTACAAACCTGACAGTTAACACATGTCTTTCATTTTTAATTTTATTGTTTTATTGCCCATCGAAAAGCGATTAAAGTCATATGTGTATTCTCAAGAAGATAATCAGTCGGTTTTTTACATTATAGAAACACGCGTTTCCAAGAATTTGTTACCTGGCTTCGTATATTCAAAATACCTCAACGAAAATGCTACCAAAATATGCAACACTGCAGACAGGTACGAAATACATAAACCATGACATATTTCAGATAAATGTCATTCGCTTACTAATTGTCATTCAGCGTGCTTCTTGACAAGCGCTGAGGCGGCATTTGTGTAGTTTATTTAATCATCTTCCTCTCAAAATTTTATAAAAAATTAATACATTCAAATAATTTGTGAAATATAAATTGAAAATATTTAATATTAGTGTAACAAAAATCCGTGTATAATGTATAATAATGTTATACTATCACTGGCCATGAGCATATTACCAGTGCTGGCCATTGGTTTTGTGGCCATTTTGGTGATTTATAAAATTTATATTAAAATACGGTGAGTAGAGGAGTGAATATGTTTGGATACCAATTAAAAGTATTTCAAATGACATTGCTAATATACGCGCGCCATTTCTTGTTTGGCCAAATCTAAGAACAAAACACATTGTACTTTACTCTGAGGCATTTTAACATTTGCTTGTGTGTTTTGTTTCTCTATTTTTAGTTCACGCTTCAGCATCATCGTCAACTGTTGGTTTTGTAATCACAACACAAAGGTACCCTATTTGGAGGCCAATAGCTGGGTATGTCCATCCTGTGAGCAATATAATGGCTTCGACAAGGATGGGGACTATAACCGGGAAATTTATGAACAACTAGATTGCAGTGGTATCTCGGAGAAGCGATTTAATGTCAGCCAATCATCGGCATATCCCCCCAAACCGGCGACAAATGGCTTTTGCGATGAGTGTAATGAAGCACAACGCCTTAAGGTGGAGAAATTGGCACAGTTTGAGCCAAAAAATGAATCCCATTTTGATGAGGAATTAAAAGTTTATCAGTGAGTATCCTTGTCCGAAATTCTTATGTAAATTTATTACATGTACAACATCTGTTTACTTAAATGCTCATTTTTGTCTACCTGTATACCACCTCAGTACCTTTTAAGCAGGTTGTTGTTGTTATTATGATACAGCTGTTCCCATTGGATGAGATGTGTAAAGAATCAGCAAAACAGAATGTATTAAGAGTAAAACAAAAGGCTTTGTTAAGATGTCATAAAGGATCAAATGTAGAAAAAATGGAAGAAAACAGATGGTCAGAAAAACTATTTGTTATGGCAATTTTGGATTATTTGTGAAAAATCCTTTTTTAAGCCAGGCATTGTATTATCTGGGAATGTGGGAAATGCGCAAATAGGATGGACACCTTTTTTGAGAGTAATGTAATTCCAAACGAAACTTTTTAATACACTTATCAATTTTTAAACATTTTTTTTCACAGCCTACTATTAAAGTAATTAAGAAAAGCTACATATTGGAGTCCCTCCATTGCTTTGTTTTTCCAGTGCAAACCAGTAACACATAAAGACCTGATTTATCATTAAACGTTTAAAAAGTTTTACAATCCTAGAAATGTAATCTAATTCACAAGATGCATCTTGTATTTACATTGAAATTCAATATTGATTCAATATTTGTATCAATGAAAACGTTTAATGATAAGATAATGTTACTTTTTCTTATTATTTTTTCTTAATAAGATACAACCAGAACAGCCTTCGTATGTTAAAGTATATTAAAATAATTGATAAATATCAGTGTGTGTATAAGATAATTAATTTTTTCCCCTTCACTGTCTTCATTTTTTACAGGGCTCAATTAGAAAAACAGTATGGCCTTTGTTCTACATGTGATCGTCATTTGAATAAGGTCCTGCGCGAGAAAAAGAAAATGGTATTGGGTTCGAAATTTTTGGACTTTATAATTAAAGGAGCCGAAACCTTGAAACAGCCACATCTAACGAAAATCGAACATGCCATACAACAGACACGAAAGCAAAAACTACGCACCTGCATTATTGTTTTAACATTATTTAATATTTGTTGTCTTTTCAGTTCGATGCCTAGCAGTACGTTGAAAAGGGAACAAATCACAAACATTTTGGGTGAATCTGTGGGACAACCCATATTTTTGTTAGCCTCACATTTCATTGCCTTTACCAAGGTGTTGGCCACATATTGGGATGCTATAAAGCAATTAAATATTATCATGAAAATTTCCCTATTTTCGAAAACAATTTTTATGATGTTAATGTATTCGATGGGCTTGAAAGTAAATCAGTTAAATTTTTCAACATTATTTGTGGGTGCTTATCCTTTTGCTTTGTTGGGTCTTTGTTTTGTGCATAATATTGTAGATAGTTTTCGTTTAACCAGATATACAGCATTGTTGGTTATTTGGAGCATTTTTGCTGGTGGCTTAGCGGACCAGGAATTGTCTCTGTCGCCGCAGGTTTTAATGGTGAGTCAACGCAGTAAAATTAAAAAAAAAAAAAATATTTCAACTGACTTTTACTTTTCTTTCTAGTTTCTGGCTTCTATGGTTACTTTTGTAATGGCTGTTGGCTCAAAACCTGAACCTTCGCCCAAGCTGCATGACAATACGGCAAATAGTTTCCACAAAATTTATTCAGAGGATTATTTAAGTGATGATGAGACCATGAGCATGTTAAGTCAACAATTAAATGGCAGCTGTGTATCTATGCGTAGTGTTAAATCTAATAAATCTTCACCCATTAAGCCTATCAACAGTACCTCACCTCGTTTGGCCAAGTCACCCTTAACCTCATCGGCATTTTCATTAAATCAATTGCCAAGGAGACAAATTTCCCCAAATTCCAGTTTTAGAAGTTATGCTGGAGAAGAAAATCAAACGTTAAGACCAGTCTTTGCAACACCTATGCCAATGCCACAAACACGTCAAGGTCTATTTGCTTCAGATTTACAGTTGAACAACAGACCCACACATCATGGATCTACTTTTGGTCTAAATACTTCAATGACCAGTGCCAGTGTTTTTAATAATTCCTTTGTGGAGCCCCGGGAGCAATCTCGTTTAGTCAATCAAACTCAGGACAATGACGCTTCTTTTTTCACAGCTGGCAATACAACTGCCGTTTTCAACGGAGACAACACATTTGCCCAGCCATCACAACAACGTATAACCTCAGGCATATTCTCACCGTTTTCGGCCTCCACTAGCGCGGTCTATCAACAATCATCCAATCCTAATCCACCAGCAAGACCCAACAGACTGTTGTCGCCAACTAGATTTAGCACCACAAATTTGTCTCACAACAATTCCGCTAATGCCTCATGGCTTGCTGGTGGTTATTTTAATCAAAGACAATCAATGTCAGAAATTCCAAGAAATGGACTGTTATTGCAATCAGTTACTAACCCTTTGACCCCCATGGAAGAGGGTCTTTCAAGGGCATCATCACATTCATCGGGATTTGAGTCACAACATGGAGGCGCTGGAAATCCACTGTCGAGGGAAAATTCTCTGTGTCCAGATGTTAATGATTATCACCAAAGAACCCTAACTATGGATAATATAAATGGTTTTCAACCAATTGATTCACCTAGTCTGGGAGCGTTTTCGCCAAGACCTTCAGTGTTTTCAAATCCTTCTCTCAATAATATCAATGCCTCTCATATGAACAGTGATGTTTGGCGGCAGTCAGCTTTTAGTCGACGACCAATTAACTCCGCCACATCCGTATTTTCATCCCGCACCAACACAGACTCTTTTAACCTGCGTAAAATCAACGAGGAACTGCCATCCATTAAGAGGGGCGAATTGTTTCAACAATGGAAAGAGGGTCAGACCATATCGTAACAATTACGATACTCTCTTTTCACCTGCCTTCCTGTCGCCCTCTCAAAGTGTTCACATAACTGTGCACAAATAATTATTTAAGTTCTTTTGGTTCTAAGGTTTGTACAGAAACAAAAAAAGTTGTAATTTTTATATTTTGACTAAGAAAATTAGGAAAAAATTGTATTCTTCTTTTAGTCATTAACTACTCAGTAATTGTTTTAGTTTTTTTTTATTTACTCAAACTGAACTTTATTTTTTTAGTTGAATACTTTATTTACTATTTGTTAATGTTATTATTGATGCAACTAAATAGGACATACTAGGAAATTAGATTTAAACACAAATTTTATATTAATTAACACAAACACTCACTGCCGTTGTTAAAAAGACTAATTATTAATATTTTATGAAAAATGATTATACCTATATAGAAAAAAATAAAGAAACAGAACAATTTAAACTATTTTAAGTATTAGCTGTATTTTTGCATTAATAAAAAATTGAAAAAAAAATTAAAAATTATGTGATAAATTTTTAATTTTGGGTCACTTGCAATGCCAGTCGCCACCAAATGATGGCAATTTATACAGTATTACCAAAATAGATCACGAAATACCAGCCATAACCAACAAAAAATAATTTTTCCGTAAGCAGAAATTGACCTAATTACAAAACATATTCAATGAAAATAAGGCTATAGGCTCAATTAATCCTTCCCGTTGTCAATGCTCTATATATCACTAACATGAGATGATAACGATTGAGGGATAAACACACAAAATACCGAAACCTAATAGCCATTCCAAAATATAATCTCCTTTTATATGCCTCTGTATTAAATGGCTAATGTTATCACAGATTTTCGATAACGTTATAGACCGGAAAGTTCTCAAAAATCCGTGGTTCAACCAAATTAACTTCCTATGTAAAAATATGCTCATGTTTCTGCAATGTTGAAAAATAACATTTATTAAAAAAATAACAATAATATTTTAAACAAATTTTAATTCTAAACAATTTCGTTGTCTTTTTTGCCAATATTTAATTTGTACCCGAATTATACAAAAATATTTACTTATTGCCAAATTACTCTTGCAGCTGATGCTGTGATTCCTTTAATAGGTTCTCCCGACTTTCTTGGGGATTTATTAAAACCTTAATCAAATGTTCCACCGTTGGACGCTCGGCAGTACAATACACTTTCAGTCCTTTGTTCTCCAAGGCACGGCGGGTGCTAGGTCCAATTGCTACCAAACGATATTTATCCATTGGTACACCCTTTGCCTTAAAATACTCACAGGCACAATTAACACCCGATGGAGAAAAGAAAGCCAAAAATTCAATATTGTCTGCCTGTAAGGCAGCTTCCATTTTTTCACCCAAATCAGGACTACATTTAGTTTCATACACTTCACATGCATCTATGCGAAATCCTGCATCGCGCAGCATGACACTCAATGTGTCTTGGGCCAAATTACTGCAGGGCAGCAGGAAGGGAGCCTCCTTGTCACCATCAAAGGCCTCGATTATAAATTGTCCCAAGGCACGGGCATTTCCGGTTTGTTTACCATGTGTAAACAGTTGATGCAAGTGATCGTGGGCCATATTGTGTGTCACCTCACCAACAGCATAATTACGCAACATTTTCCAACCGCCTGGCATTTCCTGTTTATCCAAGGCCTTGATGACAGCCTCCACACAACGGGGACTGGTAAAGATGATGCCCTCATAGTCATCGGGATGTTGCAGCTTTGCGTGAAGTTTTTCAAGATTTTTAAAGCCAAAACTTAAGGTGGGCACAAATATCGGATGGAAAAAATGTCGCTGTAGCTCGGCAGCATATACTTCGGTGCTTTCCGATTCTGATTTGAATATAATGACAGTACGTTGACGACTCATTCTAAAATACTACCACGGCACAACACAACGGAGAAGGCGGAAAGAACTAAACAAGCAGTGTAACGTTGTTAACGTTACTTACACTTTGGTGTGGGATGATCGACACCGTTGATGAGATGTCACAGCTTCCTCTCTGCTAACTTTTCCTTCTTGTTTGTTCGTTTTGTCTGTTTCTTTTTGATACGATTTCCTAAAATTGATTAATAGTTTATTTCAAATTAGCAATAGCACTATATGATGTGTTTTTTTGGCTACTGCCGTGGACGTTGTTAGCGAATTGCTTGCACTGATCAAACATGTAATGCATTCGAACAGATGTTTTGCTGTTGTCGTCGGTGGCTTTGACCGTGTATTATTTTATTACCTTTAGTCAGCAGTCGTTTGTTTTGTTGGCAATGTTTATTTTTGGAGCATTTACTATGCGATTATGCAGTAGTTGTTTTTTCATTGGGCGCAGCTGCGGGCAATCATTGCAAGTGAAAAATAATGGCAAGCAAATTGACAAAAATTATTGAAAACAAACTTTACCGGTTTGTTTATGTGTACACAATTAAAACACCGACTCCTAGCAGCACACCATTTGTATATTCTTTTTATGCATTACAGATAAGCTACATGTTTTTGTAATGTCAGCTGATCAACTATGAACATATGGAGAGTGCTCCAAAATAAGCGTGCAATAAAAAGTGTAAACAACTAAAAATAGCCATGCCGAAACATTTACACACTACACCAAGCATGCGAAAAAAGATAAATCAATAAAATTTGGTTTAAGTCATATGTCAAATCATGTATAAAGGGAGAATTGCAGTTAACTTATTTGAAACATAATTGTGAGGATATCTTATGCTCATCCAGATTTAAAAATACCCAATAACAGCAACCAAGACTGGTACTCCTATATGAGTATTGTGTGCAAACGTGGACTAATATCATTTTTTTTTCAAAAGTTGAAATCCAATAAGAACCTAAAAAGCCAAGGTACGGCTGAATATCAGGGGCATGATGATTTTCTAGAAATTACTGAATAATGAAATTACAGTCGACTTACAGCAGAGGGTTTTTGTAAATAAATATGTTCACATTTTGTTTATATTTTCAACAATTTATATTATTTTATAAGAATGTATTTTTAAATCAGTTTATCAATTGAACTTATTTCGGTTCTTACCAACACTTAGTTTACTGTGAGACAGCAGAGCTGCATTTTTACGTACTGTGTTAATTATATGGGTACCTTTACACTATGTGACACAAAGAATGGAGACAAAAATTTGCAACTTTGTTAATTTCTAAAATGTGTCAAATTGCACAATCTTTCAATTCCATGACAAATCTGGTTAAAATTATTAAAGCGCGCCCAGCAATCTCCCAATCATTAAATTTAAACATATATTTTTTTTTTTAATACACACAAAATTGGCAGAAGACGGGCACACTTTGAAAAAATTGTAATCAGCATGGAGCTCTACCTTACCTTTTTATTGTACCATGGTTCTACCCATGGCACAATTACAGAAGGTAAAACAAAGCTTCCCCCTAAATACATTTTTTTGCTTCTGGTGCCCCTATTCTGTCATTACATATATACAGTTTGTATATGTGAGTGTATTGTTTTGAATAAAAATAAATAAAATAAGCAAAACCAATTGTTGCATACTTAGATGTATATTTGACACTATAGGCTCCTGTACATAGCTGCATTTTCCTAGCTCCTTGAAGTTGAGCAACCTTTCTTTTTGAAACATGATTCTACCTATCTTGTTGAGCCATGGAATGAGCCACTTTAAACATGATGGTACATAACCATGCTTGTGGCATATTTGGTGATATGCCATAAAGGGATATCAGAGCGGCATTCTAATCCTGCCTTCGTTTTCTCTTATAATTTGACATTAATATGCCATACCGTTATGCCAAGCTGCTTATGTATCATCAACTTTCGTTTTAGGGAAACAGTCTGTGAACATGGTAGAAGAATATAGGTAGACGCATCGAGGCAGCTGCTGGGACAAACCCATTTTGGAATTAAAAATGTTGAATGAAAAATTATTAAAATTTGTAAAAATTGTTGAAAAATGCATATCTTTACAACCCACGATTTGTGTCGTATAAGAAAACATATAAAAATCTACTTATATTTGAAAAGAAATTTAAAAATTTTTGACATATCATGCTCCCAAGCGTTGATGCATCTACCTGTATTTTTCTACCATGGTTTGTGAATAAGAAATATTCTACAGAACATTTCAAAAGAACTTTTCCCAATTCGCGAATGCAAAATCACTTCGTACAAATACAGGCTGTTAGTCCCAAAAATTGAAACACATTTTTTTTGGAAAGTTTATAAAATATATATCATTTTATTTTCATTTGATTATTATTACTTCCTTTTCATTTTATATTTACTAATTTTAATCATATGTCGTTGCTATTATTATAAAAATTATAACATTTTAAATATAAGCGAAATTAATTACTGCAGGCTAGGTTAAAAAATTGCTTATTTAATACGTTTTATGGTGTTTTATCTATTATTTCCTGTTTAAAACCGACTTTTATTAATAAAGGAAATAAATTGTATTAAGACGATCGTTCGCTAAACAGAAATATTCATTGTTAGCAATTTTCCTTTTTTATGAAGACAAGCGAAATTGGTAATATATATACCAATTAGTTTTTAACTACATATATAAATTCTGTATTTCTCTCATATTTGTAAAAATATTTCTTACTAAAAATCTACTGAAGAAAAAATAAAATACAATAATGATCATAGCTCGTTTGGTTTGTATTTAATTGTGGTTTAATCAGTAAAGTACGGAATGGCTAATAAAATACAGCGTTTTAGTGTTAGTCTATTATTTTATTTTTATTTGATCAGTAGTAGACGGATTAGTTTTTTTTTTTTTATAGGAATACGCTTTGGGAGAAGCCGTCAAAAGAATTCGAAGAGAATCGGACTCTTATATCACATTTTCTAAGAGTTACAATTAGCCAAAATTTTGAATCTTTGTGGTGGAGGGGTGAGCCGATATCATCCATTTTCAGACTCAATTAGCACTAATAAAAATATTGGGATTTTACAATTTGCACAAAATGTGATGATCCTCTCTTGTTCAATTAGGTAAACTCAAACTCGATTTAAGTCTGATAATAATGTTTGGCCCTATTACCGTTGTCGTCGTTGTCGCAAAATGAAGTCAAAGCGACAATAAAAGGTTGTCGTTTTTTGTCGATAGCGATGAATGATTGCTGCTATCATTGTCGATACAACAGTCGACGTGAAGTCGTTTTTAGAAAATATCTATCGCCGAAAAAAACTGTGATGACATTTTATTTTTTAGTCGACGTTGATATTTTAACCATTTTGTATTTGATATTTGACCTTGAAAATAACAACAGCAAAACAATTTGGAAATATTGAAGTCTTTTCCGACACTGGTCTAATAAGATCCTAGCGCTAAAAACCTCAATGCTGTGGCCAATTGGAACAACTCTAGTTTAATAAAAACTCTTTTTAGAGGCAGTTATTTTTACCCTTATTCCGGGAAACTAATTTCCCGGATCCACTTACCCGATATAGGAAATATAGGTGTCGTTTAAAAACTTATACCTATACCTATCCAATATGTGGTCACATGATCACCGAAGGCCGGCTACATACTTACAATAACTGTTAAATTTCACGTAGTCGGTTGAACGTAACCAGAAGAGAATATCTCTTTACCCTGAAAAGGTATTAGCACAATTTTTTTAAGTTGTTGCCAAATTTTATTTTATTGTCGATGTCGCTTCTATGCCTTACCGTAATACCATTCTTGAATCATAGCGACGGCGAGAGCGACTTGCACATAACGTCGACGACGACTATATAAACGATTACCGTAATTGGGCAGATTACGATATACCTAGTTTTGACCAAATCAGATACTCCCTTAGGATTATCGTGCGCAACAAACAGGCGTCCTGAAACGGATTTGGTCCAAAGGGTCTTAGGGTCTAAAACCCGTCATTTTCATAAGGACCGGTATTAAATGATATATACCTTCTGTAGCCATATGGCTGGGGGTAAAAACGGTAACGTTTTTAAAGCATGGGCCGAAATGCTTGACTCACAGAAGAAATTGGTAGTGGAAGGCATTTTAGTTGGGCAAGGTTGGAAAGAACACTTTATCTACTTACACCCATTCGAGAAGTGTTGTGCCTTTACTCTCGAGGTCCTCTACTCCGTCCAATTCTATTTCCTGCAAAAGGGAATTATGGCAACAGACGAACAATTTATAGCTCTTTATCGAACACAAATTTATTTCAGAAAGATTTTCTGTTACTGTTATTTGTTTAATATTAGGAGTAACAAATTAGGCAAATTAATTTAAAGCTGAAATTGTAGGAAAATTAAAAAATCGGTCTAAAATGTATCCCAATAATTCACTAAATTCCTGTTTCTAGTGCCTATTGGCAAACTGGGCTGGCTACATTATCTGAAGTGATGTTATATTGGAGCCAATGTGAACAACATTTAAAATCTGAAAAGTCTGATTGGAGCCCTAGATTTGGTGAGCTCCCCCATTAATAATGCGAAGAATACTACGTACAGGCCGATGACTTAGCTTAGCGAATATTTTTGAGAAAGAATTCCTGTATCTGAGATTGCCACCCATAAACCATATTTTTAGTCAATCCGATCGATGTCTCAAGTTGGCAACGTAACATAAAACAAAGTAATCTCCCAAAACTGCAACTAATTGCAATAAACTAAAAAATAAAACAAAAAAACATTTATTGTTTAAATAAAAACTTTAATTTTTACTCATTAAAAATGTTTCTTTTTTTATATGTATATAATAATAAAGTTTTATTTGTTTTCTTGCTTTTTAGGTTTTTATATTATATAAAAAACTTAAAAAACAAAAAATGGAAATGCAAAACAAAGTTTCTTTTTAATATTTATTTTTAAAAAACAAAAAATAATAATGTTCAATATTTCTCTTTCTCTTTTTTCTCTTATAAGCGTTTAGTTTTGTTTGCGACATTTTTGAAGACATGTTTCTTTTATCTTTCTTTCTTTCTTTTCTTTAATTAATATATTTTTAAGCTTTTCTTCTTTTTCTTTACTAAACATTTGTGTTGCTAAATTACGGAATTTCGTTACATTACTTTATATGTTTTTGTATTTTGTTTTTATTAGATAAATGAATGGTCTTAAAGTTGTTGTTGTTAACGTTAAAGTTTAAATGTAGTTTTTCTTTTTAATTGAATGATTCTTTCTTGTTTTAGTATTCATGTTTCTTGGAGAATAATTATGCATAAATTTATAGATAATATTGAATTTTGTATTCATATATATATGGATCAACGCAAAAAGGAAAAAATATTATATATTTATTTATAATAAAAGGAATTATAATTATTATCTAACGAAATAATAATAATAAGAATAGTAAAGTAAACATGGTAGTGTTTTGTTGATTTGGAAAGAAAGGAGGGAGAGACCGACGAAAAGTTTTTGAAAAATTAAAAAAATGGCTTGCTAAAATGCTTTTTCTAAGTTGGTGTTATAGAAAATAGTGCTAATACCCGAAAAACAAGCTTTTTTCCTTAGACAGTTTTTATTTGTAGTTGAATGATTGTTTGATATTTGCTTTAGGGACTTGTTGTGTTTTGTTGTTGTATTTTAACAAAAAGTAAAGATTTTCTTTTAAGAGAAAAAAAAAACAAGTGGGGAAATATAATTTACATATTTTCAAATTGGTCAACACGACGTTTTGTATTGCCTTTACGGATTTCACGTAATGTCTTGTATTTGTCACGGCCTTGGCGCACGTTTTCACGATGGATCTTATCGTTCGGGGTTTCCTTTGTGTCGTCCCGGGATTGGGCCAAATCTTGTTTCAAGGCCTATGGCAAATGAAAATAAAATTAATTAATAAACAATATAAGAAGAATTTCAAATCATCACATTTACCTTCAATTGATCGTGTAAACGTTCATTACGTTCAGCCAATGTACGTCTATCCTCAATGGGATCTTTGATATGTTCATCGGTATCTAAATCGCGTGATACATCACCACCAGCATCACCGTTGGTGAGTTCTTCTTCATTTTCATTTTCGTTTTCATCTTCGGCCACATGATGATGTTGGGGAGTGGTTGAGGCAGCCAATAAAGCGGCAGCAGCTTCAGCCTAGAAAAACAAAATCATGCAAAATAACAATTTATTATTAATGTATGAAGATAGCATTAACTTATTACCAACTGATCACAAATTATGTTTTTAAATGAGAATTTAGTTGACATTTGAACCAAATGTATTTCTTAGTTATGAATCTATTCCAAAAATAAAAACCACATTAAGCATTACAATAGAGAAGTTGTGTCTGTTTTTATTAGAAAACAAATAAAAGTGGTGCGGTTTATATTCAACAACTCGGATGTGAGTCATGGGTTTGATAAATTCCTTCAGAACGAAAAAGAGCTAATATCGTTAGACTATGAAGCAAGGCACATGAGAGACATGAGACCAGTGAATTGTAAGTGGGAGAACCCAATATTGCGTGCTATTAGGTTAAATTTACTCCCTTATCGGGATCATAGGCTTCTACTATCCTTTGATCTCTTGTGCACACGTTTTCATTTATTTTCAGCATAAACGCTAATAGACCGCTGATCTTCAAATAACTATTTTCTTAAACGTAACTTAACTTTTAAAAGTAGTTGGATTAAGTTTTGACAGGACCTAAGTGAGTTAAAGAGCACCACCAAAGTAAGGATCAACTGAATTAAAATAGATTCTAGTTTAAAACCTTAAACCTCAGGAAGTAGTTTCGTTGCCTAATTACTTGCTGTTGCTCAATAATTAATCTAATCTATAAGATCTGATGTGAAATCTAAACATAACATAAAAATTGTTCAACTTTTTATATTATAGTGATACCAAGGACTAAACCAGATAATGCCCCCGAGGTCTTAAGGGAATCTCTCGTGGAACATTTTTCGGCGGGACAGTGAGATTGACTATATAGTAAATTCAACTTATTCAAAAAAGCGCGTGAATTCTACTGAGAATGGCATGTATTAAAATCATAGAATAGTGATACTTAAGAATGAGCCAGATAATGTGAGATTAACACCATGGTAAACCCATTATTTTTAAATAAGGGCGTGCATTCTACTAAGGATAGCTTGTATTAAAAACATTAAGAAAAATTCCTCTTTAAAGACTGGAGGCGATTTACAAAATTGGTCTGAATGTTAAAGACAACAGAGGAACCCAAAACTTGCTGCACATAACAGCACAGGAATTGTGTTTATATTAATTTAAGTCAGAGAATATCGCCAATGGTCTAAAGGAAAACTGTCACATTTGAAACATTTACCCCTGGGAAAGGTTAATCCATCATATTTAAGCAAGGATGTAAATTCTACTGAGGACAGTTGACCATATCAGTGGGTAAATCGTAAGCTTATATTGATTTCTCTCTAAAGACAAGAAATACTTTGAACTAGAACATAGTGATTTTCATTATTTTTGTGATAGACAGATTAGTTTATGCCTTCTCTAGTACCATAGGTCTTCTGTTTAAGATCGTGAAGATCTTCTCTCGGCGTTTCTGTTGGTCTAATTTGTAATTTCATGTCTAAGAGGTTTTAAAGCACTTCCTAAAAAATCATTGGCTTTATTTACAGCAAACTAAGCTAAAGCACATAAAGCACATAATTTCATGATTTTACATATTCCTCTTCGATAAAACTAAATATAGAATAAATGTTCTACAAGAATTATTTAATTATCCACGAAAAATATCATCCGATGCTATAATAGGGAACTTTTTAGTCCCAGTTTAAATTGGATTTCTTTATTTCTTGTGACAACCAATGCTTTCAAATCATCATTCGATGCCCCAATTAAGATTTAATTTCCTTTAGATTTATTGCTTTAACAAAATAACGCACCTGTTTACGTCTGGCCTCTTCAACTTCGTCTTGCAGACGTTTGGTTTCTTCATCCTTTTGATTGACCTCTTCTTGGATGCGTTGCACTTCCAATTGTTTAGCCATAATTTCTTCTTCCAATTTGGCCTTTTCGGCAGCTTCCATATGTTTGGCTTCCTCCAAACGGGTTAACATGGCCTGCAATTCCTTCTGGCGCAATTCCAATTCGTCCTTGGAGGCTTGCAATTGCTTCAATTGTTCCTCCAAGCGGCGGATCATTTCTTGGGCTTCCATTAAATCCTTTTGGGAACGTTCCATGTCCTCTTGCATTTGCTTGAGACGATCTTCGTATTCTTGTTGTTTCTTTTCGGCACGTTCGCGGGCAGCCAAGGCCAATTGGAGCTTTTCACTGGGAAATAAATGAAAAAACAATTACTTTTCATTTAGGGAAAGAAGAGGCATTTAGTTTTACTTACCGTTCTTGTTGTTTGGCATTCTTTTCTTCTCTGGCCTGTGCCTTCATTTGTTGTACATCAATGGTATCGGGCTTGCGACGGCGCATATACAATTCATGATTACCCATGCACAGGGCCAAAATACGTTTGTTGATCCTCACACGTGGGGCAAAGAATACAAAGTCGGGAGCCTTCTTATCAATGGGCTTGATGATGAATTTCTTGTCCGAAAACGAAATGTTACGAATCTCCGACCAGGGGAAACCAATTTTGGGTGTTAGCTTATCTTCTTGTTCGTAGATGTTCAAGCCCAAGGCATCGACGCCCAACCACAGCTCGGTACCTTTCTTATTCTTAATTTCGAAATAATTTACACCATACATTTCCAAATCCTGAGCAATTTTCAAATATTCCATCATGGCATCTTCGCGCAACATACCACGGTGTTCCTGCCACCAGGTCATAATGGATTGTTCCCATTCCTCCTTGGACATTTTGTGCTGATCGATAACACGCTGGGGCAACAAGCGATCGTTGGCCAAAAAGCCGGGTGCATGTATATTCTTGTTGTGATCACCATGGCGGGCTTGTACGGCGTAGGAGGCCAACAGAACCGATGTCTCTGGTGGACAGTAGATTTCATCCGATAATATGGCATTCTTAACTTGTAAATAGAATAGACGTAGGGTAATATCTTGAATCAATTCTTCGGCAACATCTTCAGGATAGAATTTAGCACGGAAGCGGAATTGTAGAGGATTTTCCTTTTTAACGTCTTGGTTCATAACCTATAAATGGAGGAGAAATAGGTATAGAAAATGAGTAAAATTGTTGTTTCTATGAATAAATAAATAGAAAACAATTCAAGAATATAAAAACAGAAAGAAAAAATCGAAAAATCAAATGAGATCTAAGAAATAAAAATGTATATTTTTGAGGTTATGATTAAAGTTAGGGGTTGTAATATTTTCTCTTATTATTAAACAAAAAAAATGTATATATATATATATATATATATATATATATATATATATATATATATATATCTATATATATATATATATATATATATATATATTTCTGCTGAACTTAAAATTGTAGACAAAATAAAATTATATGGGCATCTATAAAAAATTAAATTAAATAATAAATATAAACTAATAAATATAAAATTAATCTAAATAAATATTTTGAAAAAAAAATATTTTAGTTATTATGAATTAGTTTTGTAGTATTAATTTAAAAAAGTAATAGATTAAATTACCAATAAAAACTTAAAAACATATAAAAAAATAATCAATTTAATATATATATTTTTTAAATTAAAATTTATCTCTATTGAACTTGAAATTTTAGAGAAATCTAACAAATTGTTTATATTCTTAATAAAAATAAATTAAAATTTAATAATAAATAAAACATTAATCTCAATAAATATTGTAGGCAACATATTTTCGATGTTGCATATTAGTTTCATAAAATAAGTAAAAAAAATAATAAGTTTCAATTACATGTATTTTAAGTTTACAAGAATTCTACTGAAATGTAATGAAAAAGAAAAAAACAATTTTGAGGTTATGATATGATTTGGCAAATTGAGGTTATGTTGAAAAAGTTTCATATTTGCCTGAGTCATTAATTAATATTAAAAATGAATGTTGTAATTCAAAAAATTAGTTTAGCGGTAGAAATATAAAATAATATTTTTGTAATTTCAATAAATAAAACAAGAATATTAGTGTAAATAAAAAATTTTAAAATTTATTTGAGGTTATGTAAAATTTTCTGAACTAATATTTTACAAACAAAAAATCATCGCAATGTTGAGAACAAAATTAAAATTGAAAATAAAAAAATAAAGAACAAAGCCTACCAAAATTATTCAAAGTCATTAAAATATTATTATTTTTTTTTTTCATTACCCATGTCGAAAAAGGCATTGATCCAGTCTGTTGTAGAGTGCATTTTTTAGTGCGATTTTTGTTTTTTTTTTCGTGGAAAGCATTGTTTGAAAAAAATATATAAAATGTGATTTGATTTTAGTGATTAATAAAAATACGTAACTTAAAGTAGAACAATCTTTTGAATAGAATCTAAAAGGAAAAGCTTAAAAATAATGGAATGGATGAGTTTTTTTTCTATTATGGAAATATGCTTCTTCTGGCCATTACACAAGGGGACACAACTCTGCTTGCTAGCTGTTACTTTTGGGAATTTATATTCAAAGGTAGATGAACCCACCATATCTTCGCCATCACTATCTTCAGATTCATCGTTGGTATGCTGATGGCCATCGGCTGTACGTTTGTCCACATATTTTTTAACTTTTTTCAAATATTTGATTGTCTTTAAGGCTGGTGATTCGGGCTTTAGTTTCAAAGTTGTGCAATTAAAATTCAGTGTTTTTACAATATCATAGAGATTTTAAAAATAAATAATAATATTAATGAATATGTGAAATACTTCTTAAAATATATAACCTTAAAATAGTGCATATTTTAACAATAAAGTCTAGTGGAAAACATATATGAGATCAAAAAGTACCAGGAAAAAAATGAGAATGTCGCACGATAAGATGGAATTTTAGAAAATTCGTTGTAAATGGTGAAACAATTGGCAAAAAGACCTTTAAATATTGCTCTGATTCAGAATCAGCTAGAATCTAATTTTTGAACACAAAAAAAAAACTGGTAAGAAAATATGGTGATCTCCTCAAAAACTCATTTGCAATACAAATTTATTTAAGTTAGAGAGAAATCTAAGTGACTGTCAAATTTAGATTGTTTGATATGTTGATTTCAAAAAAAGTGTCATCTAGTTTTGACTTCTTTACGAGATTTGCCTTCCCATGTTATTTGGGCAAAGTAGTTCTTGTAAATCAAATTTAATATTTTACTCTTTTACTAGAATTTACCATTAAACATGTAAAGAATATTGGAAAATTAAAAGGGCTAAATTGGACTAAAGACATATGAAGTGTAGATGGCGCTGTATATTGGGCTTAATTTGCTGTTCATACATGCTTTTCTAGGCCGATTTCGGTTTATAACGAGATTTACCATTGAAGAGTTTAAGGAACACCAAAAATGAGTAAACACCAAGACGCACATGTGGCTGATGTGTAGATGGCGTTAGACAGTAATGTGATTTGCTTTTACTAGCAGCATTATTTTGGCAGTAGCGAGGCAGGCCCACTAGTAAGTTAACATGACGTTTTCTTCAAATACATGTTTGCTCGACAATGTAAGCGCAATTTGTAGGAGGGAAAAATAGAATGTTTGGCCGATTCGGATTGTCTGCATCTGATTATGGAACACTGCCACCTAGTTTTGATTTCTTTACCAGAATTCCTTTTCTAGCTTGTTTGGATAAAGTAGTTCTTAAAAGGGCAAATTTTAAATATCAATCTCTAACTAGGATATAACACTGAAAAAGCCAAAGTATATATAAACTTTTCAATTGGCTAACTCGGTCTACAGGTATGTGACACATAGATGGCGCTGGACATTCACGTAATTTTGGATTTGACAGCAGTATTACCTTACCCCTGCTTTTCCAGACTCAATTCGTTTATTAATGATCTTTTTCATTAAGATGAAAGGAACACCAAAATGAGAAAACCAGTACCATAAATGAGTAACGTGCAGATGGCGCTAGACATTCATATTTTTAGTTTTGTAGCAGTGTTAGCAGTAGAACGAAAGGCCGGCCAGTAAGAAAGCATGGTGTTCAAAAATGTAGTTCAGTTTTTATGTGATAAGGGTTGAATGATTTCCCGTCGTTCGAGTTACATCCATTACACCCATAAAGTTTTCCAAAAACTATATTTATTCGTGTAAACGTGTCAAAACATAGATGGCGCTCACATTAACATAGGTAACTTAATCTAAATTACAATATTGTTAGGCAAATTTGGAAGAAACTGGCATTTTTTGAAATCTTTGATCTGGGA
Organism: Musca domestica; assembly: GCF_030504385.1. Taxonomy (NCBI): domain Eukaryota; kingdom Metazoa; phylum Arthropoda; class Insecta; order Diptera; family Muscidae; genus Musca; species Musca domestica. The sequence goes on along the minus strand of NW_026712334.1, from coordinate 7,411,024 downwards.
TTCTAAAAAATCCAAATCCTGAAACTGTATAAGTTAATTTTTTGGCGAAAAATTTGTGAGATTAGAATCGCATCGGTTACCAAGCAATATCGGATTTTTATGAAAACCTGGATCTATTTTGTAAATTTTTAGGAGGAAAGAGAAACTGAGCCCCAGGGTCAATTGCATGTAGAAGTCGCAGGTTTTATTCAAATGCTTGATTTTGTAGTATAGCTGCTGCAAATTTTAATATTTTATTACTTTTTAATGCGGGAAAGGATGCAAGAAATCTTTGAAAAAATTGTGTGACGAGTAGATGGCGCTAGATGTATGCACATTTTTGAATCCATACGTGGGACTATATTGATTTGTAGGAGTCGAAAAGTCAAATTTAGTTGGAATTTGTGAGTGGAGCCTTACATATCAAGAATCAGGAACTAATCTGATGTGGCCTACATATAATGACAATTTTATGTAGATATGATTTATATCTCCTGATTTAAATCTTAGAATGGCCTGCCTTCTCTCCTTTACTAAAATCCTATGCTGGAGGTACATATATCTGCCGGTAATCCTTTCATTGGTTTTATGGTATTATCTTACAAGGATTTAAAATCCTTAGACCCATCTTTGGAACATTTAAGAATTTATTTTTTTGATTTTTGTTTAATTTGTATATCTTACATACCTACGCATACATATAAAACCTATTACTTATTGCACTAAATGACATCTTATGCTAATTATAACTTGAATTTGAATTTAGACTTATGTTATATTTTACAAATGTTATATTTTGTGTACATAATAATTTTGCAATTAATCTATGATTAGTATTGCATTTCCCTCCTTACCTTTTTGTACAATTTAATCCATGTTGAATCGCCCTTGGAATCGGTATATTGTAGACCAAAGAACCAGACTTCACGCAGACCGATTGTTTTGACAACTTGATCGAATAGCTGTTTGCCGGTTGTTGTTTGCTGGATGGCAAATTCCAGCTCGGCATCCATAGTGGTAACACGGACATTTAGCTGCAAAGAGGGAGAGAGAGGAAGAAAACCATTAGAAACAGCGAATAAAAATATCAATTTTAAATAAGACGCTCGGTCGTAAAATCTTGTCAATTAATTGCATGGAATTTAAATGTCAATGAGTTAAGTCGCAAGCTCCGCTTCATTCCTTTACCCCCCGCCAACCAGCCCATTTTGGACCAAATCCATTGCATTTTTAACATTTCAATTGTTTTGACTTTATTGATTGCATGCTTGGCCAAATAGCCAGTCAAAATAACAACAAAACAACAAAATAATATTAGAAAGTTAACAATTGTCACGCTTATGTGCAAGTGTTGTGCTGCGACCAATGTTGGATAGGGGGACTACTGGCTGGCTGACTGTCGTTGTCCAGCGCAGTCCAGTGACAATAAATGTTAAAATGTTTGCATTTTTTCTGTGCTGTTGTTGCCAAGATAAATATTTGCCTTTAAGACATGAAAACGGAATTAACAATAAATGAGAAAAAAAAATTGAAATGAATAGTAAAAAGTTGGAAACTGAAAAGTTAATAAACCTGCCAATGAAGAAGACATTATTGTTTAACCCTCTGTATTGAGGAGTGTTTTTAATTTACTTAGTATTATGGTTACTTATTACCATATAAAGTGACCCGTATTTATCAATACTGGTCCATATATTTGGAAACAGTGTAGTACACACATTTCCAAGGTATTTTGAAGACAAGCCATGTAAAATGTTCGAAAATGTTAAAAAAGTAATAATTTCGGAAGCAGGCCCGTGCGTACGTCCTTGTTAAGCAGAAACACCTTTTTCAGCCCTTGGTCCAATTGAAATGAGACATGTTTTCTATAAAAATCGGACATAATATAACCATAGACTAAAGGTATAGACTAAAAAGTTTTAAAATTTACCCCTTCCGGCAGATGTCACAATGGTTGATCTTGGGCCAGTAAAGTCACTCGACTTCGAAAACTATTTATTCATTTTTCTGCTATTTATGTTCTATATTTTTATATTTCACGACATAGTTGGTTAATGTAAATGAAAACAAAGTCACTATTTTATTTTCAATTGATAAATAATAATAAATCATAAAAATATTCAATATTTGAGTTTTGAGAAAATTGAGTGCTCTCTCACAGCATGAACGACATCTATTGAAGCACTTTTTCGAAGATAACAGATGAGACAACTTTTGTTTGTCTATGATATAACAAGCATTTATTTACTAAAGGGTTATCCAGAGCACATATTTACTCGGGAGCAAAACTTGTTCGCGAACAGGATTGCTCGAACAGTGGATGTTTTTTACGGAGTCTACTATTCGCTCTTTTGTTTTGTGTGGGGCCACTCCTGAGTCACTTCTGTTTGAAAAATTAGAGTGAGGGCAGAATCACTCAAAATAGAGCAAATATTTGCTTTAAGAGCGATAATGAGTGGAAAAATGTATTATGTTTTCTGTTTTTCTGTGTGCGTGTGTGTGTAACATCAAACGGGTTTGATATTGCTGTGTATTGTAATAGAGGGAGAATATTGGGAAAGCGAGTATGATATTGAATAAAAAATACCCAAAAAAAGAAATTAAACAACTGTTTAACAAAAACTAAAACAGTGCTTGGCAAGAATAGAATGTGCCCGATTTTGAACGAATTATGCTCCCAATCAAAAACAAGGAAAATATGTTTGCTCATCGGAAAATTCAGTTTGCTCGGTTTTTTTGTATGCTCCCAGGAGTCCACTCTCTCGAATTCGAGTTAGTTTAACCATTTGAAAACAAACGAGCGAGTTTTCCGGAGACCTGTTATTATTTTTTGACAACCAGATCCCACGGGTTTAAAAACCTCAATTTAACCATGAATCACAAACATGAATGGGTGCTCGTTTCATATCGCGCTTCTTCCATTTTATAGACGAAAGTTCATTTTTGGCTTAAATGGCACATAATTAAGCAGAGTTGTCGATTTTAGAGTGAAGATCAGCCAGAACCATTGCAAAAGCTAGCAATGCCATTAACAAGAAGCGTTGCAAAAGCTACCAATGCATGTGAAGGTTTCCTCTGATTTCAGCTATTTTGTCCACATTTTTTTTTTTTTTTTGGTAAACTAAGGAATTTTTTGTGTAGAAGAAAATTGGAAGCTAAGGAATCAGTCCTTTTTCGATTTTGAAGCAAAATAAAGGAAAAAAATAGCCTTGATGGAGCTACTACGACAACGGAGTATGGAATCCAAATAAAATATCAACAAAGGAAGTCAATTGCCTTAATAAGAAAAAAATTAAGTGGAGTGACTCATATGCCAATTTAAATAAAAAGATCTCAATAACCTGCATTTAATATTCATTGAAAAAAGTTCACACAATATTGCACACCAAATATTGTAAGGGGGTTTTCCGCAGATGATGAGCCGCTGTCTGGGAGGAAAAATTGGATCACATGCACTGCATTTAAGCACGAGTTTTATGTTTCTCCATATTTCCGCTTGATTGTCATGTGCGCGTTTTTTTTGCAAATAAAAAAAAGACAAACAAAAGAGTAGACTTGCATAAGGCAGGCGACCCCATAGTCCCCCCACCCTAATCCAGAACCACGTTGTTTCATATATTTTGTTTTATCGGCTATCGTCATTTTCTCGAAATGAAGAAACAATAACATAAAAAAGCGTAGCCCACTTAAGAAGCCAAGAAAGAAGAAAATACATTGACAAAACGTTTCTCAATATTCAAAACAGATAAGCGAATCTCGTCCTCCTTACGCTCCCCCCGAAACTTATGGAAAATGTATATACAAAGCCAAGATATATTGCATGTGCCATGGCAAGAGATTAAAATGTAGAAAGACATGTGACTATTTTTTAGCTTGAATGATTGACTACAATGGGAGATACATTGTTGTTGTTGCTCATGTGTGGAGGCAGGGGCGTGGACTGGAGTGGGGTACTTCATTATTTAAGATATTATAATTTTTGCCATTTTACATGCATTATACATTCAAAAGATTTCCAGGCCTTCAATAGGTCCTCTATACATGGAAGATCTCTAATACAGCTACTAACAATAGAAAATCCTCAATAGGGGGTCTACAGAAAGAAGATAATCAATAGGTCATCTTTAGATAGAAAACCTTCAGTAGGTCTTCTAAAAATAGAAGACCTTCAATAGGTCTCCTATAGATCGAAGCCCTTCAATACGTCTTATACATATCGAAGACTTTGCATTGATCTTCTATTAGTAGAAGAGCTTCAATAGGACGGACTTCTATATACAGAAGACTTTGAATAGGTCTTCTATAGATAAAATACCTTCAATAGGTCTTCTATAGATGTATGACCTTCAATAGTTCTTCTATAGATGTATGACCTTCAATAGGTCTTCTATAGATGGAAGACCTTCAATAGGTCTTTTATAGATGGAAAATCTTCAATAGATATTCTTTAGAAGGAAGACCTTCAATAGAGATTCTATACATGTAAATTTTCAATAGGTCCTCTATAGATGGAAACCTTCAATAGGCCTTCTATAAATGGAAGACCTTTAATAGGTCTTCTATAAATGGAAGACCTTCAAATAGGTCTTCTATATATGGAAGACCTTCAATAGGTCTTCTATAGATGGAAGACCTTCAATAGGTCTTCTATAGATGGATGACCTTCAATATGTCTTCTATAGATGGAAGACTTTCAATAGATATTCTTTAGAAGGAAGACCTTCAATAGAGATTCTATAGAAGGAAGACCTTCAATAGAGATTCTATACATGTAAATTTTCAATGGAAACCTTCAATAGGCCTTCTATAAATGGAAGACCTTTAATAGGTCTTCTATAAATGGAAGACCTTCAAATAGGTCTTCTATATATGGAAGACCTTCAATAGGTCTTCTATAGACGGAAGACCTTCAATAGGTCTTCTATAGAAGGAGCCCTTCAATAGGTCTTCTAAAGATGGAAAACCTTCAATAGGTCTTTTGTAGAGGAAAGAACTTCAATAGGTCTTCTATGGATAGAAGACGTCCAATAGGTCTTCTTTAAAAGAATTGGGTTACTTTGCGATGTAAACTTTTTTATTTTCATAGCCCCATTTTCCTAAGATCTTGGGCTTTTTCCTATAATTATTTTATTGTGTGGCACAGTGTAATATTTTTATTAAAATACTCTCGAATATTGTAATAAATAATAGGTATTAAAAAACCACAAAAATTACAAAATTCTCGGAAGGGTATCATGAATTTTCTCGAAAAAAAAAATAAAACCCCCTTTCGCAGAAATCTTTATTTGTTTAATGCTTGTAATTTGTCGTTTAAGGGGCTTCCGCTGGACATTCTTTCTTGCGAAAAATGTTGTTACTTGGTCTAATCCCCGACCAAAAGCAATTGAACAGATACACCTATTTTTAACCTGATGCGTCAGCTCAAACGGCCAGAGGTATGCCGCCATTTATTGGTTATTCAATCTATTAATTGACGTCACCACTTTTACTTTCATTACATTCCATTTGGAAAAATGTTTGTTTTTCGCTCTAAACCTTTGTCTTATCATCGCGATGGCTTTTCGATTTCATCATTCTTTTGCTGCGTGATTTTTAAGAATTTATTTATTTTTTATCGCATGGGAGATATATTGTTTTTCTTTATTTTTTTTAAACATTTACTTGTATTAAGTTAAGGTTTTCGTTTGCTTTGGCGTTGCATGCAATGTTGTTGTTATCTTTTCTTTTCTCTTTTGTTTTGTTTATTTTGCATTTAACCTAAAATTGTTAATTGGATTTTCTTTTCGTTGGTTGGATTTTTTGCTGTTTTCTTTTTTTTCAAAACTCATCGATTCTGTGGAGCCTAAGCGCGGCTGGCGTATTAAATGTCAATGCGTTTTCACATGTTTCACTGAACACAGCATTTCGAGTGTTGTAAACGACGATGTAAAGGTTTATTTAATATTAAAAGGGAAGGAAATCTTTTTTTTTGATATTTTCGGATTTTAATTTCATATCCGAAAATATCAAAAAGATACAAAAGGGGAGGAAGATCTCAACGTATCTTTCAACTATAGAACATTTATTTTTTTATAGAAAAAATCTCTTCCTATAGAAAAATCTATTTCTTCATTTATGGTTATGAAAAAAAAATTACAGTCATGCAAGACCAATAAAAGATCACCAACTTTTAAAAGACTTATAGGAGATATTCCATATATAGAAGTTCTATAGACGTTCTCCAATATATGAAAGATTTTGTAGAAAAAATGCAATGTATAGAAACATGCAGAAGGTCCAATATTCTTGAACTTCTAGAAGGTCTCCTATCTACAGAAGCCCCATTAAATGTATAATATCTTGGAAAGACCTTCTATGCATAAAAGATCAATAGGTCACCAACTTCTAAAAGACTAATACAATATCTTCCATACATAAAAGATCCGTAGAAGGTCTTCAATCTATAAAATATTTGTAGAAAAAATGCAATATATAGAAGACCTGTTGAAGGCCTTCTATGGAAAAGACTTAGATATTTTTATATAAAAAGCCTATAAAAGTTTTTCACTCTGAAGAGATATATGGGAATTCTCTGGAAGGATTCTATCTATAAAAATATTTAGAAACGTCTTCTCTTTTAAAATCACTTAGAAGTTATTCTATATTCCAAATACCTCAATAGAACATCGTTTTTCTTTCTATACAAAGCCTATGAAAGGTATGCCATATACAAAAGGTCTCTGGTAGTTCTTTTATGCGCAGAAGACTCATGGAACGACTTTTGTCTTTTAAAAATCTGCTGAAGATCCCCTAGAAGCAAGCAACACCTACAGAGGCTCTTTTATATAGAGAGGACTTGTAAAAGAACTTCTATGTACAGAAGACCTTTAAAAGACCTTCTATACACGAAAGGCCTTTTGTCTAAAAAGCCTCTGGAAGATTTTCTAATTCTAAAAGACCTGCGGAATTTAAAAGATACATATGTGGTTGTTATAGAAGCTAGGGTATCTTCAGTTGAATTGAAAAGGTCGAGCGACATAAATAAATAGAGACCTAGCAAACGTATACAATCTGTGGAAGACATGCAATGTTTTACAAATTGTTATATCCAAAAATTTCCCTCAACCCGAAACCTGAAATGAATATGGAATTTATGATTTCACATAAAATTGGATATAAATGTTCGATTTTCTTGTAATTTTGCCCATTCCAATATTTATACCCTACATCACATAGTGGTAAGGGTATTATGTCGTTGTGCATTTGTTTGTAAAAAGGAGAAGGAAGCGAGATAGACCCATAGTTACTTCTGAGGATATTCATAGAATCACTTTCTGAGTCGATTTATGCATGCCATCCCGTCCGTCCGTCCATATATTCTTGTGATCCGATTGAGATGAAATTTTGCAAACAATATTTGTTTGGTCCAAGAACGAGTCCTATTGAAATTGGTGATAATCGGATCAGATTTAGATGTCGCTCCCATATATCTTCAACCGATTTCGGGTTAATTGTGCACCAAATAGCGAATTTAAGTCCTAATAACCTGAATTTTGGTACATCTAACTGAATTCAGTCTCGAAATAAGTGCAACAAATTTGGAGAAAATCGGTTCAGATATAATTATGTATGTTTCATCCGATTTGGTTTTTAAGTCCCCCATATTCGTAATATGCATTTGACAACAATGATATTTGGTACCAGTTATCTTATAGAGCTTGGAAGTACCTCTGCCAAATTTTATCAAGATTGGATCAGATTTGGATATAGCTCCCATATATATCTTCAACTGATTTCGTGTTAATTGTGCGCCAAATGACCAATATCAGTTCAAATGACCTGAATTTTGGCACATCCGATCGAATTCAAATTAGAAGCAAATACATCGAATTTGGAGAAAATCGGTTCAGATATAGCTATAGCTCCCATATATATGTTTCATCTGATTTGGTGTTTAAGTCCCTCATAGTCGTAATATGCATTTGACAACAATGATATTTGGGACCAGATATCTTATAGAGCTCGGAAATACCTCTTCCAAATGTTATCAAGATTGGATCAGATTTGGATATAGCTCCATATATATCTTTAACCGATTTCGGGTTCATTGTGCACCAAATAGCGAATGTAAGTCCCAATGCCATGAATTTTGGTACATCTAACTGAATTCAGTCTAGAAACAAGTGCATCAAATTTGGAGAAAATCGGTTCAGATATAATTATAGCTTCCATATGCATTTGACAACAATGATATTTGGTACCAGATATCTTATAGAGCTTGGAAGTACCTCTGCCAAATGTTATCAAGATTGGATCAGATTTAGATATAGCTCCCATATATATCTTCAACTGATTTCGTGTTAATTGTGCACCAAATGACCTGAATTTTGGCACATCCGATCGAACTCAAATTTGAAGCAAGTACATCGAATTTGGAGAAAATCGGTTCAAATATAGCTATAGCTCCCATATATAGGTTTCATCCGATTTGGTATTTAAGTCCCTCATATTCGTAATATGTATTCGACAGCAAATGATATTTGGTACAAGAAATCATATAGAGCACAGAAATACTTTTGCCAAATTTTATTGAGAACGACTAAGATTTGGATATAGCTCCCATATATATCCTTAATACGATTTCAAGTTTATTGGGTAAATAATGGCTAATATCAGACCAAATTGGGTGAATTTCAGGACGTACGATTCGACTTTGAGCAACTCCGCTCCGATATATTTATTTTTTAATATAATCCTTCTCGAAGTGATATCATGCACTCCATAGCAATGTTATTTTAATGATTAAATGAGATTAAAATGTCTCCGTGAAATTTAGTGAAAATCGATTCAGAATTGGATATGCCTCCTATTTATTAGTTCCCTCTGAAACCAAACTGTAACTACTCTAAAGCCAAATGTTTTCTTTTGTTACGGGAGCTCTACTAAATATGCATAGTAGTGTAGGGTATCGCATAGTCGACCCGCCCGTCTTTTAACTCTTCCTTATTGGCTCTATCTGTATTAGATGAAGTATGAAAATGAAATACTTCCGTCGACTATATCTGGTAGCTCATGCACATTTTAATATTTTCTAAAAATAATCACATATCTTATAAAAAGTGAAGGAAGTCACCAATATAGTCCAAACCTGGCACGTCATAATATTTATATAATACTAGCTGAACCCGGTGCACTTCGCTACCCCTTTTGATTTTATATGCATTCAAAATTTTACTTACGAATATATGTTGGTTAAAAAAAAAAACAAAAAAAAAAATATTGCACTACTTTAATGCGTAAATAACCAAAACCATTAGAAAAGCAGTAACATGGCATACATACACGAAGCGTTTGTCCTTCGGATTTAATTATTTCATAGCAAATACCAATCGTGCAGTAAACTGCAATCTTTTGAATTTGAGTGGCATTTCTATTGCAAATAGTGAATTCGAGATAGCAACATACTTCGCCGTAATAAGCGTATTTCAAATCAATTGTTGTGTTGTTTTTTAGTGTTAGCCTAAGGCGTTGTGGGTCAATGGTTCTTATTAAAATCATATCCCAATCTGATCCGATTTTAATATAATTTTAAACAAATTACTTTTACACCAAACTTCGCCACACCTTTCATATTTTATTGAAATTGGTGCGTCAAATATGTGAAATCGGCCTATAATACATATATATATATATATATATATATATATATATATACATATATATATATATACATATATATATATATATATATATATATATATATATATATATATATATATATATATATATATATATATATATATATATATATATATATATATATATATTTGTATATATATATGGGAGCTATTTATTTTGTAATCAAAATCCCGATACATATTCCAAATTTCTTTCGAATGCAACATACATATCGTGTATGGTGCATAAAATACATGAAATCGGTCGAAAATATATATCAGAGCTATATCCAAATCTGAACCGATTTCAATTTAATTTGACCAATTCATTTTGGCTCCCAATTCCGTTCCTTATTTTAAATTTCATCACAATTGGAAATACATATCGTGTTTGGTCCACCATACATGAAATCGGCCGAAAATGTATATGGGAGCTATATCCAAATCTGAACCGATTTCAATTTAATTTGACCAATTCATTTTGGCTCCCAATTCCGTTACTTATTTCAAAATTTCATCACAATTGGAAATACATATCGTGTTTGGTCCACCATACATGAAATCGGCCGAAAATATATATGGGAGCTATATCCAAATCTGAACCGATTTCAATATAATTTGACAAATTTATTTTCGGATTAAATCCCGTCACACATTCCAAATTTCATTGGAATCGAACGTTCATATTGTGTTTGAGGCATCAAATAAACGAAATCGGTCGAAAATATGTATGGGAGCTATATCCAAATCTGAACCGATTACAATATAATTTGGCAAACTTATTTTTGTTCCAAATTCCATTACGTATTTGGATTTAATTTGGATACTGTATCTTCAACCAATAAATAGATATGTGCATATAAAATGTAAATTTTTGGGAGGTACCTCCGATTCTGATGCTATATCTCCAGTTCCAAGTGGAAATTCAAAAATGTATATAGCCTATGTTACTTTCAGGCGATGTTGCAGTATATATGGAAATTTTCAGGAAAATCTATTCAGTGGTTTTCGAGTCCATAAATTACAAACAAACAAACAAACAAACATACAAACATTTTCCTCTTTATAGATATAGATTTATTAAGTCCGATACGAAATGGACATAGCCTTGTCCATATACATAGGTATGACAATATTTTGAGATATATTACTTTGAAAATTTATAGATAGCTTTGAATTGCTTTAGGAACCATTGCTTCAAAAAAATGTGTCATGTCGTCCCACTTTCTACCATAGCCCCTATATAAGGGTAAATCACGATTTTGTGTACTTCTTACGTTTTAGTCATATTTTTCATTTAATTTCACCATTTCTTGGTATTTTACATTCTTATTATGTAGAAACGCTACTAACAAAAAATATCTTTTTAGTTAGTCCTTTGGTAATCCTTTTATAAAGATAACCCTTGATGTTAATTATTGACGGTGTCTTGGCTTTATTTTTTCAAGCGAGTTGGCTTGACCTTGCTTTTTAAGGCTATATTTATCTTGACATTTTGATTTCAGCTTCTTGAAATGTACTTTGAGAAACCACAGAGTATATTTATATTCTCTTACATATATATTTATAATTTTTATTTTTAAACATTTTATTGAAATCACACTTAACGGAATATTCATTGTTTCATATTTAAATCAATTTCACAAAAATTATGACAAAATCCAACAGAACTAACCGTTTTTGTTTTTAAACTGGCACTGTAACGCCGCAGCCGTATACGATTATCGGAGACAACCATTTGGTCAAGATGCGTTTTAAATAGATTCAAAATTGTTACAAAGGGGTTTCCAATGTGAGGGCGCACAAATCACTTTAGTTTTGCAAAAGCTTTACAAAATTGTTTTCAAATTCAATTTTCAGATTAATTTGCAACGCTAATCCTTGAACTGTGTATAAATGAGCGCGGGTGGTTTTCATCAAAGCGTTTCAAAATTTTGTTCTTTTGTTCCGGTTACAAAACGAAATTTGCACTTTATTGTTAACGGAGGACTAGAAGACAACTAAAAGTCATGTTGGCGACCGACGCGGCGACGACAGTGATTGTAATTGAAAACCGTAGTGGGGAAAATGAAGCAAAACTAAAACAAAAAAAGTCAACTGAAAATGAAAATGAATGAAAAAGCAAACGCCACGAAATAGAATTTTCTCCACCATCTCGCATTTTTTATATTTCAACATTTTCCAGAGCTGTGCGTTTGTTTTCTCTCCTACCGGTCCTCATTGTTGTTGTTGTTATTGCATTTAGTCGTTCAGTAGTCATTTGTTACCAATTTCTACTACTACTACTACTGACAATGTTCCCAACGGGGAAAACAAACGGAAAAGCACACAAGCAACAAAAACAACAACGCCAGCAAGGGAAACAAAGCAAATGCACCACACCTACAATTATTGTTCTAAAACAACTACAACAACAACTCTCTCTCTTATTTATTAAACAAACAATATAAAAAATTAGTCTATTGGTGGTAAATGTTTGATTGACTGACAGGTGGTGGTGGTTGACGGCCTATAAAATAATTAGAAAAAATAGTCGAAAACGGAAATAGCTGGCCAGATTGGTCATCTAGGGTACCCTATTGTTATAGCTGTCCATAAAGAAAATTTTACAAAATTCCGTCAGAACTAAAATTGTGGATTGTTCAAGGACCAGCAATTTAGAACTATTATCTGGATATTTGTTTTTATACCCTCCACCATACTATGGAGGGTATATTAATTTTGTCATTCCGTTTGTAACTCCTCGACATACTCATGTCAGACCCAACAAAGTATATATATTCTTGATCAGCGTAAAATTCTAAGACGATTTAGCCATGTCCGTCTGTCTGTCTGTGTGTCTGTCTGTCTGTCCGTCTGTCTGTCTGTCTGTTGTAATCACGCTATCTTTCGAACAAATTGAGATAGAAGGCTAAAATTTTGCACACATGTATATTTTGCCAGTAGGCAGGTTAAGTTCGTAAATGGGCCATGTAGGTCCAAGTTCTCATATAGCCCCCATATAACGGTACCTCCCGATATTCGGTATTTTGATGATTTTACCGACATTATTCACCGGAATTGTTTCAAATTTGGCATTTGAAGTTCGTAATAGATACTAAAACCTAAGACAGAAAATTATCTGTGCAGGTCCACGCCTTCGTGTAGCCCCCATATAACGGTACCCCCCGATATTCGGTATTTTGATGATTTTAGCGACATTGTTTACCGGAATCGTTTCAAATTTGGTATTTTATGTTCGTAACGGATATTACAGCCATGTAGGTCCACGTCTTCATATAGCCCCCATATAACAATACCCCCCGATATTCGGTATTTTGATGATTTTAGCGACATTATTTAACGGAATCGTTCCAAATTTGGTATTTGAAGTTCGTAATAGATACTGCAGCATAAAACAGAAAATGGGCCATGTAGGTCCACGTCTTCGTATAGCCCCCATATACCGTACCCCCCGATATTCGGTATTTTGATGATTTTAGCGACATTATTTACCGGGATTGTTTCAAATTTCGCATGTGAAGTTCGTATTGGATACTTCAGCCCATGCCAGAAAATTGTCTGTGCAGGTCCACGTCTTCGTATAGCCCCCATATAACGGTACCCCACATATTCGGTATTTTGATGATTTTAGCTACATTATAAACAGATTTTTCTTCAAGTTTCGCATTTAAATATTGTAATAACTTATGACAAAAGTTGCCTATGCAGGTCAAAGTCGTCGTATAAGCATTCGGTATTTTTAAAATTTTAGCAGAATTTTTAACGGATTTTTTTTTATTTTTTTTTTTTTTTGGAAATTGCCAAATTTGTACCAAATGGTGGAGGGTATTAAAAGTTCGGCCCGGCCGAAATTACTGCTTTTTTACTTGTTTTGCCTTTTTTTCTCAAGGATTATCATTATTTTTTTTAAGATTTTAAGGACTATCAAGGCTTAAAACGTATTTTTCTTTCAAATATATTTTAAAGGACTATAATAAATCATATTTCACTTATAACAAACAAATAAACCGAAAACAATGTCACTTATGCTCATTATAGGGTACCTGGGATGAGTCAAATCAATTTCGTTGAAAGAAAATGATTGACGTCTGGGTGGTAAAGGTAAAGCAAAGAAACAGAATTAAAACAAATCTAAACTTAGTCATTAGTCCCAATATATTTATATGGGTTAGTGTGATTGTTCCTCTAAAAAAAAAGGAATATAAAAAGCAAACAAAATGAAACAAAAAAAAGGCTGCCTTTAAATTTTGATATTGAGGTAAGGGTAACTATCAAAAAATTCTCACACATACAAAAATATTTTTGGAATGTACAAAAAAAAAACCCCACCTTAAAATATCCATAGACAACGATTTTTATGTACAGGTATCTGCTTTGTGGGTCAATATCATTTTGATTGAAGAGGGAACTTCGAGAGGAGGAATCAAGTGGTTTTGATTTGTATTTTTATTGTTTACATTGGTAGTAGACTCTGGAAAATATTACACAGGCCGCCCGCCCACAAAAGCGGCATACAACTCTTGCCATACTTCTCTGATTATTTTCTGTTTTTTTTTGTTTTTAAGTGAAGGCATAACAATTCGTGTGTACTGACACAATCCACAATTAATAGACGACGCAAAAACAACTAGAAGAACTAGAAATCATAAACAATCTGAAAATATCGAATCGGACGACCACGATGATGATGGATGATGAGTCAGTTTGTCAGTCAATTGAGTGCATTTGACAGTTTGTTGCCACTGCAGCAGCAGCAGTAGTACCATTAGTGTGTGGGTGGTCACCCCAAGTGGAGGTAGAGGGTATGGTCGAGCATTTGAACAACAACCAAATGAATAGGGACAACGTCATCGAAACAATTGCTTGTTTTAATTAGTCATGGTTTCCAACAATGAAGGTGAGGCAGAGAGCAGACGTCGACACACACACACAACAAATTATCGAAAAATAAACATGGCCCGAAAAAACATGTCTAAAAATAATTTAAACGAGGGCTTTAATTATGAATCACAGTTCAAAAAAAATGTTCATTTTATTATTGTGGGAAGGTGGATTTTTTGGTGGGCTGTAAGAGATAGAATTTGTAATACTCTAACATTAATTTACGGATTATTAAAAGATCTACCAGGGCATAAATAACAGATTTTTAAAGCAAAATATTTAAGGGATTATGATTTAGAAATTATTTCAAGTACAGGGTGAGATGAAAAAACTGCAACCAACTTCAGACCGCTGTCGATTCTAAGCCAATCGTCCGACAGCTGTTAAAATAATTCCAGTGACAGCTCATTATATTGTTTAGAAGCGTACAGAAGCATTTTGGAGAGAATTTTCCAGAAAAAAGTTATTCGTGATGGAATTTAAGCGTGATAGTGTGATTTCTTTATATTTGGCTGGAAAACCACAAGTGGCTATCGTTAGAGCACTCCAGCATTTCAATGTGAATAAATCTTTTGTGTCTCTTACCATCGCTCGTTACGGAGATACTGGTAGCGTAACCCGACGTCAAGGAAGTGGACTGAAGAAAACAGCAACATCAGCAGAAATGATTCGAAAGGAAAGAAACGACTTGATCAAAACCGTCGCAGTGACCAAAAAATTGCTCGTGAGCTGAACATATCGCAATATTATATTCGGCAATTTTTGAAAATGAGCTCGGGCTAAAGCCGCTGAAATTTCTAAAAGTGCAAGAACTTACACCGCAACAGAAAAAAATATACTGAAAAGAGCTAAAGAGTTGCTTCGCTTGGCCGAAAATGGTGAATTGCCGAATATGATTTTCTCCGATGAGAAAACATTCGTTGTCCATTCGTTTGTATACAAACAAAATGATCGTGTTTACTTGACAAAGAGGTCAGCTGAAAATGTGCACCTTCGGTTGGCCACCAGAACTCAAGCGAAGGCCATGGTGATGGTGTGGGCCACCATAACAGCCAATGGTCGCTCTCCGCTCGATTAATTATTAATTATCGTGGCATCAGAATAAATGCCGAATATTATCGCGAAAATATACTAGAGGGTGTATTAAAGCCTTGGACACGCAAACATTTTGGCCGCAGACCTTGGACATTCCAACAGGACTCAGCACCACCGCACTCAGCACGGGCCACAAAAGAATGGTTAAAAATTGAGGTTCCCCGTTTCATTTCCAGCGCACAAAGGCCACCAAAATCTCCGCATACCAATCCGTTGGACTATTGTGTCTGGAGTATTTTGGAAAGGAAGTTTGGCACTAAAAAATACCAACGTGTCGATTACCTCAAGCAAGCGCTTCGCAGGGAATGGGGAGCGTGTGACGGTTTCATTATCAATCATCAAATTCGATCAAACGATCAAATTTAAACTTATTCTAAAAGTTGATGCTATATCCGACAATTTAAAATTTAAAAACAAAAATGTAAAAATTATGGCGTTTGACTTTGTTGCAGTTTTTTTATCTCACCCTGTATTTTAATCGTGGATTTTACAAAATATTTTTTTTTAAAGAATATTTTTTCGAGGAATAATCGACAAATGCCTTTTAAGAGAAACTTTTTCAAAGACCAACGAAAAAAATCGTAGATTTTTAAGGAATATTTTTAAGGACTACCACAGTAATATTACTATATTAAAAAATATATATTTTTATGTACTACCTCAGAAGAAATCGTGTATATTTTAAAGAATATTTTTAGGACCACTAGAGTAATAATTTTGATTTTTTAAAAAATATTTTTCAAGGATCATCCGACAAATAATTGTGGAATTTTAAAGTATAGTTTTTAAAGGACCCTATATTATTCGTATTCGGGGATTTTGAAAGAATATTTTTTTCAAGATTCATCAGAAGAATTGCCGGAGGAAAAATCATCATGGATTTTCTAGAATATTCTATAAGGCTCATTCTATTTTTTAAGTATATAGCTAAGGACAATTTATATGTCCTCATCTGATGCGGATTTTTTCTATATACACAACTAATATAGCCCTAAATCGTAACTCCAACTGAATTTAACCAAATTTTATTTTTATGTAACACGTCCACCACATAAAATCTGATTACATCTTATCAATTGCGGTTATATAATTTCATGAGAATTTCACGGTATGGTATCCTTATCAACTAATGACGACAAACGAACCAATAATTTAAAGAAAAAATTAAACGCTTTGTAGCAATGACGTCAATACCATGACGATTAAATCTAAGGAATGTGACTGACAGCCAAATTGACGGAGACGACGAAGGCCAGAGATAAAATACACATTTTTTTCATTTCTGGTTAGATACAAAAATCATTTCTCAAGATCTTAATCGCATCGGGCTATTCGAAAATTTATGAGAGGTTTTTTGAACAGCAATTTTGAAAATTTCAATTTTCAAGTACACAACACCATCGCCAAATGAGAGATTCCTATCATCGAGAAGTACGTCAATAATATGGCTAATTTGCAGACGTCTCATTATCACAAAGCTAATTGATTATTTAATTTATTAAAAAATTAGAAATTTCGAAAAAATTTACTACGCCACAATTGTGCGTTCGTCATAGTTTTGGAGGGTCGATATATAATTGATTTATTCCCAGAACTTAATTTATTACCAGAAGTTAAATATTTATTATCAGAAGTTAAAAAAAAAACAGATTATCAATTTAAATTATTGTTATGCATCCTATATACAATTCAAACTACTGTGCCAAATTTTAAAGCTAATAATGTAGCTGTATCGTGATTTCAACATCGACTTAGAATTGTATGCTGATCATGAATATATATAAAGGGTGAGATGAAAAAACTGCAACCAACTTCAGTCATTTTACTGAGAATTTTCCAGAAAAAAATGTTATTCGTGATGGAATTCGAGCGTGATAGTGTGATTTCTTTATATTTGGCTGGCAGAAATGGTTCGAAAAGTAAAGAAGCGACTTGATTGGCTCGAGAGCTGAACATTTCACAATATTCCATTCGCCAAATACTGAAAAATGAGTTTGTGGTAAAGCCATTGAATTGTAAAAAGTGCAAACTTACACCGCAACAGAAAGAAAATAGACTCAAAAGAGCTAAAGAGTTGCTTCGCTTGGCCGAAAGTGGTTAACTGCCGAATTTGGTTTTCTCCGATGAGAAAACATTCATTGTCCAGCAATTTGTAAACAAACAAAATGATCGTGCTTACTTGCCAAAGAGGTTAGCTGAAAATTTGCACCTTCGGTTGACCACCAGAACTGAAGCGCCGGCCATGGTGATGGTGTGGGCTGCCATAACAGCCGATGATCGCTCTCCGCTCGTATTAATCGACCGTGGCATCAGAATAAATGCCGAATATTATCGCGAAAATATTCTGGAGGGTGTATTAAAACCTTGGACACGTAAACATTTTGGCTGCAGACCTTGGACATTCGAACAGGACTCAGCACCATCGCACTCAGCACGCGCCACCCTAGAATGGTTACAAAATGAGATTCCTCGCTTCATTTCCAGCGCACAATGGCCCCCAAAATCTCCGGATACCAATCCGTTGGACTATTGTGTTTGGAGTATTTTCCACAGCAAGGTAAAAAATACCAAAGTGTCCATCCCCTCAAGCAAGAGCTTCGCCGGGAATGCCCCAAAATACCCCAGAGCAACATTCGTGTGACGGTTTCATTGGCCGTTTGAAGGCCATGTTGCAGTTTCTTTTATCTCAGCCTCTACTTTATGGGGTCTATGACGAATATTTAAAGGAATTACAAACGGAATAAAAAATTTATTATACCCTCCTTTCCAAGGTGTAGGGTATAAAAATTTAGCTAACATATTCACAATTATTCTCATTATATCTCCTTTGAAATATTTTCATAAAAATCAAAAAAAAAAAAAAATAATAATTCTTCAACAATTTTCTACTAGGAATCAATAAAAAAATTAAAAGTGTTAAATTTTTCCATACCGAAAACCTACGTTATAAATATTCCAAATTTCATGAAGGGGATTTACATTTGTCGTTTTTTTTTTTTGTTTTGCAAATAACACTAACACTTCCCCATTGGTGTTCCAAAAAAAGTAAACCATTTTATCTCTGATAGTTTTTCCCTTGATAACATAACGATGAAGAGCTGAGACAAAAAAGCCAATGACACGTCCAAATAATTTATTCATTATCAATTTGAATAAACTATCGTCATCATCATCGGCATAAGTTGTTGCAAAATATATGCGCATCCAATTAAAATTTATGAGCAGTTGAAAGGGAGGGGAGAGATATGGGGTTAAGTTATAAATTTGTGTATCTCGCTACTAGGCCATATCACATTTGGCAAATGTGACATTTGTATATTTTGTTTTTTTCTTTTTATTTAATTGAGTCCATAACATCAGCTAATAGTTGTTGGCACGTAATGACGCCAATATTACTGCCACCATTAACAGAGTGCAAAAATATTTTAAATAGTTTTTTTTCTGTTTTTTTATTTTTATTTTAATGAACCAACAAATTGTGACAAAAAAGTCACGCGCCAATTTTTGCATTTGGCTTTTGAAGTGATTTGGGTTTAAATGGGAGGAGTGATTTGAATTTGAGACATGAATGAAGAATGAAATTGCATAATGTCAAGCAACACCTGAAATACCCATTACAAATTGGTCGAAACTGCAGTGTTTGTGTTGCCAATTAATTTGGGATGTTGGTTGAATAAAAAATCTCCCAGCCGACCATTGGTTAAATCTCAGTGAACCATTATACAGGGTAAGAAAAAACAAGTAAAAAGCTGTAAGTTTGGCCGGGCCGAACTTTTGGCACAAATTTGGCAATTTCCAAAAAAAAAAAATAAATAAATAAAATCCGTTAAAAATTCTGTTAAAATCTTAAAAATACCGAATGCCTATACGACGACGTGGACCTGCATAGGCAACTTTTGTCATAAGTTATTACAATATTTAAATGCGAAACTTGAAGAAAAATCTGTTTATAATGTAGCTAAAATCATCAAAATAGTATAGGGGGTACGGTACTGTTATATGGGGGCTATACGAAGACGTGGACCTGCACAGACAATTTTCTGGCATGGGATGAAGTATCTATTACGAACTTCACATGCGAAATTCGAAACGATTCCGGTAAATAATGTTGGCACTAAAAAATACCAAAGATCACGCAAGCGCTTCGCTGGGAATGGTTCAAAATACCGCAGAGCAACATTCGGGCAGCGTATGACGGTTTCATTGGCCATTTGAAGACCGTAATTCGTACCAAAGGTGACCATTTCCAACAAATCTAAACTTATTCTAAAATTTGATGCTATTTCCGACAATTTTTGCTTTTATTCAATAAAATTAAAAAAAAAAATGTAAAAATTATGGCGTTTGATTTTGTTGCAGTTTTTTATTTTTTTTGTAGACTATCCATCTCTGCATTTTCTGTAATTTACCTTGTCAAATTTCTCTGAACAAAAGCAGGTTTCCATCTCTTATTTCTGTGTATACAATGGATTTATAAACATAAATTTTGACAATGAGACGTTGTCAAACGACTAATTTTGACTAAAAATTGTAAACATACGATTGCATGGCTTTACCTTCTTAATTCTACCATGGCCTTTTTTTATTTTCTAAATTAGACTGCTTTTAGGCTCAGCCCAATCGATTAAAACAAAAAGAAAACATATGTGTAAAATCCTATTAATAGTATTATTTTAGAATTATTATTATTGTTATTATTATTATTATTATTATTATTATTATTATTATTATTATATATTATTATTATTATTATTATTATTATTATTATTATTATTATTATTATTATTATTATTATTATTATTAATATTATTATTATATCACTATTATTTTTTTATTTATTTATTTCTTATGGTATTTTTATTACTTCTGTTTTATGATCAGTCTATTATTTTTTTCTTTTTATTATTTTTACATTATTATTTTATTTATATTTTTTAAATCATTTTTGTTATTATTTCTTTTAAAAATATTAATAAAAAATTGCAACACTTACCGCTTTGCGTGACATTTTGCTTGCGTTGAATTATTCCTTTTACAATTTAAAACAAAATAAATCCAAAAATTATTAAAAAAGAATTGTAATTTTGTTTATATATACACGACTATAGATGATTGTGTATTAAATTTTGATTGTACAAAGGTATTGAAATGGGATCTGCAATGAAAAGAGGAAAAAAATACAATTAAACTTCATGTAATTTTAAATTGGTGAATAATTTTAAGAAAAAAAGAAACATTTGCAATAACATATTTATTTACAGAATTAAAAATAATTCACAAAATAATATTACTCATTAACAAATATAGAAATTTAAAAAAAAGTATTTACTTTGGCAATTAAAAACAATTCACAAAATATTGTTACTCATTATATCTCCATAAATACGTGATTCATATTTATAGAAAGTTGTTATTTTTGTAATCAATAACATTGCCTTATAAATACATCAACTTTTTGTTTACAACTGTTTGTCAATTTAAGGTTATTTTTTATTGTTGATGTATTTAAAATGCAATCAAATACAATACAGACAGTAAGCAATTTTTTATATTTGTTTGCAATTTTTTTTTTTTTTGTAAATAACCTAAAACAGAAAAAGCCAGTTAACATCAACTGAATGAATTTGATATTATACTGATCGCCAAATATGGCAATGAATATATGAATAATAGCCTAGCTAAGAGTAAATTATCAATAAATATCCAGAAAAATGAATATCAATATTCACGAAGACAGGACAATTTTCATGAGAAGACAAAAAAGAAGAAATATGGAAATAATTTGAACATAAAATATGTCTTGCTTATTACCCTCTATTTTTTTTTTATATACTGAAAATTCTCCACCATTTGGAACGAAGTTCGAAAATTTTCAAAAAATAAAATCCGTTAAAAATTCTGTTAAAATTATAAAAAAAAATCGAATATAGCCGTTATATTGGGGTCCATACGTGGACCTGCATAGGCAAATTTTGTCATAAGCCATTACAATATTCAAATACGAAACTTGAAAAAAAATCCAGTGTATAATATAGCTAAAATCATAAAAATACCGAATATAGGAAGGTACCGTTATATTGGAGCTATACTAAGACCTAGAGCTGAATAGACAATTTTCTGTCACAGGCTGTAGTACCTATTAGGAACTTCAAATACGAAATTTCAAGCAATTTCGGTGAATATTGTACCTAAAATAGTCAAACTATCGAATATAGGGAGAAACTGATATATGGGGCGAAGACATGAACCTGCATACACAATTTTATGTCATAGACTGTAGTTTCCATTACGAACTCTAAATACGAAATATGAAACAATTTCGGTGAATAATGTTCCTGAAATCGTCAAAATATCGAATATCGGGAGATGCCGTTGTATCGTGGACCTATATAGACATTTCTCTTCCAAGGAGTAAAGTGCTTAGGAAGAACTTGAGGTTGAACCTATATAGACAATACTCTTCCGGGGGTAAAATACTCAGAAGGAATTTTTTTGTGGATTTTCAGACAATTTTATGGAAAATAAAAATACCGAATATCGGGGGTACAGTTATATGGGGACTGATATAGTCCATCTTCGAACTTGACATGCCTGCAGACAAAAAACTGATCTGTACCAAATGTTAGCTTCCTATTTTTATTGGTTTTGAGTCTGGAGTGATTACAACAGACGGACGGATGGACAGGGCTAAATCGTCTTAGAATTTCCACGATTATCGCGTGCCTTCGTAAATAAATCCATGATTAAAAGATATTTTTATTCATTCTTATTCTTTCAAAAATCGCTTTTATTCTGCTGAAGGTCCTTCAAAATATATCTTCTAAAAATCCGCAATTAAATTCAACGATTATTGAACTAAAAACGTCGTCTTTTGAACAAAAAAATATGCTTCGGAAATCTGTGATTATTAAACTGAGAGTTTTTAAAAATATGTTAACAAATCCAAGATTGATTCGAAAAATATTTTATAAAAAGTCCTAAAATTATTTATTATCGATTATCTAATTATTAAAAATCCACAATTAGTTATTGTTCGTACAAAATATAATTATTACAAAATCCATGATAGACTGATAGGCATTTAAAAATTATAAATTTAAAATCCATGATTATTGGATTCCAAAACAAAGTCTCAACAAATCCACGATTATGGATCTAATAGGCCTTAGTAAGTTATTCTCAAAAAATCAATTATGACAAAAAGTTTTTCTTAAAATACAAAATGATTAAATTATTATTTTGTGTATACGAAAAAAATCAAACTCGTCGCATGTTGTTAACAAAACGTTTCAAACTAAATATCGTTTCACTTTTATTCAGAATAACAATTTATTTGTCATGGTCACGTCGCGACGGAGAGCAGAGTTAATAATAATCTTCATTCATGCCAAAAACCACAAATTAAAACGAAAACAAAAAAATCCAAACAGCAATAATATTTAAATTTAACGGTCAAGAATTAAGATCAAGATAAAAATCTAAAACAAAACAACGCTCACACACACGACCAGACAAATTTAAATGATGTTTATTGCAATCATCATGAAAAAAGGGTCTGGAGAAAGAGAGAGGTAGGAGAGGCAAGTAAATTTCACTGAGTTCGATGTCTTCATTTCTCTGACAGTGTGCAGGAATAATAAAAAGTATAATAAACAAAAACAATAATTTACTAAAAATTAATGTATTAATAATAAATTACCGATGAAAAGTAATTTGCCTTGAACTTGATTTTACTTTGGCACAATGATACAAAAAACACAAATGCGATAGACACACATACACGGATAAAGAAATGTGAGCATTCAATAAGAGAAGAGAGACTTACAAAATACGTTGGGGTTTTTTGATATTTTATGAGTCAAACTTAAAGAAGTCATTGAATAAAAATTTCGGAGTGAGGAGAGTTTTTTGCTTACAAATTACGCTCTTTTTAATTTTCATAAAAAGAGTAAAAATTATAAAGAAATGAAAAGTAGAAACACACACAGCCCGACCTTAAACCACTGCCAAAAACGTTTTGTCTGCCCAGTTAATGATCTTCTCGATGATGATAATGATCATCCTAATAATGAGAGTCACAAAAAATCTATTCTCTATCTCTCACAGAGAGGTCTCACACACACATAGTCCAACAAATCCAATACAAATTGCAATCCAAAAGATATGTATTTAATTTTTTTGCAAAAATTATGGATGAAAGAGGAATCTGAAAAAAAGATACAAATATGAAAAGCGAAAGAAAGAACAAAACCCAAGAAGAAGACAAACAAGTCATTCAGTCATTGTTCACCGATACATGAACAAAAGTTTGAGGTTAATTGTATACAATAGTGTTTGGTGTCGCTCGTTGTTGTTTATCGTCTTTATTGCTGCTGCTGGCGGCGTTGTTGTTGGAGAGACTACATGACATTGTTGCCCCCGTTGCTGTTTTGTTGTTCGGTGCCATTGCCATCGACCATCTAGCCACACAAGCAATGTGTGTCTGCGTTTTCATTTTTCGTTCTTTTTGCATGGAATGAATGAAAATCAAGAAGACAACAAAGACAACAAAGTACAATTTATTGGGTGTGTTTTTTCAGAAGAATTGGTTTTGTGACTTTTAAAGATATTTTTCGGAGGAGTAGTGTGAACTTAGACAGGGTTTTTTACGGACTTGTCCTGCCTGCCAATAATCGTGGATTTTTAACTAATCTATTTCAGTGGTTCAGCAGACACATAGTTGGGAATTCTTAAAGACTATTTTTTAAAGGACCATCCGGCCAATAATCGCGAGTATGTTTTTGAAGGTTCATTTCCAGGAAAATAACAGCAATTTTTTCGAATATATTTTTGGACATTAATCAGGTATAATCGTGGGTTTTTATGGAGACCCATCAGTCTAATAACGTTGAGATTCAATGAATATTTTAAGAAGCATCAAATCAATAATCGTGTATTTTCAATGAATATCTTTTGAGATATTATTAGGCCATCCAATACTTGTAGAATTTTGGAGAATATTTTCTTGGAGGATTATCTGCAAACGAATCGAGGATCTATAATTAATATTTTGTGAGGGATAATGGAGTCGTGGATCCGTATATTTTTCATAATACATTCGACCAAAAATCCTAGATTTTTGAAGGATATTTTTAAAAAGACCATCAGGAAAATATTATTCCGGAGCCCTATGAGGCCAATAATCGTGAATTTTTTTTAAGCATACTATTTGAAAGCCCATCATACCAAAATATTGGATACATATAAAAGAGTAGTGAAATAACTGACTGATCTAGCTAGAATTTATCATGAAGGCCAGTCTTGGTGCGTAGGCCTGCGATAAGGCTTGGTTTTTGGAAATTCGTACTAAAAATGTACGAAAAGTACTACAGTAGTAGTACTGCGATAAGGCTTGGTTTTTGGAAATTCGTACTAAAAAGGTACGAAAAGTACTACAATGTACTAAAAAAATAATACTTTGTGTGAGACAAACGGAATGAGCTAGAGTTCCGGAATGAGAGTATTCTCTATCAGTGAGGATACATGTGTCAGAGAGTTTTTGAAATACCGAACTTTAAGGTTATGAGAACTTCTAAAATGGTACCATTTGGTATAACGGGTACGGATAGAGCTAAAAACTTGAAACTTCGTATGAGAATCAAGGTTGGAAATTAAGTTTGTTATATAAAGGTGTTTTGGAAAAGTGTACTAAATGTGCTAACTGTACTTAATGCTACTAAATTTGGAACAGGTTGGTTTAGGGTGAATGGATGAAGCTTAAATTTTAAAATTTTGTATTTGGGTTCCTGCTGGTGGTTGATTTATGATAAAGAGGTGGTGTTGGAAATGTGTACTAAAAGTGCACGAAAAGTACTGTATTTGGTATAATTTTTTAGTACGTTGTTGCCACATATCCCAACTAATTTTGGCATATTATGAGTTCTTAGTAAGCCTCCAAGCTAAAAAAATAATATGGATGCAGGTTTTGATATAGTCTAGCCGCAGTACACATTTACAAGCGGTATTGTCTGTAGGTAAATATTTTAAATTTTCACTATGTCAGTAGTGGTACCTCCTCCCAAGTATGCTTTTTCCAACCAATATTCTCAGGGAGAGTGAAAACTTCGGAGGAGAACAGGTCAATATCGTGAGTTTTATTTTTTAATAATATTTTTGAGGCCCTTCTGGGTAATAATCGTGGAATAACTGAACAAAAATCGTGGTTATTAAAACAACATTTTTTGGAGGCATTAAAGGTGTCTTATAAAGCCAAGAGTTGTGTATTTCTAAAGAATATTTTCGAAGGCCTATGAGACCAAAAATCGCCGGTTTTAAAGGAATATTCTCTCGGACCCCATAAGGTTAATATTCGTGGATTTTGCAAGCAGTATTTTAAGGCCAAAAATTTGAAGATTTTAAAGACTTTAAGACCTTCAAGTTAAAACATAGGGGGATTTTTAAGACAATTTTTCAGAGTCCAATAAGACCAACAATCACATTTTTTTTAAATTAATTGTTCATAGTTTTCTAATTCCAGAGTCGTAAATTTCAAAGCATATTTTTCGGAAGACTTTAAGGCCAATAATTGTGGATTAGTAAGGAGTATTATTTTAGGGATATTCAGTGATTTTTTTTGGGAATTTTTAAAGAATATTCAGGATTTTCAAAATAAAAAAATTAAACATTATGACACTCCTTCCTTCTTCAGCTTTTTATCTTAACATCTAAAAAAAACTAGCTGCCAGACAAAGACATGCATCATTGCACTTGTAAGTCAAGAATGAGCGAACACAAAGCCAAAACTCACTGACATGTCTATCTGATGTCTGGGAAGCATTCATCTTTGACATGATGCACTTGATTTTCTGTGACTTTTCCTCCTCACAACTGGCGGACTGACGACACAATTCAATTAAGAACGACGACTAATTCTGGGCAAAATCGTAAATTTCACGCTTTTGTGGTGTTGACATTTGGGCAAAAAAGAAAAAAAAAAAAAAACAAAATTTGTTTTCTAGTTTCTTGGGACGATAACTTTTTTTATTTTATTATTTCCTCTGATTTTGTGTTTGAATTGAATTGTGTAACGGTTTTTTTCTGAGAAATACAATCATCATCGGCATCAGATTTTTTTTTCATACGTCACTATTGGCATCGTGGGACTGTAATTTTTTGCATATTACTCCTCCCATGCCCCAAATCGAAAAATACGATTAAAATTTTGGGCGAATTTGTGATGAATGAATGGTTGAATGAATAAAAATGTCTGAATTTGTGATTGGAAGGCAAGGCGTCATTTCCGTTTTGTGTGCGAAAAACGTTTTATTTATTTATTCAAGATTATTGCAGTAGCGTCGTTTTGTGTATTTTCTAAAGAATAGTCAAACTGAATTATTGTGTAGTGGTGGCGATTGACACTGGCAATTAGATTTCCGTTTAACCCTCAATGGAGAGAAATGGAAATCAAAGTGTTATGCATATACATTTATCACAAAATTCAAGTTCAACTTTAAAGTGAGAATAATTTGAGGCATTGAAGACTAAATCTTATATTGCAAACATTTCAGATATTCACACAAACTCACATTTCCGTTCTGATTTCATCTAGATTTTGTGTTCCTTTTTTTGGGTTAATGATTCAGAAATAAATTATTAATGATTCAAAACTCTCTCGCTCTGCTCAATTCACGATTCTATGAATCATTAATGGAATTTTTTGCATCTTAATGTCAGCAACACGTGATTTATTATTACGGATTCGTAGACTGAAAGTTTTCAATGAATAAACCGCGTAATCGTTTCTATTTTTAAATTTATTGAATGTGATGATGATGACGACCAGATCAATGACGATTTTCGACTTCCAGATAACATAAGTTGAATGAGAGGGATTCTGCACTTAGAATGAGTCTTAAAACATAGAGTTATTCAAATTATTTCTAGATATATCTAGGAGGTCTTAAACGAGACGATCCGGAAAATTTTTACGGGAAAATTTTCCATGAAGATCTAAGGAGGCTTATGAAGCCAATAATTGTCGATTTAAAAAAATATTTCTTTCGAGGGCTTAAGAAACCTTTAATTGTGGGTTTTAAGAGAATATACAGGGTGAGATGAAAAACTGCAACCAACTTTAGGCTGCTGCCATTTCTAAGCCAAAAGCATTTGGTGAGAATTTTCCAGAAAAACAGTTATTCGTGATGGAATTCAAGCGTGATAGTGTGATTATTTATAATTGGCTGGAAAACTACATGTGGCTATAGTTAGAGCACTCCAGCATTTAAATGTGAATTAATTTTTGTGTACCATCGCTCGTTACCGTGATACTGGTAGCGTAGCCCGACATCAAGGAATTGGACGGAAGAAAAGTGTCGATCGCCTCAAGCAGCGCTTCGTCGGGAATGGGCCGTGACGGTTTCATTTTTTATCTCACCCTGTACTTGTAGGAAGTAGACGCCGATAATGGTAGATTTATTAAGGATATTGTCGGAGGCCTGTAAGGCCAAAAATCGTGGATTTTTGTAGAATATTTTTCAGAGACTTTCAGACTAAAAATTGTGGAGGCCTCTATAATCGTTGATTTTTATAGAACATTTTGAGGGGTTTTTAAGCTAATAAAAGTGGCTTTTTAAAAAATATTTTTGGAGAGTTTTGAAGCCAAAAATGGTATATTTTTAAAGATTTTTTGGAGTTTTATGATATTTTTATTATTTAAGATTTTTATATGATTTTTAAAGAATGGTTATGAAAGGAGAAATATTTTTCGGAATCTTATAAGACAAAAGATCGAGGATTTTTTAAGAATAATTTTCGGAAATATATAAGATCAAAGATCGTGTATTTTTAAAGAACATTTTTCGGAATTTTATAAGACAAAATATCATGGATTTTTAAAGAATATTTTTCGGAAACTTAAAAGACCCAAACTCGTGGATTTTCAAATAATATTTTTCGGAAACTTAAAACGAAACTCGTGGATTTTCAAATAATATTTTTCGGAAACTTAAAACGAAACTCGTGGATTTTCAAAGAATATTTTTCGGAATTTTATAAGACTGAAACTCGTGGATTTTCAAAGAATATTTTTCGGAATCTTATAAGACCGAAACTCGTGAATTTTCAAAGAATATTTTTCGGAATTTTATAAGACAAAAGATCATGGATTTTTAAAGAATATTTTTCGGAATCTTATAAGACCAAAACTCGTGGATTTTCAAAGAGTATTTTTCGGAATCTTATAAGACCGAAAATCGTGGATTTTCAAAGAATATTTTTCGGAAACTTAAAAGACCAAAACTCGTGGATTTTCAAATAATATTTTTCGGAATCTTAGAAGCCCAAAAATGTATATGCAAAGCTTTTTTGTTAGGACCTAACATCTATTTCACAGAAAGTTTTTCTTTTCTCACAGTTTCGTAATTTAAACAATAATATCTCTTAACAAAATTTCCATGTGCCTAACGCATTCCAGTTTGACACATGTCACACCTGAATTCTGATGACTGATTGATGTTTCCTAAAATAAGCTGGAATTTCATGGTAAAGAACTACTGATAACAGTTATTGCTTGGTAAATTGAAAACTTCAATTTGGGTCATATGAACTCATCTATATATATACATTACTATATATAAGTCTTTTTAAACGTTCCAGCAAATAACTTTAACATTTTTTGAATAAACAAAAATAGAATTCAGGCGAAAATATATGTCCCATTTAGGAGTAAGATTATTTAATTTTAGCACAAACAAAAGATAAAATTCCGCATACAGCCACGACATCTTATAAGGAACTGAGTAAAAAGTTTCCTCTTTACTATTTAAAAAAAAATTCAAAAAAAAAAATAATCAAAAATTTTCCAATTATTGTTATTCTCTTTTGTCCCGCCCAACTGTCTTTTATCTAATTTTAGATTGCATTTTGAAAAAAAAAAGTTACAAATACCATATGAATGACACTGGTGATGTGAGAGGAGAGAGAGTGAAAAGTAAGACAAGGTTTTGATAACTCGAAGAGAAGAAAAAAACAAACATTCACCCATTGTTATCTTCTGAATTTAATTCCGGTTATGATTTCATTTTTATCTGTTTTTTTTTTTTATCATTCCTAGGCAATGGTGACAATTTTTGCCAAGTTTATATTTCTGTGATATTTCGGATGAATAAATAACCCTTGGTTTACTTCATTTCTTAGACAAACTGTTTTTTTTTCTTGGACTTCAAACAATCATGTGAGTCATTCCAACAAATATTTTTTTTCTTTTTGGGTTAGATCTTAATTAGCGATAATTAGATAAAATTAAATATTTAAAATAAAATATCTATTTTATAATTGGCGGTATTTCTTTTATTATTGATTGGGATAAGACAATTTTAGAATGTAAATATCGACAAAGATAAGGGACGAAAATATATTTTGGTATTTCCGTTTTCATTGCCGCTTCTCAACGAATGAATATATGTTATTAATAAAAAACACACTTTACTAATTAGTACTTAGTTCTGATTCTAGTTCCTTGCGCAAGCCGCAAATTTAAAATGTACAGCGTCATGTAATTAATAGACCAATTGTTGATTTAATAAGCATTTCTTTATGAATATTTTGCATAACATGTGTTTGTTTAATAGCAGGGGGAAACAATAGCAACAACAGACAAAAACCAAGCGTTCTACTTTTTCACGTAGAAAAAAATGGATATGAAAAGTAAACAAAAAATACAAAACACATGAAAGCAAAAAAAAAAAAAAAAAACTCATAAAAACTTGGCACTGTTTTTGGGGATGAATGGACGTTTTTTTCGTAAAAAAGAAATCGGTCATGAATGGTGTAGTGTTACATATTTTTATTAGAACATGGACCGACAATGGTTTCAACAATGCCCCAAAATAACAAAGTACCTTTTTATGAGGACCCTATCAAAATGTCAAAAAATGTTTGTATGTGTGAAATTTGAAGAGAGTTGAATGCTTATTTCGCTTTCTTTGAGCGTTTTGTTATTTTTAAATCTTGAACCCTATGTGGGGTACCATCCATCTGTACCATTTTTTATTACGAATCTAGTTTTGATAGAAATATTGAAATGTGTCAAGTATGAATGGAATCGGATGTCAATTTCGTGTTTTATGAGCCTCATGGATATTCAAAAATTTTAACATTTGTGGGGAGTTGCCAGAAGAAATGGAACGATATATTCCATCTTCACGCCAGACCTTGGGTTCATAAAAATATTGTAATGTGTGTAATTTTAAGACAATCATACTCTTACATCACATTTTGTAAGAATTATAACTATTCAAATTATAACTATTCAAAATTTGTACCCTTTTGTGGGTGGCACTTGATGGAGTGGACCGATTCTGTCCATTTTCGCACCTGTCAAATACTGGGATTTGCAAAGTTTTGAGAAAAATTGGATTATTCTTTCTTTTTCTGTGCAGTAAAATATTTTTTTTTAATTTCGACTTTTTGTGGGAGAGATACCAGAAGGAGTGGACCGATATCGCCCATCTCCGAACGCGATCTAAGTTAGATAATAATATTCCGATGTACCAAGTTTGGACCAAATCGCATACTCCTTTCGAGAGTTATCGTGTGCACTAGCCAGACAGACAGACGGACGGACGGACATCGGACACCATACGCCAATTGAACTTCAATATTTATACTCTCAGCCACATGGTTAGAGAGGGTATATATCATTTGAAAATAGCGGTTTTTAACCCTGCGTCTCTTTGGAACAAATCCATTGCCTCCCTACAAAATATTAACAATTTTCAATGAAAGTAATTTTACTAATAGAATAAGAAAGGATCATCCTTCGCGGGGTCAGGTTTCGCACCTGAAAAGGACAATATAGACCCAATCTTCCCGTACCTCCCTCACAAAGGGTCAATATTTTAAATAATCTCAACGCTTATGATATGTCAAATAAGACTCCCATCGTCTTGTCGCATATCACAATATTTCTAGCAAATCTTGGTCTGGTATAAAGATGGGATAGTTCAGGCCACTTCTTCTGGTACCTCCCCCACAACGGGTTAAAGTTTGAATAATTATAAGTTTTATAAGTGTGAAATAAGCATCCGATTCACTTCAAATATCACACATATCAATATTTTGATTAACACAAGAACGGTTGTGAGGATGGGATATATCGGTCCACGACTTTTGGTACCTCGACTACGACGGCTCACTATTTTGATATGCAAAATTCTCAGAAAATGAGAAATAAGCGACCGATTTCTCATAAAATTGGGCACATCCTAATATCTCTTCCAACACAGGATGGGACCACCCCTTCTGGTATCTCCCCCACAAAGAATCACAGTTTTCAATACTTATATCTCTCAACTTGCGAAATACGTCAAACTTGATATATCTTAATTTCTCTCAAACAGAGATCTAAGTCCATTCCGTCTGGTGCCACACTCACAAAAAGGTTACAATTTTGATTAACAATTTAGTTTAGTTTTCATTTCGGTACATCCTACAGCTTAGTTCAACCAACAACCCATTAGCATTTTTGCGTAGAAAATTGACATTTATTTGAAAACATTTGTCACATAAAAAACAAAACACATATGGTTTTTAAAAGTAAATATGTCATTTAATTTTATGAAGGCCATAAAATTGGCACAGCGAAGTGTATACGGCCACTCTATATTTCATATATGAATTGCTTTGTAAGAAATTAACAAAAAATGGAAATGGAAAATCAAATCCTTCCAAGGGGTATTAAAAGAATCTGCCCAAGGAATAAAATAAAGCTAGATTTCTAAACATGAGTCTTCACGAAATCTGCTTGAAATAGCTCAAACTTTCACAATAATTTTGAGGAACTCTTCAGTTTTTTTAAATCGTTACAAAATCTTTCTTCAGTACAATTAATGAAAATTATTTTTTCTATATAACTAAAATGAACTTGGGCGCCACAATTGAAATATTGAATTTTGTTCAAAAAAGAAAACATGCAAAGCAAGTCATTACAGTTCCCACAACCGTTCTCCTCTTGTTTGTTTTCCCCTCCACATTGGAAATTTATAATGAAAATGTTTATTTTTAGATTTGCCAGATGTTATTCGTTTGTGAATAACTGTTTTGGTGGTCATTGTCATAATTTATGGTTGGGGCCGATTTTAATTTCGTTGTTCATTACAACAGTTTTGGGTACATTAATAATTCTTATGTTTTTTGTAGCTCGGCAGAAAAACCATTCATTTATCCATGAACTGAGACATGGAAGGGGAGAAATGATTTATATATTAAAAGAGAAAAAAGAAAAAACAATTAAATTCCGATGTCCCCAATTTATTTGGAGGATTATACAATCAGTTGATTATTTAAGTATGGAGTATTCCCTCATTGGCATAAGTTCATATTAATCGCCATTGCGTTTTGGTAATATTTTCTGATCGCTATCAATATCAAGATTTCATACCGGCGTAGGGAATGGTCACTTGGCTTTTTCCGCGTTTTTGACATGACTACTTTTAAAGGTACTTGAAAATATTTTTAAGAGTCTTTAAACTCTCTCTCTATCTCCCTCTCTCTCTCTTTCAGATTAAAACAATTCAAATTTCAATATCGACAAAAAAACACGTGCCATTTTCATTACACCTTATTTTTGAAATAAAAACTTCAAATTATATTTCAATCGAATGGCCAAGTTGTAGAAAAAAGTTCGGCTTATGGTCTTTGTAGTTTCAATTTTGCCGCTGCCGCCGCCTTTTTATTGCTTGAAAATAATAATGTTTAAATATTTGTTGAATACTTAACGCCATTTACTGAAAGCCATTAACTGCAATTATGAGTTTACGCTTTTCCTCCCCGATTTTGGTGGATGAGATGCGGTCGGGGGGGGGGTTCGTGTAACTTAAATGGCCTGTAATTATTTTTTGGCTTTGGTTTATTTTGAAGGTTTACAACAACATAAATTGAGGGTTTCATACTTTCTTAAGAAAATAATAAAAAGTGAAATGTTTAGAGAAAAATCTAACGGTAATATTTACATTAGCTGAAATTCGGATCTCTATTTAATTTGTGTCGGTTTGTGGGGTTTGACCACTAAATCAATATCTTAAAGTAAAATCTCTGTCGTCGGCAACAGTTTATTATCCCAACAAAAGTACTCAAATCTGGTTACAAACGCATTGTTTTAACAGGGGCATGCCATACAAATATATACTTATTTTGTGAATACCAAATATTTTGAATACCAAATAAGTACTTACATAACGACTTTTCGTAAGCACTGAATTAACCGATTTTGGTACCCCCATTTCGGATATTTTTTAAGTTTTAGTCATATTTTCCATACAATTTTGAAAATTATTTTAACTATTAATATGAAAGGACCTCTTCAAATATAAAAGCTTTTAGTTATTTTGAGGGTCTTGGCCCCATTTTAAAAAAATTGACCTGGTAATTCAGACTCTTTTGGAGTTTGCTCTTCTAATACAATACCAACACCTCTACTTTGAATTTGCCACAGGCCACAACAAATTGGTTGGGAACGTATACTTGAGTGGTAGCGTTATATCGGAGATATACCAAATATGTACTTATAAAAATATATTCTATAGGAATATAACACGGAACGATATTAAAGAATATGAAATTTTACTACGAAGAAGTATTTTAATCAATTTCAAGTCAAATCGATTAATAAATATGTACTATATGATATAGCTGAAATCAGGGTGTACCTTTTCATGGAAATTGGGACATATCTTTTTATGGATGTTATACTCAAAAATGGACCGCGATATACCCATATTCTGTTCCAATAATTCTAGATGTAATTCAAAAATCTCTATAAAATTTCTCTAACTTAAGTTTTGCGAAGTATCATTGGACCGTACTGTTTCAAACATTTTGCG
This sequence comes from Musca domestica, assembly GCF_030504385.1. Taxonomy (NCBI): domain Eukaryota; kingdom Metazoa; phylum Arthropoda; class Insecta; order Diptera; family Muscidae; genus Musca; species Musca domestica. The sequence goes on along the minus strand of NW_026712334.1, from coordinate 7,376,553 downwards.
AATCGTAACAAGTCAAAAACTTTGTCCCTTGGAATGATTCGACCGGGTCAAATATGCAAAAGTGTAAGATGCGATTTTATAGTCGCCAAATTCGGGGAAATTTGTCCGAATTCTATATGTGAAGATAACTTCGACCCCTGATGTAGTCATGGGGCTAGTGTCCCAGAAATGGTACATTTTTAGATTGCTTTAAAGCATGTAGTTTTCAGATGTAATTCTAAAGATATATCTGGCTATGTCGGCGACAATGTGCCTGTCGTTTAGCACAACAGTTAACTAGGCTGGTAGTGTAGATAATTACTTTAAATTAATCGAAATACACCTCATTATACACTCAGCCATATGGCTAGAGACGGTATATAATAAGGGCAAAGCGTGCTTCATTGAAATAACGGTTATATACCTCTCTTTGAACCAAGTCCATTTCAGGAGATTTGTAGTCGATCTAGCGATGTCCCTCCGTCTATCTGGCTGGCTGGTGTGCAAGATAACTCTCAAAGTGTGCATCCTATTTGGTCCAAACTAAATATCCAAATTTTTCTCTCAACCAGAAACTTGAGATGGATATGGAATTTATGATTTCGCATAAAATTGGATATAAATATTCAATTTTAACATATAGTCCAAATCCTGGCACGTTGCAATATCTATATCATACTTATTTAGAATCGATACAAAATGGACAATATTGGCACATTCCTACGAAACCAACTCCATAGAGGGTCAATTATTTGCATAATTATAATAGAAGTCAAAATTTATTTAAATGATGGAAAATTGGCTGAGGGTATACAACTGCCGGCAAACACGATTGATACTTTTTAACTTGTTGGTCCTATCAAATGATCAACCATCCTCTCATCGTAACCCATCAGACAATTCAAACTCGCCATTTGCTCATCCCTTCACAGAAAATCCATTTTAAAGCCAGTGCTTAGAATACTTACTACAGACTACTTTCTGATGTATTCAGATGGATATAAAATTTATACAATCTCAACTCATATGGGACTATCCACCATTCCCAACATTCCTTCGCGTTCACAAATGACAAGTCATTCCGCGCCAGCAAACAAATCACAATCTTACCTCTGAAAATAGAAGAGAAAAAAACAAACGAATATTTATTACATATTTTATACAAAAGATTATTATTTATAGACCCTAATAAAAATGTTGTTTTTAAAGTTCCAATGAAACACAAATTCGCTTTGCAACATTCAAAGTTAGGCAAAGAAACAAAACTAAAATATTCCAAGGAAATGACATCATGTGCAAAGTTTAGAGAGATTGTGCATTGTTTCCATTTGGTTTAATATCCTTTTCAAGGGAATGACTGAGTTTATGGCTCAAAAGCTCATTTGTTGAGTTCCGGAAACTGCCAATCACATAAATGTCCAAAATAAAAAAAAAACATGTGATGACATCATCGAGTTAACAAAAAAATAAGTAGATTTTTTTAGAAATCTTCCTTTCTGGCTGGATCTTTATCAATTCAATGTTGATAACATTACCCTCGTCGTCGTCAAATAGTAGTGATTGAAGTGAAATCAAGGTTTACTAAATCAATTAGCAAGCAAATGTCAAATACATGTCAACCAAAAAAGTTCCGAAAAAAAAAAAAAAACAGAAAACTAACTGCAAACAAAGTGGTGTTGAGCTGTCATCATTGTCAGTCGCACTGAAAATTATTGAGAAAACAATTCGAAGGAGAGGTGTTCGGGCGGGCAATGATTTGTCCGTCCGGCTCTGTTTGGCTGGCCATATCTATGTATGTGATGTGGTGGTGATTTATTAGAATTCAAATTAAGGTTAAAATAGCAATTATTACTACAACAAAAACAACAACAACGCCACTAAAACTAAACAATAAACATTGTCATGTGTTTGAAAGTTTGATTTTCAATGATGATGCTCTGCTGTCGCTGACTTTCATTGAATTTGCGCAAATTAAATTAAACAAATGTTTTTTTTTTTTTTTGTTATTATGGAAATATCAATGGAAGATCGCCAGCATATATGGCGGTAAATTTCCATTGAAAAAAAAAAACTATAAATTGTCAGAGACAACATTTCAGAGATAGAAACAAATTGTCTTTAGTATTAATAGAAAAAAAAATTGTCCCCAGCAGCAGGAATTTTTCCCGTATAGAAAAACCAGCTGCTGGAGAATAAGTAAGCAAATACTATAGTCGTGCTACAACACTATAATATATTGGAAAACCTCCACGCATTTTAATCGATTAGCTTTTAATTGCGACCTGTAGAGCGGAAAGTTTTAATTTTTGGTCCATTTGAACCTCTAAATATACATCTTAAAAAACAATAAGCTTCAATTCTGTCCCCAATCCTACCCCATGAAAAATTTCATGAGAATTGGACAATAATTACGACTTGAATAAAATACTGCCAATACATAGTTTCGAAAGGTGAAAAAAAAAAATACAAAATGTCGAGTCGATTGGTTTATACAGGGTGAGATGAAAAAACTGCGAACAATTTCAGACTACTATCATTTCTAAGCCACTCGTCCGAGAGCTGTTAGAATTATTCCAGTGACAGCATTTTTGTGAGGATTTTCCAGAAAAAAGTTATTCGTGAAGGAATTCAGGCGTGATAGTGTGATTTCTTTATATTTGGCTAGAAAACCACAAGTGGCTATCGTTAGAGCACTCCAGCATTTAAATGTGAATAAATCTTATTTGTCTCGTACCATCGCTCGTTACCGTGATACTGGTAGCGTAGCCCAACGTCAAGGAAGTGGACGGAAGAAAACAGCAACATCATCAAAAATGGTTCGAAAATTAAGAAGCGGCTTAATAGAAACCCACGACGCAGTGGCCCAATAATGGCTCGTGAGCTGAACATATCGCAATATTCCATTCGGCCAATATTGAAAAATGAGCTCGGGGTAAAGCCATTGAAATTCCAAAAAGTGCAAAAACTTACACCGCAACGGAAAGAAAATAGACTGAAAAGAGCTAAAGAGTTCCTTCGTTTGGCCTGCCGAATTTGATTTTTTCTGATGAGAAAACATTCGTTGTCCAGCAGTTTGAAAACAAACAAAATGATCGTTTTTACTTGCCAAAGAGGTCAGCTGAAAATGGGCACCTTCGGTTGTCGACCAGAACTCAAGCGCCGGAAATGGTGATGGTGTGGGCCGCCATAACAGGCGATGGCTCTACGCTCATATTATTCCACCGTGGCATCAGAATAAATGCCGTGTTGCGGTTCCTGGTACCTAACACCGATAAGCCAACAATCGATACCTCAACGAATAAATATTGTCATCAGAGAAGAACGATCACTAAGAAAGAAGAAGCAAGAAGCTAAACTTTGCCACAACAAAAAAATTGATTTGACGAATACAAAAATTCAGACCGTCAGAGTCTTTCAATTAAAACAAGTGTTTTATTGAAGCCTTAACCACCAGTGCCTTATTAGCAACACGTAAATATCGCCTGTATACTTGTTGTGTTGTCTAATATTCATAGCTTTGTTGTTCGTCTTTGTGCAACAAATAATACACTTTCGACTCTAAATCTACTCTGTAGATTTAGATCCGCTACAAGTCCACAAGCCTGTATCGGAACTTGTACATGCCAAATATTATCGCGAAAATATTCTGGAGGGTGTATTAAAGTCTTGGGGAAGCAAACATTTGGGACGCAGACCTTGGACATTCCAACAGGACTCAGCACCATCGCACTTAGCAAGCATGGTTACAAAATGAGGTTCCTCGCTTGATTTCCAATGCACAATGGCCACCAAAATCTGCGGATACCAATCCGTTGGACTATTGTGTCTGGAGTATTTTTTTGAAGCAAGGTTGGCACTAAAAAATACCAAAGTGTCGATCACCTCAAGCAAGCGCTTCCCCGGGAATGGGCCAAAATAGCGCAGAGAAACATTCGGGCAGCATGTGACGGTTTTATTGGACGTTCGAAGGTCATAATTCGCGCCAAAGGTGACCAATTCGAACAAATCTAAACTTATTCTAAAATTTGATGCTATATTCGTCATTTTTTGCTTTCATTCAAGAAAATTTAAAAAAGTGCAAAAGTTATGGTGTTTTACTTTGTTGCAGTTTTTTTTTATCTCACCCTGTACATATCGTGTTTGGTGCATCAAATAAACGAAATCGGTTGAAAATATATCCAAATCCACAACACATTTCAAATTATATTGAAATGTGACGTACACAGCGTGTTTAATGCATCAAATGCATGAAATCGGCCGAAAATATATATGGGAGCCATATCCAAATCTGAACCGATTTCAATATAATTTGCCTAATTTATTTTTCGATCGATCAATAGGTATGTGCATATAAATTCTAAATTTTTGGGAGGTACATACGACTCTGATGACATGTCTCCAGTTCCAAGTGGAATTTCAAAAAATTATATAGCCTATGTTACTTTCAGGCGATGTTGTAGTATACTTGGAAATTTTCAAGAAATTCTGTGCAGCGATTTTCTAGTTCATAAATTACAAACAAATAAACATACAAACATTTTCCTCTTTTATAGACATAGATTCGACATTAATTTTTTGAATCAAACATGTATGACAAACTTCCAAGTCTAACGCAACCCCCTATTATACTAATTTCTAATATGTGGGGCACAACAATCATCGAAGTGTAAAAAAAAAATTGGCTTGCATTAATCCATTAGCTAATTTTTGCAAATTTTATATTTCGATATTGCAAAACAAACAAGACATCAATGCTCGCCGCAAATTATGTCAAACATATGCAGCATGGCAATAATGGCCGAAATTATTTGGAAAACTAAAAATAAAAATATACAAAAAACGTTTAAGCCATTAAGAAAAACGTTTGATTTCAATCAAAACACGTACAACAAAAATATGTCAAGTTCATCGTGCGCAACAAAAAGAAAAAAAAACAAAACAAATAAATGCTTCAAAGAAGAGACCCACTAAAAATTCCAAAGAAACATAAATTAAGAGAATTTAAATCGAATGCGCGTTGAAAAAAAAAAAAACAAACAACAAATATTTGCAAAATATTTCAAGTTATGAATAATTCACAGAAACATGGTTGCGTTACTTCTTTAACTCAGTCATAAGGTTACTCCTCACGCGCACCCTCTATTTTCAAGTTGAGGTTAGTCATTGGAATGAGTACATTTACATTACGTGACGTAACGTAGACGTTGTGACTTTTTTTTGGATGTGTGTTTCAAATTTAAACTTTCAATATATTGTTCGGTCTATGAATGGATGATTCAAGTTTAAAGAATTTCTCATGATGTTGATCATGAGAAGGGAATTTGTGCTGGAGGAGTAGGAGGAGAAGAAGATAAACAAATAGATAAAAAAGAGAACAGAAAACTAATTATGATTTTAGTTTTTTGTTTGCGTTTAAGTAAACAATAGTCATTATGTCAATATAAGTGTTAATGATTTTTTTATTTTTAATTGAGAGGAAATCAGAGGGAGAGGTTATTTCAACATTTATATATATATGAATCAGAATATTTCGAAGAAATTTCAGATTTGTTTGAACCACAAAATCGCAACTATTTGATGGCAAAAAAAAGTCTTAATTTTATATTTTATTTTTAGCTATTAGCGTTTCTTCTCCTCCCTGAGCCTCTTTTATATTTTCAAAAAATACAACAATTTTGCAAAAAAAAAAAAAAAACTCATTGAAATTGCGATAACTTATTTGCCATTGCTCTCTCTCTCTCTCTCTCAATATGACATCATTCTAGACGGATTTTTATGAGCCGTAGCTATTTACACCTTTCATACGTTTTGTTGTTATTGCTTTTTTTCATTAAACGGCTGTTGTGAGCTGGTAGAAACAAGTGCTTGTGGAAAATTTGTTGATGTCAGCGTTTTTGTAAATGCCATTACCAGCAGCGCCGGCATATATTGATTAGTTTTGAAAGCATTGATGTGCACACACATACATATGTTGGAATTTCGTTTATGGTCATAACATATTAAACCTCTGGTCATAATAGCTTTCAGTTTATCTGAAAACTTAAAATTGGCCATAAAAATATTATGGCAATTACTTAAAAAAATTGTGAAAAAGGTTAGGTCAGCATATGAAAGTGATCAAAGGAATAGCACACTTTATGAATCTTCAGTCATCATTCAAGTAAAGTAGACCTCAGGAGATGAGGCGTTTGTTTTGCATAGAAGAAAAAAAATCCTCTACTATTTGCGCAGTTCGGATAAAACATATATGTATGTGTCCTAACCTATATGTAACCGATTTTTACCAAATTTAATACACACTGAATCCGTTCGCATGTGCCAAAATCCACTCAAATTGGACTTATATTAACCATATGGTGCTCAATAAACTTGAAATCTGGTAAATACAGGGTGAGATAAAAAAACTGCAACAAAGTCAAACGCTATAATTTTTACATTTGTCGGAAATAGCATCAAATTTCAGAATAAGTTTAGATTTGTTCGAATTGGTCACCTTTGGCAGGAATTATGGCCTTCAAACGGCCAATGAAGCCGACACACGCTGCCCGAATGTTGCTCCTCGGCGAAGAGCTTGCTTGAGGTGATGCCTTTATTCTGATGCCACGGTCGATTAGTACGAGCGGAGAGCGACCATCGGATGTTATGGCGGACCACAGCATCGCCATGGCCGGCGCTTGAGTTCTGGTGGCCAACCGAAGGTGCACATTTTCAGCTGACCTGTTTGGCAAGTAAACACGGTCATTTTGTTTATTTACAAACTGCTGGACAACGAATGTTTTCACCTCGGAGAAAACCAATTTCGGCAGTCCACCACTTTCGGCCAAGCGAAGCAACTCTTTAGCTCTTTTGAGTCTATCTTCTTTCAGTTGATGTGTAAGTTCTTGAACTTTTTGGAATTTCAATGGCTTTGCCCCGAGCTCATTTATCAATATTTGCCGAATGGAATATTGCGATATGTTCAACTCACGAGCCATTTTTCGGGCACTGCGACGCGTGTTTTGATCAAGTCGCTTCATTACTTTTCGAACCATTTCTGCTGATGTTGTTGTTGATGTTGCTTCCTTGAAGTCGGGCTACGCTACCAGTGTCACGGTAACGAGCGATGGCACGAGACACAAAAGATTTATTCACATTTTTAAATGCTGGAGAGCTCTAACGATAGCCACTTGTGGTTTCCCAGCTAAATATAAAGAAATCACTCTTGATTTCCATCACGAATAATTTTTTTTCTGGAAAATTCCCACCCAAATTGCTTTTGTACGCTTGTAAACAAGTACATTGTAACATCTATCGGACGAGTGGCTTAGAAATGACAGCATTTTGAAGTTGGTTGCTGTTTTTTCATTTCACTCTGTATATGGGAGCTATAGCTATATCTGAACCTATTTCTATCAATTTTAAAATGCTTATTTTTAGGCTCAATTTGCCAAATTCCATCCTATTAGGGCTTATATTACACATTAGTGCACAGTAAAAGGCAAATCAGAGGTAGATATATATGAGAGCTAAATCTAAATTATGACCAATTTCAGTAGGGATCGTCCTTGGACCAAACAACTGATTTGTGCAAAATTTCATCTCGATCGGGCAATAGATGCGACCTGCACTTTGTTTACAAAAATACACGGACAGACGGACGGACATGCATAAATCGTCTCAGAATGTGATTCTATGCAGATTATCAAAGGGAACTATGAGTCTAACTCGCTTCCTTCTCTATGTTACAAACAAATACACACAGACATAATACCTTGGACACATTGTGGTGCAGGGTATAACAATATATTTATAAATTGAGGACAATTTATCCTACCCAGATAAAATTTCAATTTTTTTTTTTATTCAGGGATTCTATAGAAACAGAAATAAACACACGAAAAATTAGGGAATATTTTCGTTACTTTTTTTTATTTTTAATTTTTTTTGGAAACATTGATGTTATTATTTTTTATAAATATTTTTTTTAATTCTTTTATTGATATGCAGAAGTGAAGAGATTTCTCTTTAGTTGAAGAAGAATATTTTGTTTTTGACGCCATCTCTATAAATGGTTTGTGGAGAATTAGAACAAATAATTTTGTAGAATATTTTGACTTGCTACGATCCCGTTTAAATTAATTTTTAACCATATTTAAAAAATTACCAAAAATACCACTTTGTTAACTCGCTTAAAATCTCCTTCGTACATATTTTTATTTGCAATATAAATAACTGAACTTTATTATGTAACAATTTAAATTAGGTCAAGTATGTTATATATATGGACGTAAACATCGTTCCTTATCGAATACTAAAAAATTGAAATCATAAATATTTAATAAGGAATCTGTAAACCAGAAATCGAAATGTTTATATATGAAGATAAGTGGTATACTGCCTTTCGATTTTTGATAAAAAAATTTAAAACTTCAGTATGAGGTTTAGAAAAGGCCCATTTATCGAGGGAGAAATCTTAATGTCTGAGAGAGAGAGAAATTCTTCTTTAAACGGAAGATCTCATATATGTATATAATCTAAAAATATATAAAAAAGTTTTCTATTTTTTAAATTCCAAACTCCTTCGGCCAATTATTTAACGCTATAAATATAACTACCTCACCACTCTGGCTGGCTGCCTGACTGGTTGGTGTGGCTGACAATCGTCACAAATTATGTTATCTCTTAGCTTTTTTCAATTTACCGTTGTTTTTTTTATTTTTGTCGGTTCACTAGCTTTAATAGTATCGCTGAAGCCAACATACAAAAAAAATGCCAGCAAAAAAAACAATATTAATTTCAATTTTATCTTATCGGGAAGTACAATTATCGGTCACGTACATACATATATATAGCAGAAGAGTATATAGCTTGGCAGTTTTACTTCATGGTTGTGTGTGGTGGTGCTGGTGCTATTTTGTAGTGCCGCATTTTTTTCTCTTTAGATTACAGTAAATTGAAAAAAAGCACTGTTTGACGACATCGTCGTTCAGACGATGATAAAACAAATGTTGAAACCATAGAAGCAGAACAGATAAAGTTAAATAATAATCTAGCTATAATTCACATATCTTTCAAAATATTCAAGGCAAACGATTATTGGGCTATGTAGTCGTCAGAACCAATGAATTGCTATTTCATAGGGGAAACAATGAAAAATAAAACAACACACCACACATCGCAGCAGAACATTTTGACAGCCCATGCGTTACTAGTAATGACTACCACATATCCTCTGCATTACCAGTAAGCTACAAATTATTTAGTTATTCCTATAAAATTTACAAGTCAAAGCAAGTTACTTTAATCTCGCCAAATAATGAGTAACGGCTCAATTTTAAAACACAGGTCGCTGGTTTGAATCTCCTCGGCAGAAAAAAATATGCAAACAAGTAAAAAAAGCAGTAAGCTCGGCCGGGCCGAACTTTGAACACCCTTCACCATTTAGACCGAATTTGAAAATTTTCAAAAAAAAAAAAAAATAATTAATTTTATTCATTAAAAATTCTGCTAAAATTTTAAAGAACCCAAATATAGCCGTTATATTGGGATCTATACGAAGACGTGGACCTACATTAAAAATATTAAAATATTCAATACGAAACTTGAATCCGGTGAATAATGTAGCTAAAATCATCAAAATACCATATATGGGAAGGTACCGTTATATCGCAGCTGGAACTGGACCTGGACCTGCATAAACAATTTTCAGCCACAGTTCCTATTAGGAACTTTATATACGAAATTTTAAACAATTTCGGTGAATATTGTACCTAAAATCTTCAAAATACCGAATATCGGGAGGTACTGATATATGGGGCATTCGTAGCCTAAAACTTAATATTGGGGTCGCTGTTCATATGTAGCCTGGACATATGGAGGTGATTCCGGAAATGTTTACAATAATTATACGAAAAGCGCCGTTATTAATTTGTAATAATTTGAAATTCTAAAAGTTGATATTCACTTCGTATTTTATATAAAGATTTGGAGGTAGTTTGAAAATTTGTACAGTAGCTATTCGAAAAATACCAATTCGAAATGTTGGTATCTGTGGTTGAGAGAAAGAGCTGGTTTCGGATATACATTTTTACTATAATTGTATTAAATTTGGTAAAGGGTGCTGAATTCCTGAAATTTAATATGGATATCACTTTTTGGTATCTGAGGTTGAGATAGGTAGATTTTTTTTAAAATGCATACTTTAACTGTACGAAAAGAACTCTATATGATACTAAATTTGGTATTGGGGATGCAGCTGGAATTCTGAAATTTTGAGGTTACGATATGGAGATGGATTTGGAAATGTGTACTATGATTGTTCGAACAGTACTAAGTGCTACTTAAATAGGAAGTGGGTGAAGGGATAGAGATGGAATCTCGAAATTTAATATTGAGGTCTCCGTTGGTATCTGGAAATGAGATATGGAGGTGGTTTTGGAAATGTGTACTATAATTGTACGAAAAGTACTAGGTGGTACTAAATTTGGTATTGGAAGAAGGAAAAGAGCTTATATCCACAAATAAGATATTGAGGTCTCCTTTTGTATCTGGAAATTAGATATGGAAGTGGTTTTGGAAATGTGTACTATAATTGTACGAAAAGTACTAGGTGGTACTAAATTGGGTATTGGGTGAAGGAATAGAGGTGGAATCCCGGAATTAGATATTGAGGTCTCTGTGGTTAAGATGTGGATATGGTTTTGGAAATGTGTACTGCAATTGTTCGAAGAGTACAAAGTGGTGCTAAAATGGATATTGGGCTAAGGGAAATTTGATATAGATGTTACTGTTGGCGACTGTTGATAAGATATTATATTGAGGGATTTGTTGGTGTCTGGAATTGAGATATGAGACGTTGAAATAGTTTTGGACAGAAAAATTGGATGTGGGTGCATTGTGTTATGGTTTTACGAATATTCTCCTCGGTAAACTTCAAAATTAAATTTTTAAGACTTTGGTGTAGTAAAAGATAAACATTTTCCGATCCGAAAAAGGAAAAGGTTGAATAATGTACAAGGTGGTGCAAAATTAGTCCTCCTATAAGAAAATGCTATAAATTTTACGTTTGGCCCCTAATGTCTTAATTACAGCCAAAAAACATCGGAATGTCTGTCAAATACATAAGCATGTACAAGGTGGTGCAAAAGTAAACTTCCGACGTGTTTTGGCTGTAATTAAGACCTTAGGGGCTAATCGTAAAATGTATAGCATTTTCTGATAGGAGGATTACTTTTGCGCTACACTGTATAAAGCCTTAAAAGTCTGAAAAGTTAGTACAATGCATGAAGTTTTGACTAAAAACTGAACAAATTGTGAATTTTAAGTCTAAAAAGGCATAACAGCAACCGTCGGAAGGAATTTAAAATTTTAAGGTAGACTTCTTTCGCCGACGAAGTAGCGGTCACTTGCTAGTGTATGTGTGAATGTCAAAAAGGGACAAATGACGCGAATACATACATTTTATCATAAAGTACTAAAGTACTTTTGTTAGCCTTAATTTTTATAGAATCCCCGAGTTATGTGATTTACGTAAAACGTAAACGCAAAAACCAATACCTCTCACCCATTTTCCAGAAATAAAAAAATCACTTATTTTATTATTTTTAAAAACATATTGGAAATTTGTTCTATAATTAAAATTGTTATTATCATTTTTTTGTTCTTTTACATTTTTTTTATTATTATTAAAACATGCTCATTTTTGTCAAAAAATAGAAATTACATTAAGAACAAAAAAAAAAAAAAGAAATAAAATAAAATATTAAGGGTTGGGGGAAAATAAAATAATTATTCAAAAAGATAATTAAATCAAATGAAATTGAAATGTTTTTATAGCTTAGGATTATCGAAGAGAGTGCCTCGCGTTATAACAATGTCCGCATAGGGTCCCTCCTGGGTGATATTAAGGGCACGGAATTTTTTCAATACCAACAGGGAGTAGAATTTCTGGGCGGCCTGTTTGCGGCTGTTGTTGCCCGTCAGCTCGGACAGGACCAGACAATCCTGGGCGACCATGCGATTCTTGACGGCATAGAACATTTGGGCCGCACGCTTGTTGAGCACACGCTCTTCAAATTGTTCACTGGTCTCGTTTTCTTGCTGTTCTTCCTGTGGTGCAGTGGGAATTTCAAAGGAGGGTGCAGTGGCGGCGGGTGTTTGCTGCTGTGCATTTGATGGAGGACATTCATTCCAATCGGAGGCCAGACTGGAGGCTAGGTTATTTGTCGTTGTGGTATTGTTCTGTTGTTGCTGTTGTGACATATTTTCTGCCTCTTTGAGAATGGAGGATATTTGATCTACAGGGAGATTTGGTATTGATTCAATGGCTTCAATTTCCGGATGGTGGGGTGTCATTTGTCCATGATGCAAGTTACCCGGTGTCATGTTGACGTGATCGAAATCGTGGTCATTGTCCAGATCATGATGTAGATTACCCAAATCACTGGGCAGGGTACTGTTGAGGTTATCCAAATTGTGAATGTCGTTGAGGGCAAACATGGGATTCGGGCTGCGCTGGCAATTGTCATAGATGGTGGCCTCTGCTGGCGGCAATGTGGAGTCGTTTTGACCACCCACTCCGGCCACATCCAGGCGCAGAGAATCTGCTGTGGCATTTGCCATACTCTCTTGTTCTCTCACCTGTTCCGGCATGGAGACATTCTGTTGCGTTAAGGTTGTGTCCAATGGGGCTGCGGCTGGTTCATTGGTAATGGCATCCAATTTACGTTTACGTCCACCCTTTTTGGTTATAATGGCATTGGAATCGTTTTCGTTTTCATTATGTATGTGATCGAGAGCCAACATGTCGGCCGGGCCCAAACAGGTAAAATCTTCCAGGGGTGTGAAACGGGAAATCAAATGGCGATTGTAGTTGATCATGAGCACACGGGCCGGTATCATACGAGAGGGTAGTGAGAATAGCTTCTCCACACCTCCGGTCTCTTTCCAGTACATCAGACGCTTGGTGGGTGGTGCCAAATCGAGAATGGTTACAATATCTGAGGTATTTGCCAGCTGGGCTTTCATCTCCTCGCCGGAGATATTCTTGACCTCGTCGACGATAAGTTTACGTTTGCGCTTGGCATTTTTGGTTACACCCTTGTAGGCCGAAGCCTCAATGGGGGCTAGGGCAAAACTTTCCTCCTCGTTCTGGAGCAGGGTTGATTGTTCGAGATTTTCATCGGCTTGTTCGGGTGGAGCCTGTTTGTTGGGAGTTTCCATTTGGGCATGTTCATCTTCATTTTGATGATGGGCCGGCAGCGGTGAACCTTGGCATGAGGAGGCCGGTGACGGAGCTCTGACATCAAAATGATCATCATCGGAATCTTCAATAATGGGTAGATTTTCAAGGCGTTGCTGGACCTCCGGGTCCAAACGTGGCGGTTCGCCGAATAGCTCATCACCAAACAGTTCTGGCTGGCCAAACTCATCACCAAAACCATCAGCCTCCTCGATGTCCAGACGGGGTTGGGACATGTGACTCGGCTCATTGAGACTGATACTGGCCTCATTGCCCTCCCCTGCTCCTCGGCCCATGTGTGGCATAACCTCATCTTCGAACAGCTGATCATTCATGTGCGAGTCTAGGTGGTCTCGCATCATATCTGGCGTGTCACTGCCAAAGCCAATGTCACCAAATCCGTCGTCGTGCAACGAGTGCGACATGCTGCCATAGTCTTCTCGCATGGTAATCTCATCGGCCCGCGATTGATTCATGGCAAACTGGGCTTCGATGTCGATATCGTTTAGCTCCGGCAAGGCCGTGTCAAAGTCGTGAAATACCTCAGGTAGTGTAATGGCATTTACATTGGCCTCCCGATGTCCCTCCGGCAGATCAACCATGCCCGGACGAAATGCCATTTTTATCTTTACAAAGGCCTCATTACAATCGGCCAGCAGATATTTGGCTTTGCGCGAATAGATGCGTACGACGCCCAGCAACAAGTGGCCGGAGGTGCGCAGCGCCAGCTTGACCTTGGGCTGCATAATGCCCTCGACGGATTTCTCAATGTTGGTCTCAAAGACATGAGCCTTTGTGATTTTTTTGTCCCAATGGGCCGCCAGCCATACTCTTGCCAAAGGGCCTTTTTTGGCCAATATAATGTGTGCATAAAACATATTCAACTGTTACTGACTCTCTCTCACTCTCTTTTACTCCCTCTCTCTCTCTTTCTCTTTGTCTATGTATCGTCTGTGTCGTCTTCTGACAAATCTCTGTTTTGCTTTTTTCTTAGATATTCTATTGAGAAGTAGTAGTAGAAGTAGTAGCTGATGTTGTTGTTCTTGGCTGTAGTAGAATCATGTGTCTTTCTTTCTTTTGTTTTAGATTGTCATGTGAAATTTGTTATTGTTTCTGGAATTGTAAATATAAACAATGAAGAAGAAGAAGAAAAGACGGTAAGAAATTTGTATTGCAAACATTTTTCAATTCAAAACAATTTTTTTTGGTTTAATATCTAACTATACAAAGTTAAAACAAAAGAAGAGGTGGAGAGAAAAAACAAAATGAAAACAACAAAAAAAAAAAAAAGGAAATTAAAAATCGGTGATCCTTTGCAAGGATCACTGGAAAGGGAAAATTAAAAAAAAAAAAAAAAACAAAACAAAAAAGAAGATGGTGGGTAACAGAGGTCAGAGATCTACAGTTGCTTTTTATGTTTTTTGCGGTACAATTTGAAGTTTACATGTGAGCGCCTCACGTTGGGCGGCAAATATAAATGTTTAGCAAAGGACAAAAGTGTTAATGAAATCTTGTTTTTTATCGCCTATAAATCATAGAATTGTAAAAATAATTACATCATTGTCCCCACGTTGGGCGCCAACACACTTATGTAAATGATGGTGGCAAATAAAAAACGTATAAATCATTAGGTGCTTTGGCATGAGTCAGCTGGCGGCTGCATGATGGTGACAAAACAATTATTAATCAGATGAGAGAGCAATAAACCAAAATTTGGGAATATTATATTACAACAGAGATGGTGGTATTGAAATGAATAATAAAAAATAGAAAGATTATGGTTTCAAAAACAATACAATACTGATTTCGCTATATTTAAGAATTTGTATTTCTTCTATTTCTGGACCCAGTAAAATCATAAAGAGGAGATTATTAATTTTTTTGATGCGTTACTGTCTTCCTTCCAGGTACGATCAAATTTTATTGCATATTATTGTTTTCTACATAAAAACTAAAAAAAAATTTTAATTTTGGTTGCACAATTGAAATAGAAAAACGTGCATTTATTTGCACATTTCTGCATAAATTTGCAAATTTTCTATCTTCCAGTCATGATCGATTTTTTTGTATATATAGAATGTATATTTTCTAGATAAGAAGTCCAAAGGAATGAAAAATTTGTAATAATTCATTTTTCAAATTGCATATTTTTTGTAGAATTAAAATGGAAAAAAAAAAATAAGAAAAAAAAAGAAAAAAAAATTGCGCATATTTTTTCGTATTGCTGCATGGGCGAGATGAAAAAACTGCAACCAAGTTTAGACTGCTGTTCTAAGCCGCTCGTCCGACAGCTGTTAAAATTACTCCAGTGACAGCTCATTATATTGTCCACAAGCGTACAAAAGCATTTTGGTGAGAATTTTCCAGAAAATAGTTATTCGTGATGGAATTTAAGTGATAGTGTGATTTCTTTATATTTGGCTGGAAAACCACAAGT
Source organism: Musca domestica (assembly GCF_030504385.1). Lineage (NCBI taxonomy): Eukaryota > Metazoa > Arthropoda > Insecta > Diptera > Muscidae > Musca > Musca domestica. The sequence goes on along the minus strand of NW_026712334.1, from coordinate 7,360,918 downwards.
GGCTATCGTTAAAGCACTCCAGCATTTAAAAGTGAATCAATCTTTTGTGTCTCATACCATCGCTCATTACCGTGATACTAGTAGCGTAGCTTGACGTCAAGGAAGTGAACGGAAAAAACATATAAATATCAGAAACATATCGCAATATTCCATTCGGCAAATATTGAAAAATGAGCTCGGGATAAAGCCATTGAAATTTCAAAAAGTGCAAAAACTTACACCGCAACAGAAAGAAAATAGACTCTAAAGAGCTAAAGAGTTGCTTCGCTTGACCGAAAGTGGTAAACTGTCGAATTTGGTTTTCTCCGATGAGAAAACATTCGTTGTCCAGCAGTTTGTAAGCAAACAAAATTATCGTATTTACTTGCCAAAGAGGTTAGCTGAAATGTGCACCGTCGGTTAGCCACCAGAACTCAAGCACCGCCTATGGTGATGGTGTGAGCCACCATAATATCCGATGGTCGCTCTCCGCTCGTATTAATTGACCGTGGCATCAGGAATAAATGCCGAATATTATCGCGAAAATATTCTGGAGAGTGTATGAAGGCCTTGGACACGCAAACATTTCGGCCGCAGACCTTGGACATTCCAACAGGACTCGGCACGCGCCAAGAATGATTACAAAATGAGGTTCCTCGCTTCATTTCCAGCGCACAATGACCACCAAAATCTCCGGATACCAATCCGTTGGACTTTTGTGGCTGGAGTATTTTGGAAAGCAAGGATGGCAATAAAAAATACAAGTGTGTCTATCAACTCAAGCAAGCGCTTCGCCGGGAATGGGCCAAAATAATGCAGAGCAATATTCGGGCAGCATGTGACGCATGTTTCATTGGCCGTTCGAAGGCCATAATTCGTGCCAAAGGTGACCAATTCGAACAAATCTAAAATTATTCCAAAACTTGATGCTATTTCCGACATTTCTTGCTTTCATTCAATAGATTTTAAAAAATGTAAAAATTATGGCGTTTGACTTTGTTGCAGTTTTTTTTTTATCTCACCCTGTATGTATGCCACCTTCATCATTACCAGTAATGACAAAGTATATGCCTTTTTCATTACAAATAGGCCAAGACAATGACAACTACATACCATATGCATAAATAAACCAAAAATAAAGACATCTACATAAAAAAATAAAGATTTATTCCTATAAAATTGACAAGACAAAATAGCTTACTTTCACCATACCATGTAATAAGTAATGGCCATAATGGGGGAATCCTGGTACCATTATTTGGTAATCCAATTTTTTGTTGGTCTTTTACAGAATGCCCTTATCTATGTAGTTTTCTTTCTAAAAACAAACTTGTGGTCGTTGGTTTGTGTCAGTTCTATTTTAAGGTAATTCATGTTCCCTTAAATAATTCCTTTATTTTTTGAAACATATATTTTCATATAAATATTTCCGATAAGACACTACACATAGCGTTTTCATCACTAAAAATAGATGGTTAATAATAATTATAACACTTGAGACTCCTCCACTCTTCGATTCGAAAAAAAAAATTCAATTAAACAATTTTTCAAATGCAAAAACAGACACACAAACATCCGTCATTTCTATTTAAGTAGAAAACAAAAAGGTACGAAAAAATGACACAACATATTTAAGTACTCGCTTATGAGCACCATCAACTACCTACAATAATTTGCCGGCTTTACGTTACTTATTTGTTTCTAGTTCTTGTTGTTGTTGTTTTCTATTTATTCATAATTTTGTGCATGTGTTTAATAACAAAAAAACAGCAGCAACAACACCATCACATTGCATTTAATTAACGAACCATCGTCGTCGTTGATGGGAATTTTATTTATTTCAAGGTAGCAGTAAAAACCAATTGAGGAACGACCCCCACCCTCCCCCACTTCATTTGCGCTGCTATTTGAATTGGATATTGGTTCAGGTGTAAGTGTTAGAGCGTATGTGGCGTTTGGGTGTTTTTGCGTCTGGCAATTATGGTTTCCAATGAATCATTTAAAATTTGAGAAAAAAAAAAATAATATTGTCGGTATTTTTTTTTTTCTTTTCAACAACACCTAACTAAATCATCCTCCACTTCAAGTCTGGACAATGTGTTGTTCGTTAGCCACTGCTGTTTCCTTCCAAATTAGGAATCGTAACGTTGTTTTTCAAATTTTGCACGTTTCTTAGAAATTCTGTTCTTGGGGGGAATTAATATAACTGAATTTGAAATTTTAACACGTTTTGGGATTTTTTCGCTATTATTTTGCATCCTGAAATTTGTCAAAAGCGGCTTGGAATGGATTATGTCACATATTGGTATTTGTTAAGTATAACCAAAATAAAAAAAATTACAGATATAAAATATTCTTCTATAGGCGTCTATACATAACATATATTCTTTAATCTTAGCAGCCTCTTAGGACTTCTCTAGACGGAATCCAGGTAGAGGGGCTTCTATATTATAAGTATTCTATGTTTATATTGAGGAGGACTACTCATCATGAAAAAATTATGTCTTCTTTTTGCTAGTTTGGGGAGAAAGAAATAGTAATCCATGCTAGTTCCTCTCTTTTCCTCTGGGTTTTTGTGCACGACTTCCCTCTCCCACTCTTAGAAAAAACTCTTAATTCTAACTAACTTTTCGAGCAGGAGTAACACTCGATTGCTCCCACATATAACAGAAAGGAGTAAAGAGTAAAGTTTGGGAAATTCCTACTATTCGAGCACTCTCGCATGCGAACAATTTTCATTTCCGAGTGAAAGGTGCAGTTCTCCATTTTACTGTTGGAGTACTCTTAAACTAATTCGAGCTTTTTGACACTCTCTCATATTTTTTTTAAAGGAATAACAAGCGATCGCTCAGACATAAAATAAAAAACTGAAGAGCAATTCCCACTAGCGAGTATGTTTCATTCGCGAATAAAAACGGACAAATCTGAGCAATGGAAGACACAGAAGATTTTCTAGAGGCCTTTTGTGGACAGAAGATCTGTTTCTGAGGTTTTCTTTGGTCAGCAGATCTAGCATCTTGAAAGGTTTTAATACCTTCTAGAGGTGTACTGTGAACTGAGGGTCTTCTAGAGTTATACTGTAGACTAAGAATATTTTTTTGGTATTCAGAAGAACTATTTGGGATCTGCAATGGACTGAAAATCTGTTAAAGGTCTTCAATAGACAGAAAACCTTCCAGAACGCTATCTAAAGGTCTTCCATATATAGGAAACATGTTAAGAGTCTTACCCCAACGAAAGACATACCAGAGAGCTTCTATAAAGAATAAGTCTTTCTAGAGATCTCCTTGGTCAGCTATTTGCAGAAGAACTTCCAGGGTCTTCTAGGGGCAGACGATCTGTTAAAGACCTCCAATAGACAGAGGGCTTTCTTGGGATATGTTATGGACAGCAGACCTTCTGGAGGCATTCTATGGGCAGATGACAAATTAAGAGTCTTGACCAAAAACAGAATATCTTCGAGAGGTGTTCTATAAAACAAAATAAGTCTTTCTAGACATCTTTGTCAACTATGGACAGAAGACTTTCTAAAGGTCTACTAGGGACGGAAGACCGGATAAAAACTCCCAAAAACAGAAGGTCTTCTTGAGATCTACTGTGAACAGAAGCATTTGTAGAGAGAATGCCTTCCTAAGAGCTTTTATATAGAGAACTCTTCTGCAGATCGTCCGTAGGCAGAAGACACCTTCAGAGTTTTCAGCAGACAGAAGCGCTTCTAGAGATCTACAATGGACTGAAGAGCTGTTAAAGGTATTATAGACAGACAGTAGACATCCTAGAGTGTTTATATAGAGAATACCCCTAAAGAGAGATGATTTGAGAAGGTTTTCCATAGACGACTTTTCAGGGAAGGCTAGAGGTATTCTATAAAGAGAAAACCTCCAAAAGGTCTTTTCACGAAAGTAGGCAATTTTGTGTGTTTTTATTAAAAAAAATACTTTATTATAATATTTTTATTAAAAAAAATACTTTATTATAGTATTTGAAAAAAATATATATTTAATTTGAAAAAAAATATATATTTGCGAATAAAAATATTAACTTGAATTCCGCTAGCCTTTTATGAAACTAACTTAGGAGCAAGGAAAGTTAGGAAAATATTCCTAAAAGTTACTTATTTTTGACCAGGAATATCTGTGCATTAAAATCAACAGGGACTGTCCGAAATTATTCAGATTTTTTGAACATTTTATATGGTTGACATTTTGATTGAAATTTCAATTTCCGTCTGTGAGGATCTTCGGCCTCTCCTGCAATCATTTGTTTACTCTTACTCTCTTACGAGAGGATACGTTCAAACGACTGCCAACATTGTTGCATGTAACAACATGTAACAACGTCTCCAACATCCAAATAAAGTAAAAAAAAAACAAAAACAACAGCCATGCGTGTGTGCAAAAATTTTAAAAGTTATTTAAAAAAACTTGAGAATGTGAAAAAAATAACAAAAAAAAATTTTGACAGATGATATGTTTACACATTAGCCTTGAAAATAACTTCACGATTTCTAATAAACAATTATTTATTTTATACAAATTTTTTATTTAATTTTTTTCTCGACTTCAAGCATCTTCTCTATACATGCATAACATGAGATTAAAAAAAATATTTTATTCATTGCTCTTGGAATTAGAAAAAAAAAACACTTTAAAAGTCATGATGATATTAATTTATTTTTTACACCCCGCCGTACACCATTGAGCTGCTAAACGCGAGGCAGATCCGCCGATCCAGGCACGCAAAGTTATTACTTCAAAGGCAGAAAGTTTCAAAAACAGAAAAGAGGTAAGGGTAAGGGGAGCAATAAAGAAAAGCAGTAAGTAATAACTACAACAATATCCCCGCACACAATTGACAGTTAACGTTGGAAGGAAAATAATAATGATAGACAACAACACAAGATGAGAGATTAGAAAAAAATTAAGTTTTTCTAAGCGTTTTGCTGTGGAGTGTGAGCGCACGTTGGGCGTTCATTTGCTTTATTGACAACACAAAAGTCGTAATCGTCGTCGCCGTCGCCGTCATTGTCGTAAAGAAATCATTTGTACTTCGTTCGTATCGTGGACACCTTGAACTTTAGACATCGGAAATAGTTGGAATAATTACATGACAAGTACATTATTCATAACCCTCTGTGCACCCAACCCCGAGACCTGTAAACAATTGGCTTGCTTGACGTTTTAGCATGGCTAATAAAGATAATATCGAGAATCAAAAGGGATTAAAGATAAATTATTTCAAAGAAAATTTTGGAAACTGGAGTTTTATAAAAAAAAAAAAAAAAAACAAATCCAAAGTCATTTATTAGGGAGTGGACCTTCTCTATGGGACTACTATTGAGATGAGACTGTGTCCGTACGGACCTTAAATGTAAAATGTTTAAATGTCTTCTATAGAAAGAAGACACTAAGAAATTCAGCAAAAACTTGTTCCACTTTTATCATTTCTAGTAATAACAACCACATACCCCTTGCATTACTAGTTTGCGAAAACATAGTGGCTTACTCCACTCCTACATTTATTTGCAAAAGAAAAGAACTTACTTTTATCATGTCAAGTAATATGTAAAGGCGGCACAGGATAAGCACGTCCGACTATAAGACCTAAGGTTATTGGTTCGAGTCTCCTTGCCCAAAAAAGTGCAGATTTTTCCGACGTGTATACTCGTCGTAAGACTACAATTAATGATCGTAATAGTGGATGAGACCACCAACCAGAACTCCAACACCTAGCATCAGGGAAACAATATAACAAAATATGAAATATGAAATTAAAGCCAAATATAGCCAGACCTCCGAAACCCACTCGAAATTGAGCGGAAACGGAAAAAAACTTAACTTTTTGATGTCACTCGAAAAGGAGTGAGCTTATTTTCCTCATTTTTGAGTGGGAGCAAATTCATTAAAAATCGAACAGATGCTACTCTTGCTGAGCAGTCTATTTCGACGATTTTGTTCCCACTCTAATTTTTCAAACAGGAGTGAATCGGGAGTGCTCCCGCACAAAACAAAACTCCCGAGTGAAAGCGAGCAAATCTGTGCTTGAAATTTAACTCTGGTGCTCAGAAAAGAAAACGACTGATTTCATTGCTTTTTGGTGACAGAAATTTTTCTGATCCTTTGAAGCACCAGATCCTCTTTATATCCTCCATATATATAAAAATCTATCGAAGATGTATTCTAAAGACAGAAGATCATCGTATTTTGAAGACAGAAGATGATTGAAAGGTTTTTTGAAAGGTCTCCTAATCTTCGAAAGGTATTCTACAGACAGAATATCTTTGAAAGGTCTTCTACAGACAGAAGAGCTTTGAAAGATCTTCTAAAGCCAGCAGACCTTCGAAAGGTCTTCTAAAGACAGAACACCGTCGAAAGGACTCCTAAGAACAGAAGATCTTTGAAAGGTCTTCTAAAGCCAGAAGACATTCGAAAGGTCTTCTCAAGACAGAACACCGTCGAAGTATCCTTATAAGTAGAAGGCATTTGAAAGGCCTTCTAAAAACAGAATACCATTGAAGTCTTCTAAAGATAAAATACCTTCCATAGACCATCTAACGAAAGACGAAAGACCTTTGAAAGGTCTTCTAAAGGCAGAGGAACTTTGAAAGATCTTCATGGACAGAAGACGCTAGAAAAGCCTTCTAAATACATAAGACGTTCGAAAGGTTTTCTGAAGCCAGAACATCTTTCCAAGATAGAAGATCTTTAAAATGTCTTCTAAAGCCAGAGGTCATGTGATTGAAGTTCTTCTAAAGACAGATTATATTTTCCTAAAATATCTTCATATACAGAATAAAGAACATTCCATAGTCCTTCAAAAAACAGAAGACCTTCGAGAGGTCTTCTAAAGGCAGATGGGCTTTCGAAAAACTGGAGGTACAGTTATATGGAGGCTATACCAAAAAAAGTAGACCTATGTTGAACTTTAACTACACTCTAAGAACCCACATTTCAAATTACAGTCTACTTGATTGTGAATTGTTGGAACCCTTTGAAACACCGAAAATCAAATGTATCTTAACAGTGGGGAACTATACCAAAAAGAGGACCTATATAGCTCATTTTCCTTTACCGGGTCCCCTTTCCATAAAATCTCTTTAATAGGTCTTCGATAGAACATTTCGCTGCTATTATTCACATTTTCCGAATTGTTAGCCTTAATTTGAATATTTGGATGTTTCATTTCCGTTGTTCCCATTTGGATTTTCAATATCAAATATTTTGGGAGTACTACAAACATCTGTACCAAATTGCATTCATTTGTCTTGAGAATTGAAAACTCTGTCAACAGTCGACTTTGGATTGTATGGGACAACCCCGCATTTAGGGGTCTCCGACATATATTTTTAGGTGTTGCAAACGGATTGGAAAACTTAATAAACTATATATTTCTGCATCCTAATAACCCTTTGAAATATTATCATTAAAATTCCAAATGCGGTACATTTTTACAGTATGTATCTACTTGCTGCCGGTTTTCATATTTTTCTTTTCCATATATCCAAACAATGACGTCTCACATTGTATCGTTTTTTTTTCTACACTTGGGGTGTTGGTGTACAATGACTTTTTAGTTACCAAGATCACATGTCACAGACCGTCCCACCACATTGCATGACACAGACACTGGAAAAAGATGTGACACGATCAGCAGACCCCGCCAGCCAGCCATTCATTCTTGGAGACAATTACAAAAAAGCAAAAGAAGAAAAAAAAACTTGTCAACCGATTGTTGGGGAGAGTCTGTCGTCATCGGCATCATGAAATTCAAACAATGGCGAATGATGATGGCGGCGGTGTTTGGTGGTGGTGACGATGATGACCAAGTCAATCCCCCATAAAATAACCGGTCGGCGCGGTCCGGTGTAGCTGGCTGTTGCGGGTTTTCTGTTGCCGCCGCTGTTGTTTTTGTGAGAAAGCTTGAAAAAACAAGTGTTTTTTTTTGTTTTTATTTTCTTGTTTGTTTTGTAACCAGTTTTACAAAAATCCAAAACGAACAAAAAAAAATCTTGTAGCTCTCCACCCAAAAGATGATTTACTTGTACTTGTACGGCTGTGTGGCTTTTTCCAACATCTTCTTTTAAAGTCGGTTCTCCCCCAGCCACAACAACAAATCATATGTTGTTTGTCCAGTTTATTGTTTTCTTAAAATATTTATGCTTTCTCAGCAAGATTCCCGTTCTTTCTAGTCCAAGTGTCAGCGACGAGGAGTCCAAAATTGTGTCAAAGCGCTACTAGCTTTGCTGTTGGTGCAACAAGTCTTTTGTTGGGTAGACAGCAAAACATGTCTATGGATGGAGACTAACTCCCTCCCTCCATCCTCCTAGTCACTCGGACGACTCGGTTGGAATTTATTGATAATATATTTCTTTCTCTCCCATAATTGTCACATCTTCACTTCACTACTGTAGACGCAAGAGATTTTTTTTCTCAATAATAATTTATAACAATGACATACTTTCTCTCCGCATGGCCGTACGTTCATTATTGATTCGAATGAGAAGACATGGAACCCATAAAAGGTCCTCTTTGAATGGAAGACTAGCAACAGGTATTATGTCTATGGAAATTTATTAGAAGGTCAACTGTGTCTACAAAAAAAAAAACTTATTGACGTTGATTTTTGATGATATTCCTTCTCAACACTGCCTTCGGAAGATCTTCTCTCTATACAAGACCTTTCGAGGGTTTCTCTGATAAGTTTCATGTATACGGTTTTTTGTGAAGAAAATTGAATTCTGAGTTTGTATGAGATTTATATGATTTTTGGAGAAATCAAATGGGACTAATATTCAAGAATTTTTGATAGATATTTTAAAGATGACCCCTGATTTCAATTATTGTATTTTGCAAATTTGATGCAGAATAATTTTGTCTTTGATGTTATGTTTTTAAATACAAGGTGGTGCAAAAGTAATCCTCCAATCAGAAAATGATAAAAATTTTACGATTGGCCCCTAATGCCTCCATAACATCCAAAAAAACAATAATTAAGGGCCAATCGTAAAATGTATACCATTTTCTGATAAGAGGATTACTTTTGCGCCACCCTGTAAGAGGCTTTGAAAGAGAATTTTGAATAAATTCACATAAGGTACGGATTTAACCCTAAAATGAGTTTCAATATATATGAATTCCTGGTGTTTTGATAAGATTTAGACTTTTAGGACCCATAGTAGAATTTTTGACTTGCTACGGTTGCCGTTTAACGGGAATTTTTAACCCTTTAAAAAAAAAACATTTCAAAACTCCGATACAAGTGTCTTCTATTTTTAGTTATATACTGCCTAGGTCTGTTTGGACTAAATCCGTTTCAGGACATTTGGAGTCGATCTAACGATGTCCGTCCGTCCGTCTGGCTGGTGCGAAGAGGTCAAAACATGGTACATCGTAATATTATCAAATTTAAATCGAGTTCTGAGATGGGCAACATCGGTCCACTCCTTTTAGTACTCCCTCCACAAAAGGTCGAAATTATCAAAAAACAAAAAACAAGTAAAAAAGCACCTAAGTTCGACCGGGCCGAACTTTTAATACCCTTCACCCTTTCGAAGGAACATGAAAAATTTCAAAAAAATATTCCGAAGACATGGTCCTGCATACGAATGTTTTTTGTCATAGGATGTAGTGCCCATTACGAACTTCAAATACGAAATTTGTTGCAATAACGGTGAATAATGTCGCTAAAATCATGAAAATACGGAGTATCGTTAGATGCCGTCATATGGGGGCTATACGAAGACGTAGACCTACAAAATTTTTGTCATAGGCTATTACGAACTTCAAATTCGAAATTTGAAATAATTCCGGTAAATAATGTCTCTAAAATCATGCACCGTTATATGGGGGCTATACGAAAACTTGGACCGACATGGCCCATTTACGAACTAAACCTGCCTACTGGTAATTTTAGCCTTCCATCTCAATTCATAATCAAACAAAATGGTGATTTATATAATTTTCTTAAAGGATTCTATTCGTTATCAAAGAGGAATATGCATCTCTAAATTCCTGCATAACATATTCACAAGTCATGTAACCAAACGACTAACGGAAATTCTCTAAAAATAGTTTAAAACACAACCCAACACGCATATATTTTAAAAATATTTTTTTTTTTTTTTTTTACATGATAGAGATTACTGCCGAGAAAGTATGTCACATATTAGAACAACAACAAACAAGAAATACAACAAAGCTCCACGATTGTCTGCAGCAGTCGGTTATTGAAAAAAACAAACCACATTCCCCGGCAAGCAAACCGCATAAGAAAACTAACAAATGAGAATGACTACAAAACATGGCTGGATTTCAATTCTGCAAAGACTGACGACTAGACAACTGGAAGCTTGGAGTTTGCAAAAAAAAAAAAACATTTTCTTTTCTGCTTGGAAATTCGTTCCAAGTGTTTGTCAGGCGGACATAAAGTTGACACTTGATTACAACTAGGAAAAAAATAAAAATTTAACAAAAGAGCACAAATTTTATTAAATTGGCTAGACAAAATTGAGAGGTACTGGAAATATTTTCGAAATAAAGAAATAAAATGTAAACAATTTCTTTATATTTTTTTATATTCTGAATTATTTATGAATTTTGAATAATTTATTGAAAATCGAATGAATTAGGTAAAGTAAATTTACATTTCGGCTTCTAAAAAATTAAAAATCAATCTTGGGGAAATATTTTTATTTTTTTTTTTTTCGTATCAATTAAAAGAGTTATTTTGTTGATTTATTATGTAAATATAGATTTTGACTGTGGTTTTACGTAGAACATTTTTGTCTTTGACGTCATCCTTTTAAAATTACGTTTTATAGAACTAGCTTGCATAAACTCAGACAGAGTGACACTATAAACCGAAAACGCTTTTTATATTCATACAGATTTCCAGCTTTTAGGTAAGTGTTAGTGTATTCTGAGATTTGTTGTGTAATTTTTTGACAAATAAATTTGTAGCATATTTTAATCTAAACACACCTTGAAAGATTTTGTGAACATTTGTCAAGAACCCATTTTCTCCATATATTGGGGAAAACGCCCATACGCGTGTCTCATATTTTTAGTACATATGTACATATTTTTCTTTTGTCGCACAGTGTGTTAACCTTTTTTAGGCATTTGAAACATTTATGGCCAATGACTCTTCAAAAAATTTATTACATGTATTTTGACCATATCCAAATCTAAAATCATAATTGTTGATATTTTTTTTTCTTCCTTCATATTTTTATGAGTGGCTCGACTGGAAGATATCATAAAGCAAAAAAAAAAGCAAGGAAACAAAATCTTCCAACGTCCAAAGAAGCAAAACACAATAAAGTAATTATGCCAAGAAACAAGATGATTATGATGGCAATAAAATAATTTTGACCCCAATCATTTCATAAAAATGTTGAGGAGATTCTATGCGAAAAGAACAATTTTGTATAATTGCTATACGACAAAATTGGCGACAGATATGTGAAGGCATAGGTAAGTTTCAGTTGAAATTATAATTCTAAAAAAAAATTGGAAACAAATATTTTTTTATAATGTTTAAAGAAGGTCTATCGCCACATTTGCTAGAGTCCAGATTTACCCCCACATTTGCTAGAGTCCAGTTGTCTCAGCAACAACATGGGAACGGTGTGAGCTGAATTACTCGTTACTAGGTAATGTGATTAAATTATGTTATGGAAGCAGACATATCAGAGGTATGATATGTAACCACATACATCAGAACTATGAAAGAGATTTTTGTCAATAATACAGGGTGAGATGAGTAAACTGCAACCAACTTCAGACTGCTGTCATTTCAAAGCCACTCGTCCGACAGCTGTTAAAATTATTCCAGTGACAGCTCATTCTATTGTTTATAAGCGCACAAAAGCATTTTAGTGAGAATTTTCCAGAAAAAAAGTTATTTGTGATGGAATTCAAGTGTAATATTGTGATTTCTTTATATTTGGCTGGAAAATCACAAGTGGCTATCGTTAGAGCACTCCAGCATTTAAATGTGGATAAATCTTTTGTGTCTCGTACCATCGATTGTTACCGTGATACTGGTAGCCTAGCCCGACGTCAAGGAAGTGGACGGATGAAAACTGCAACATCAGCAGAAATGGTTCGAAAAGTAAGAAGAAGCAACTTGATCAAAATCCGCGTCGCAGTGGCCGAAAAATGGCTCGCGAGCTGAATATATCGCAATATTCCATTCGGCAAATATTGAAAAATGAGCTCGTGGTAAAGCCATTGAAATTCCAAAAAGTGCAAGAACTTACACCGCAACAGAAAGAAAATATACTCAAAAGAGCTAAAGAGTTGCTTCGCTTGGCCAAAGGTGGTTTACTGCCGAATTTGGTTACTCCTATTAGAAAACATTCGTTGTCCAGAAGTTTGTAAACAAACAAAATGATCGTGTTTACTTGCCAAAGAGGTCAGCTGAAGATGTGAACCTTCAGTTGGCCAACAGAACTTAAGCGCCGGTCATGGTGTTGTGGGTGGTGGTGTGGGCCCCAATAACAGTCGATGGTCGCTCTCCGCTCATATTAATCGACCGTGGCATCAGAATAAATGCCGAATATTATCGCGAAAATATTTTGGAGGGAGTATTAACCTTGGGCACGCAAAAATTTTAACCGCCGACCTTAGACATTCCTTCCATCAGGACTCAGCACCATCGCACTCAGCACGCGCCACCCAAGAATGGTTACAAAATAAGGTTCCTCGCTTCATTTCCAGCGCACAATGACCACCAAAATCTCTGGATACCAATCAGTTGTACTATAGTGTGTGGAGTATTTTCCACAGCAAGGTTGACAGTAAAAAATACCGGAAATGGACCAAAATACCGCAGAGCAACATTCGGGCAGCGTTTCATTGGCCTTTTGAAGGCCATAATTCATGCCAAAGGTGACCAATTCGAACAAATCTAAACTTATTCTGAACATTGATGCTATTTCCGACATTTTTTGCTTTCATTCAATAAAATTTTAAAAAATGTAAAAATTGTGGCGTTTGACTTTGTTGCAGTTTTTTTTATTTCACCCTGTATACCAATCAACGTGTGGAAATTTTTCAAAAAATAAAAAAACAACCCCGAAAAAAAATTGTTTCAAATCGCATTGCTTAAGTCTGGAGTAATCTTTCCCACATTGGGAAACTTCATATTACTCGTCATTACAGAGAGAAATGTTTTCTCAAAACGAATCTGACAGCTATGTTGATCGCTACCAATGTCATGATTTCATTACGGCGAAGGGAATTATTACTTTCAATAATTATCCACATTGTAAAAAAGATGCTATCACTTTTAGGATATTCAGTATTTTTTAAAATGACACATTTTTGGTATTCCCAGTATTTCTCTCTTTATATTCTCTCTTTACAATGCAATGGAACAATAAGTGATCACAAAATAATAAATTGTCATTGGATCGTTAAATGATCTAATTATTTTGCAAAATTTATAATTTTTTTAATATTTCATTTGGAGACATTTCAGTGTTGCCAAGTATTCATATATTATTTGCACAGATGTTTCTTTGCACATAAAATAATTAGCAATTGTTCATTAAAAAGTTCGATTATCAAAGTCCGATTTTCATATGACATTCATATTTTTTTTTTCTTTAATATCTCACCCGATACTTCAATTAATTTTTATTTCTTTTTTATTCAAATCTTTTTTTAAGAAAATATTTTTCATCACAAAAACACACCTTTTTCCAAATTTTTTTTAAGACACTCTTAAAATGCGTGATTTTTGTTGTTTTTCTTTTTTCACCAGGAAACTTCGAAAGGAGTTAAGTAAGAAAAAGAAAATGCGCAACACAGGCACTAAACGAAAAAATAAAGAACGAAAGAAAAAAACTCAATGAATTGAAGTGAACACCGCCCGAGTTATTTTTTTATTCTCAGTTCCGTTTTCCGTTTCTTTTTTTGTGCTTCACAGCAATTTGTGGTGGTGATCTGTGATCTGCGTGCTTGCCGTTGTCAACGATCGTACGCGAAAGCGAGTTCTCTGCCAACTAAATGGCAATAATTTTTTGTACTGGAATTCAAAGTTACTGCCGCCTATTTTTGTTGTCTCAGACTCTGACTTCACGGAGCGGTGAGTGTGCGAGCGTGTGTGTGTGTGTGTGAGCGTTGTGTGCTTGGCCGATGAAGCTGCTGCAGCTGCGCCAGTGACTCTGTCAACACGACTTTGGCAGTTAAATGAACGAAAACCAACAGTGTCGTTGTGTTGTTGTTGCTCTGGTCTGTATTATGACTGAAGTCGGTGTTGACAATCTAGCGATTTTTTGTAATAACTCCAAATTGTTTTTTATTGTGGAAAGGAAACGATTTCAAACAAACTCAAATGAATAGAAGACATCAAAAATGCTTTATTTTCTTAATTTTTGAAAATAACGATTTGCGATATTTTTTCCTTGAAAATCGCCGAAAATCCTTTTCTTTTTAACAAATCGAAAGAAATAATTTGCGTATCAATCAATAAGTACTTTATTGGTATTATAATCGAAAAGTAACGTAATGTTACCTATATATTTATATATAAATATGTTTTCAAAATAGTGAATGTATATTCAAACAAGAAACTCAGAACAAAGACTGATGAAAAAATGTAGTCTCCCTCAAATTCGTCGAAATTAAAACGCTTTTTCTTAAGCATTTTATAATTAAATTTTTTTTTTTCAATAGACTAGGTGGTTGAGATAGGTATTAAATAAAATAGGAAACAATACACAACTATCACAAAATGTAAGAAAATTCTTTCACAAGACTAACCGAAGATTTTAGAAAACGATATTAGTTTTAATTTGATATTTTCCTTCAAAATGTTACTGTTTTACCATATTTTTTGTGAGAATGTTGAGATCGGGAATCGAAATTCCATCTCAAATGTGTGGTGTAGAACTGAAATCTACAGAAAGATTGCTACCGCATTTTTTATTTTCTACTGATTAAATAGGGTTGGAAAAAGATAAAATGTGGTTTCAACTTTCACATTTTAGTCTCAGTTATATATTTTTGTTCGAAACACAAATAAGTTAAAATGTTTTTAACAAAATATGAAAATAAGCTTGAGTTAGCTCTGAAGGATGTTGTCAGCCATCTTATTGTATAATTTTGAACTGTAAAAATGATTTATTCCATTGAAATTTAAACTTTTGTACTATTCTACTATAATAAAAGTATAAGGATTCAATATGATAACGGAGGTAGAACCTACAAACACCAAATAAAAAAAATCGATAGAAAAATTGGCCAAAATCAAAATTCCCAATGTCCAGAGGCACCAAAGGCTCACAGTAAAACTTATTTAGACCAAGTTACTCCACATAAGGGAGAGACTATCTCAAAATACAAACATTTAAATAATTTCGTTAGGATTGTTCCTAAAATCGTCAGAATACCGTCAGAATATCAGTAGTTGAAGTATAAGAACCATACTTGATGGGGTCTCCGATAAATATTTTCAACTGTTGCAAAAGAAATGGCAAAGTAAATATATATCTTATGGCGGTAAAAAGCATTTTATTTTTTCACAGTTTCCCTACGCCGAGTATCGAACTTGCCACCTTTCCCAGCAAAATCTTTTTGAGTGATTGTTAATATTTATCCATATATTTTATATAAAAAAAATAGTTCCCATAAAATAGCCCAAAATTTCACTTAAATTTTGACATATCATTGGCACAAATCCATCAATAACTCATCAAGTTATTGACATTAAACAAAACCCTTGTTAAAACCGCCGTTAAAAACGTCAATTTCCAGTGACTCATAAGAGAAAGTCAACAACATTGTTTAATTCAAGTTCTTACTGTTGCTTTGGCAGACGCTGCTGCGGCATGAAATCGCTGCTGACGCACATACTACATATGCATGGCAATTGCTGTTATGATCGTTGCTTTGGAGATCTACTATGGGACCATGGCCGGCGACGATTCGGTTGGCCTTACGAGTAGTCAATTTTAAAACAAGTAAAGCAGCAACAGCCACAACAACAAAAACACGGCTGAAGTAGAGACGATAGAATAGAGAATGAGAATAATGGTGTCACCCAAAGAAATAGAGTGCAAACTCGAGGGGGTTTAAAAACGGAGAGCGATAGAGAGACCAAACGTCATCATCACATGAAATGGTAGTAAGGGTGGGGAAGTTATTATTAACAATTGTCAGTTAACTAAAAGAATTTACAAACATACAAAAATTCCTTCAGAGTCACACAAAAGGGCAAATAAATATTTGATGAACGAAAAAACAACAATTTTGACAAAGAAGATAACAAATTAATTAGAAGGAGAATATGTCGGATAATTAAAAAGATAATTTAAACAGTTTTCGGGGCATATTTTACATTCCATCTTTAGATTCTCCTCAATTTTTTTTGAAAGAAAATTAAAAAAATAGCTATCGCTTCGTTACAATTCTTTTTTTTTATTAATTCAAAAACAAGATATGCTTGTGCAAACGCGTATCAGCATTAAGTTCAACAGGCATGCCAAACAAACATACATGTGTTACAAAGATATGTAGATACATACAGAAACAAAAAAATTCAACTCTTAAGCTCTTTGAGAACACACACATGGGAAATAGTTTTTTTTTTTTTTAATGGGTTTTGTTTCTCCTGCTCCCAGAGTTTGAGAATCTCCCAAAGCTCCAATGTGATTCCAACGGCACAACTCTTACTCACTCTCATGTCAAGTCAACAGAAAACCCAGCAAAAATAACCCAAGAGGCCAGCAGTTAAAATAAATGTTGCTGAGCTTCGTAGGGGCTCTTTCGGTGTCCACTTTTTAAACAAGGTGAATGTGCGTAACATGAATGAAGCAGCCAGCCAATATGGAGAGAGAAAGAGGTAAAAAACAGACAAAACCCAAAACGTGGTACAAAAATCGAATGAAAGAGAATGAAAAGAATGAACGATAAAACATACAAGTTAAACCCATAAAAATATAGGTTATAATGAGCTTTGGGAGTTGGTTGGTTGCTGGGTATTGGGATCAAAAGTCATTTTGAAAACAACATTTAATTGCACTGAAAAATAAGGTCGTTGTGTTATAAAATCAACGGGTAAAGCCGACATACATCAAGCAATATCTAAATGAGAAATGAATGAGAAACAGAAACGAAAAAGAAAATGCGGAATGGGAAAGTTTTCCACAGAGAAAATAGAGTTAATGGGAAAATGTGTAAATGATGTACATAGTTAAACAGCTGATCTGCTGCTACAACTGGAGTCACAAACCAAAGCCTTGACATAAGCCAGCGTATCACAGAGTCTAATAAAAATGTGGTATATGTAGGATGAAACTTTTAGCATTACTAGTAATGAGAGCGATATACATGTCTGTTTTTCCAATATGCTTAACAATAATGAGTTAACTCAAAATTGAAGGCAAAATAATTTACTTTAGATGTTGGATGTTCTATGGGGAGATCTACAAATCTTCTACGAGAAGATCTACAGATCTTCCTTGAGAAAGTATAGAGGTCTTCTATGAAAAGACCTACAAATCTTCTGTGGAAGACATACAGATCCACAGAACTTCTAAAGGAATATCTACAGATCTTCTGTAGCAAGATCTACAGGTCTTCTGTGAGAAGATCTACAGATCTTCTATGAGAAGATCCACAGATCTTCTATGAGAAGATCCACAGATCTTCTATGAGAAGATCCACAGATCTTCTATGAGAAGATCCACAGATCTTCTATGGGAAGATCTACAGATCTTCTATGGGAAGATCTACAGATCTTCTATGGGAAGATCTACAGATCTTCTATGGGAAGATCTACAGATCTTCTATGGAAAGATCTACAGATCTTCTATGGGAAGATCTGCAAACCTTCTGTGAAAAATCTACAGATCTTCTATGGGAAGATCTGCAAACCTTCTGTGGAAAATCTACAGATCGTCTGTGAAACATCTACAGATCTTCGTTTGAAGATCTACATATCGTCTGTGAAACATCTACAGATCTTCTTTCAGATGATATGCAGATCTTCTTATTTCTCTTCTATGAGAAGATTGAGAAGATTTTTTAAGAGAGCATCTAGAGATTTTCTATGAGCGACCAAAGATCTTCTATAAGATATACAGAGCCTCTATGAAAAGATCTACAAATCTTTATTTTTTGTTCTTCTACGAGAGAGAAAAGCATCGCTTTATTTCCAGTTACTCCTAGACTTGGAAATAAACTGCCAAAAGGAAATTGTGTCGTAATGTTTCCCTTAGCATATCTACTGACAAGTTTATATATAGCAAGCAATTCACGTGAGTTCCACATTCCTTAACATGGTCTCCAATATGTTTTCTTATTAACGATCATAGCTGGAGCATAACCAGAATATTCTAATGAAATGCACATATTTACATATATATATATGTATGTATATATTCTTCCAGGTAGAATATTTGTTTATATGAATATGTATGACGGTGTGATGTACACGATATATTTTATTTGTTCAGAAACAACAACACTTCAAGCATTTGCTGTTTGTTTACTCATCTAAGGTAGATAGTATCTACTGATATCTTCTACGAAGACAATGTAGAGGTATTCGCCGTGCAAAATTTGTTTGTTTAAAAATGGCATCATCCTGTTATTTTTATAAAACAGCAGTAGCTCCGAGAAGGGTGTTGCAAATGAATCAAATTGATTTTTGAGAAAACCAAAAACGGAGCTCCTCCACAAAAATATCGAAACAATCAAAACGAACTATCAAACCCATCCGGCAAAATGAATCAAGAAATTCTTCGGAAATGTTGGTGGATGTTGATTACGAAATGTGTGAAGCGTTTTTGTTTTATCATACAAAACTGAGTTCGGATGAATACATTCATTTCAGGCGAATGATAATTAATTGCTGGGCTTAACTCTAGTTTAGTAAAAACTCTTCAATTTTTTCGAAATTTTTTTCAGTGGTAGGTATTTTAACCATGATCTCGGGAAACTATTTTTTTCTTGGGGGACGAACCTGGGACCCCAGATTTTTGACCCGAAAGTCCGGGTTCAAGACCCCGACTAGACCCGGATCCACCTACCCGATATAGACAATGTGGGTATCGTTGGAAAGCTTATGAAAATACCTATCCGACAAGTGGTCACATGATGGGGTAAGATGTTACGGTTCGGAAGTTATAGTCAAATTATCGATTTTTTGGACCCGGATTTTTTATAAAACCCCCAAAAAGTCAAAAAAGGGTCCATTATGGGGGACAACAAAATTGATGCCAAATTATAGCTGACACTTCTACCTTTCCAAAATGCTACAATTTGTGCTAATAACTTTACTGAGTCCTGAGATATGGGTCTTTCCATCCGCATAACCCGATTCTAACCACTTCATTAAAACTATGTTTTCAATAAAAAAGGTATATTTTGCGTAAGCATGAAGTTCAGAAATCTTTGGTTCGCGTTAGCCGGTGTAGGACATACCCAGAGGAGAAAATCTCAAGCCCCGGCCGAAGGCCGGCTACTTACAAAAGGTATCCAATTTAGAAAACTTTGGTTCGCGTTAGCCGGTGTGGGACATACCCAGAGGAGAAAATCTCAAGCCCCGGCCGAAGGCCGGCTATTTACAAAAAGTGTCAAATTTAGAAAACTTTGGTTCGCGTTAGCCGGTGTGGGACATATCCAGAGGAGAAAATCTCAAGTTCCGGCCGAAGGCCGGCTATTTACAAAAAGTGTAAAATATAGAAATCTTTGGTGCGCGTTAGCCGGTGTAGGACATACCCAGAGGAGAAAATCTCAAGCCCCGGCCGAAGGCCGGCTACTTACAAAAGGTATCCAATTTAGAAAACTTTGGTTCGCGTTAGCCGGTGTAGGACATACCCAGAGGAGAAAATCTCAAGCCCCGGCCGAAGGCCGGCTATTTACAAAAAGTGCCGAAATTATGAACCTTTTGTTCGCGTTAGCCGGTGTCGGACATACCCATAGGTGAAAATCTCAAGCCCCGGCCGAAGGCCGGCTATTTACAAAAAGTTCCAAATTTCGAAAACTTTTGCTATTCCGACGACTGCTACGCGAAATAAACACTTTTTTTATTGAAAACATCATTTTAATGAACTGGTTAGAATCGCGTTATGCGGATGGAAAGACCCATATCTCTGGACCCGAAAAAGGTATTAGCACAAATTGTAGCATTTTGGAAAGGTCAGAGTGTCAGCTATAATTTGGAAACAATTTTGTTGACCCCCATAATGGGCCCTTTTTTGACTTTTTGGGGGTTTCATAAAAAATCCGGGTCCAAAAAATCGATAATTTGACTATAACTTCCGAACCATGCTTACCCCTTATGTGACCACTTGTTGGATAGGTATTTCCATAAGCTTTCAATCGATACCCATATTGTCTATATCGGGTAAGTGGATCCAGGTCCAGGCGGGGTCTTGATCCCGGACTTTCGGGTCAAAAATCTGGGGTCCCGGGTCCGTCCCCCAAGAAAAAAATAGTTTCCCGGGATCAGGGTAAAAATACCTACCTCTGGAAAAAATTTCGAAAAAATCTAAGAGTTTTTACTAAACTAGAGTTGTTCCAATTGCTGCTAAAATTAGGACACTTTTTTCAAAATTGAGGCGGGTATGTCAAAAATGTAGTCACGTCAGTAGCAATTGTGGCTCTCAAAGGTGTTGGTGCTCTGCAGTAATTGGTTCGTCAGATGTTGCTGTTGCAATCGATAAGTTCTCAAACATTATTTGCAGACGCATCGCACCCCCGTTATCCACCACCAACAACATTCCTATGTTGCTTCTTTTAATTACATCTCCACTTCTTCACAACGAGTTTTATACTTTTGTACACCTTTTTTAATTACTTCTTCTCATTTACTTATCTATGTTCTGTCGTTGTTTAACTCTTTTGTTGTTATTTATCATTTATTGTTTTTCGTTTTTTTTGCATTCCATAATGTAGGTTGGTCGACGAATTCAAGAATTTTTAGATTTCTCAGGGCCCCACATTTGTCGCATATCAAAGAAGAAACTATTCTTTTTTAATTGTTTGATTATTCCCATGATAATAACAATAACAACGATGACAACGATCCTAAAACAATGCAAATGAATTTAATTTTGAGGTACCTACAATTGACAACTGCAACAGTCTTTTTTTATACCCTACACCACAAGGTGGTCAGGGTATTATGTCTTTGTGCATTTGTTTGTAACAGGCAAAAGGAAACGAGATAGACCCATAGTTCCTTTTGATGATCTGTATAGAATCACATTCTGAGTCGATTTATGTATGTCCGTCCGTCCGTCCGTCCGTCCGTCCGTCTGTCCATGTATTTTTGTAAACAAAGTACAGTTCGCATTTATTGCCCTATCCAGATGAAATTTTGCACAAATCATTTGTTTGGTCCAAGGACGAACCCTATTGAAATTGGAGATAATCGGTCAAAATTTAGATATAGCTCCCATATATATCTTCGTCCGATTTGCCTTTTATTGTGCACCAAACGTGTAATATCAGTCCGAATTGTATGGAATTTTGCACGTACGATCAGATTGGACCTGAAAATAAGTATGCTAAATTTGATCGAAATCGGTTCAGATATAGCTATAGCTCCCATATATATTGTTCATCCGATTTGCAATTTTTGTCCTCCGCAGCCGTAATATGCACTCTGCAACAACATTTATTGGGGAAATGTATCAAATACAGCTCAGAAATACATTTGCTAAATTTTATCGAGATCGGTTCAGATTTGAATATAGCTCCCATATATAACTTCGTCCGATTTACCTTTGATTGAGCACCAAACGTCTAATATTTGGACAAATTGGATGAAATTTGGCACTTACGACCGAATTTAGTCTAGCATCTAGTATGTCAAATTTGGAGAAGATCGATTCAGATATAGCTATAGCTCCCATATATACTGTTCATCCGATTTGTCATATTTGTTACCCACAGCCGTAATATGCACTCCAAAGAGTGCATACCCTCAATATTCAGGGAAATATATCAAATACAGCTCAGAAATATCTTTGCCAAATTTTATCGAGATCGGTTCCGATTTGGATATAGCTCCCATATATATTTTTATCCGATTTCAAATTTATTGTGCACCAAATGGGCAATACAAGTCCGAATTTAAAAGATACAAATGCTTCGGCATATTTAGTTATTTGAACTTTTAATTATAATTATAATCATAGCGTGTATGGTTGAATTCTCCCATAAAAACTTTTAATTGTTATGCACAGCTCTACTAAATTAGCAAAGTGGTGTAGGGTATCATAAAGTCGGCCCCGACCGACTTTAAGGCTTTCTTTACTGGTTTTTAATTTCAACTATGTAAATTTTAGAGGAAGAGAATTATTCTCGAATACCCACACCGAAAATTGGTCGAAGTTTTCGCAGAACCGAACCCTTCTCCAGATCTATATAAGTAAATCTACAGATCTTCTATGAAAAAAACTATATGTCTTCTATGTGAAAAGTTTTACAGAATATCTGCGAGAAGATCTACGAAAATGTATTGAAGAAGACCCGTAGATCTTCTATAAAACATGCTCTTAAATAGTTTTTATTGAAGAACTCTAGATTTTCTTGAAGTAGATCCATATATCTTCTCGCAGATAATCTGTAGGTTCTCTCGTAGACGAACTGCAGATCTTTCATTCCAGATGTATTGAATTTCTTCTTCTTCATGATAAATATATATTTCCAAATTTTACTCTTTACTCGAATTCGAGCGGGAGTAGCCCCGAGAGTAAAAGAAATCGGGTATAATCTAGACTTCGCTTGTTTTAGGAGGGATAGGAAGCAAAATGCGTTCGAAATCGAGCGGTTTCGCCTCTTGCCGAGTACGCGTGTTGTTTTTGTCACGAAACGAAATCGCCAATCTGATCCGAAATCAAAAAATGTTTGCTGCTACACACACGAAGAAATAACACAGCAAAATAATATTTTCCGCTCGATTTTAGTCTTAGAGTAAACTTTCGAGCACTAACTTAACTCCTACTCTTATTTTTTTAAAAAACAATATTTTTTTGCGAGTTAAAACGAGCAGATCTTAGCTCTGCTCAGAAATTATATAACGTCGCCTACATCGTATACTGGTTAAAATCCTTTTTTTCGGTTAAGTTCCTTAAAAGACTGTTTATGGTAAAATAGCCTCGCGTTGATGTTGTCCCCAATTAATGTCATCGCCTTGAAAGTGTACATAAATTGGATGAGAGTTTCCATAATGACGTTAGTAAAAGTAACATCAATGGCTATGCGCATAGCCAAAACATCAGAATTCCATGTGACCTTTTTTCCTAATTCGGATCGAAAATGTTAAGAAGGTCGACAAGAGATTAGATATTACCCTGATATTAATTTCGATTTCGGTCTAATTTCCTATCCGAAGATCCTATAGGTTCGAAAATCGGCAAAACCTTCATGCATTCATCTGACCTGTTCGAACACACTTGAACCGTTCCATATAATATTCGGTCAGAAATCTAGAGATTCATTCGACTCGAAGTTAGAACGAGAGTTCCGACAGTTTGGTTCGCTGGGTAAGCCATTTCCAACATTGCCTTCTTTTAAACTTTTTTTTTAATTTAGCTATTTATTTGTGAGAATACTAATTAAATTATTTTTTTTTTTCAACTTACATTTATTCTAAGTTTTGATACTGGTCACCAAGTTTTTTTTTAATGTTTATTTTTAATTTGTTTTTATATATTGTAAACTATTTTTTGATATTGCAATTAATGATTATCACAGCAATCACAGGAAGAAATAGAAGAAAACACACTTTTCAAAATTGCTGTTCTAAAACAAAAATACGAGAAAGCGAAGACGTTAAAACACTTTATAAATCACTTCTGTAAAAACACTCACGAAATTTAAAACGTAAATTTTACTATTCAACCCAAACCGAGTGGCTGTAATCAACAATGTAATAAAAAAGCCGAATGAAAATGTCAAATTGTAACTCTTTTGGAACCGGAAATTACGAAAAATTGTAACACAATGTAATCACAATTTCAATTTTAAACTAGTTAAGACGGAGGGGTTAATCAACACGAGAGAGGGAGAAAGAGAGCGAACGAAACACACAGGGTAAAGGTAGCTCGTAGTGGCGATGACACAAAACACGGCCAAAAGGTAACAACAGCAGACAGATCGTACCAAATTTTGTTGGTGTTAACAACAAAGCGTTTAAATGAAAACTTTTTTGTTTCTCGTTGTCGCTGCTTCTGCTTTTGGATATTAAAAAAAAATGTTTTTATTAAATTTCACTCTTTCTCTGCACTTTTTCAGAAACCGAAAACACAAAAATAACACTGAAATATAAGTAAACCACTACAACGCGAATGATATCGAAAAATGAAATACACGACGACGGCGCTACGAACGCAACATAGCAACAATGCCAACTTGTTATTGGGGAGTTGTTTTAATATTCACGGCAATTCCGAAAGACACCGCAGCAAAATACTCGGCCGCCAAGTCAAAAAGTTTAGTTCGTTAGATTCAAAAAAAAAAAAAAAACAAACACAACAAGCAAGCGAGCAAATAAAATGTTGTTTTTTCTTTACTCGCGCGCACACACACACACAAGTACCGACAAGACGAACACGACTAACGAACACTCAACAACACAACACACTTCACATACCGCAAAAGTAATAAAAGTTGTGTATGGAAAAAAAATGAAGGTACAACAAAAGAGCACGCCCGCCGGCCGACTATTGGAAATAATGATGCCGATAATTATTGTTATTATTATTATTATGATAAAACTAACGAACTATCACACATCACAACGACCGGTAAATTTTGTGAAAAAATTGCAAGAAGAAGAATATACAATACCAGCAAATAAAACAAAAGGAAACGGAAAAAAACAAAAATAAAATATCGCCGGGATTTGGTTGATATTCTTTTTTATTTCAATAGCCAAATTGCTTTGTCGTCGACAACCGTTGTCTACTCGTAACGAAAGTTAAATACAAAGTGATTTGGGTATTTGCAACAACAGACTGAGTTGCTCTGCACGAGAGAGAGAGAAAGAGACCAACAACAATGACATTCAGTCAAAAGCAACAAAAATCATCTTCAACAGCAACAGACATTCAAAACAAATGAAAGCCAACAACAAATTCAAGTCATCAATGTCTCTCTCGGTGTTGCTCACCATCATAGCAACATACAACACTCTCATATTATTTTGCTCTCAATCCACACTCATCATCTTCGTCTTCATCATTAACATCATCATCATCTCCAACACTGTGTTGGTGGTGGCAGACAGCATACATTCATAATTCTGCAGCATTTGAATAATCATGATGTTCGTCTCTCCCCACATAAATGTTTGGCACTCACACCACTACCTCCACCACAAAATATGGAGCATGCATGTGCCAGTCAAGGAGAAAGGGAGATGTTTTTGGGCAAAAAAAAAAATAATCTCTCTTAACTGCGCTGTGTTTGGCAGCCATATGTTTGTTGTTTGTTTGTCAAATGTATTTGTGTGCAAATAATTATTTTTCATTGAGTATGGGAGTAAAGCTGAATGCAAAAATGATCATTGGTGGAGGAGACATGGAAAAATTCAAATATTGTTTACTTATATTTTTTCAGTTACAGTTTGCGAAAACTATTAATACAGTGGGTGCCAAATTTGGTGTATTTCCTGTAATTCGATAAATCAAAAGGCAATTAGGTTAGGTGGTGTCGTCACATCAAGCTTTTGCTCAACTTCAAAATGCCGATGTTTTGAATGCAAATTCACTATTCAATGAAAATTAAGTTGCCTTAACGCATATCGATAATAAAAAATCGAAATATAGTACGGAAATTTCGTGCAAATGAGTTTCCGGTCTGAACTTAGATCAAGTTCGAAGATGGGCTATATCGGAATTTTTTTTCGTTCATTTTAAGCATTTCAACGATTTTTCAACGGAATTGTCTGGAACTGGAATCTGGTATTTAAAAGTTGTTACGTGTTTCTATTCCCCTTGCAAAAAGCAGTTTATAGATCCCATATAAAGGGAACCTCTCATTTTAATAAATTCGACGATTTTCGGCACTTTTACAACTGAATTGTATGAAATTTGATATTTCAGGATTGAGGGTTCCTTTAACCTTGTATTTAGTATATGAGAGTATTGATGTTTGAACCAGATGGGGTGATCGATACAAAAGAAGCATGTCTTTGAGACCAATGTACATTTAATTCAAGCAGAATTTCGTATTTCGTATCATCGTATTTATTTCTCTTATTGTGTAAATTTTAATTTTGTCTTACTTAAAATTTGTACATTTTTGCTAGTCACTGTATCTCTGAAACTTGTTTTTGTACTTGAAAATGGCTAACACAATGGATGTATAATGGAGCGCACTTGTTGCGTGACTAACGAATTACAACTGGGAGAGGAAGTGAGTGCACAACCAACGAACCATAATTGAGAGAGAGAGAGATTAGAATAATACATCAAAACTGAATTGAAATCGAGAGAAAACTACAATATTAAAGAAACTAGCTTTGAAATTTGTGTAGAGAGAGAAAGCCGAACTTAACAGGTGGGCTTAATATACATCACACACACAAATAAACTTGAAATGTGTCATGGAATTGGTGTAATAAAAGTGAAACAACAAATAATTAACAATGAATTGTATATTTTCCAGCGAATATTAATACAAGGGGAGGCAAAAATACAGATGAAAAATATAAAAATTCTTATGTAAGATCCAAAGAATAAAGAGCATAGGTGAAACTTTAAAATTTAAAGCCCTAAGTTTCCCTGAATTAATTTTCATCTAAAAAGCAGAATGCTAACACAAAAGAATTCTGCAAACATTCAGATGCGACCTACAACAAAATCTGAAAACGTCTTCTTTTGTACATTCGTTTTTATGGTTTTGTCAATGTCCCAGTAAAAACTTGGCGATCGATGCTGCTGTGTAAGAAACTGCCTTGGCCGGAGCATTGAAAAACTGGTTTTCATTGTTGATTCAAAGATATCCCCAGCAACAGCCTCCAACCAACCAACGCTCATATAACGATCTCAGTTAGTGTGAGAGAAGAGAGTGGATGTGGATGGAGGGACGGCACGGTACGGTACGGCATGGATCGAGAAAAAGAAAGATAAGAACCCACAAGAATGCCTATAAATTACAGAACAAACAAAAAACATCTTAAATGAAGATGTATGCTAATATTTTATGAAAACGGAGAATTAGGCGAGGAGTTAAGAGCCTCCCTTAACCGCAGTAAATAAATGTGTTAATTATCTGAAATTGAGGTGGAAAATCCAATAGCAAAGCCAAACGAATTTTAAATAGATATTTCCGTTCTATGGAAGATCTGTTGATCTTCTACCTGAAGTTGAAGACCTACAGGAAGTTTATCTATAAAAGGGTGTCCACCTTTGCAGGGATGGACACCCTTACTCCCTAAATTAAATTGTTATTTTGAGAATCCAGTGTGGCTTGGGCAGTTTCACACGTTACATCATAACCAATAAGGTAACGGCCACTCCTTGATCAATTTCGAAAATAATGGTTCATTTATACCACTGGACCAAAATCTACTCCAAAAAGAGACTAGTATTGGGTGCAATGTATGCGTGCGGGTTTCTGAGCCCCAAACTTATATCTTACCACCTGCAAAGTTTCGTGAGAATTTGAGTATAATCTCGCTATTACAAATTAACAAGTATCTCGGTACTTTTCGGTACTTTTTTCGACCATCATCTAAATTGGAGGAGGAACAACTAAAAGAAGCAGAGGAAGATGGGCTTTGTCGCGCTTTATCCTTACAAGAACTGCAGTGCAAAACTGAGCGCTAAAACCGCATACTCCACTTAAATGCCTGAAGCCTATTTGTAGAGGAAGGGGCAGTCAGGTAGGCCCTGAGTCTAAGAGAACGGGAACGTCATTGGCCTTGGGAAATTCTGTGATTTTAGGTCATGTGTAACATATGGAATGCGGGGCCAAAACCAGTAACAATATGTTTCCAGAGGCTCAGCTTTATGCCACGATATATCCAGATATCTAACATACCTGTACATACCCATAACAACACACGGTATAACTTTTTTTTGACGATGGTTCAAAGAAGGGAGTTGGAACGGTTGCAATTGTCTTCTATGAAAGCCTGAACATCAGATGTTTCATCAAACTTAACACCAATCTTAACACCAAACTTAACACCAGGCAGAAATCTTTAATATCAATAAAGCCATAGATCTGTGGACAAATAGAAATAGAGAACTGAAAGGACCAGTAACTATATACGTCGATTCATGTCCATTTTATCTGCGTCAGTTTTGGAGTGTGGAAACGCATTGGAAAAAGTTAAACCGTCCATCATTGTGGGCATTCTAGGGCACTGCAAAACCTCTGGTAATGAATTAGCAGAGGAATTGGCAAGCCAATCTATATTGAAGTGAACAACTCTGTGAAGCCACTTTTTTTGACTGATTTTTATGCATTTATCCGGGAAACTTCAACAAACTGGCAATGTGAAAGGGGATGTAATGTCTTCAAGGTTATTTCGCCGAAACTCTCTGAAAATCTCCATGTCGAAATCAGGACTTGTGGTGGGTAGTATATAGGCCATAACTTCTAAGTGGGGTAGCGATGATACCAATTACAACAGGCTATATCATGATGAGGAGGAAACTTAAACAGTCCAATATTAACTCTGTCCCTGTCGAACTCTCTTTGGCGTAAGACATAGACACACAGAACCAGCAGTCAGTTTGCCAGAAGACGAGATGTTCAATTTTTTTTCGTGAATTACAAATTAATTTTTCCTTTTTGTATGAATTAAACACAGGATAAACACAATGGACCAGCAGGGCTCTGAGTAGAGTAGATGTCTTAAAACAACTGCAAGTCCTTTAACCTTACCAAATCTTACAAGATCAATTAAGGGGATGGACACACATGGCCAGACTGCTCAGCGAGGTAGGTGGTGGGTCTGGGATCAATTTTTCGAGGTGTCACAACCTATTTGGTCCTCCCAATTTGTTTGCCCTTTACAACATAGTGTTATAGGGTACGAGTACATTCACTTCAAATGTTTTAATTGCAATTCCAGAAGAAGTGAGTCAATATTTGTAATTTTCGCATCTGACCTAAGTCTTACCTAACGACTGCGATGTACCAAGTTTGAACTATATCGTCTGGTCCCATTGCCCAATATGAGATTTGTATTTATCCATATCAGAGCTCGATCTAAGTTTATGACCACATCGAGTACTCTCTTCGAGTGTTCAAAAATCTACATTTAGTATTCTGATTTTGAATCAATTTCCATATAAAGCCTTACAAATTTTTCTTTATTTAAGAGGAATAAGTTGTTCAAATTCTACACCGACCGGGAGTAGCACATCCGGGATTCTAACCTATCCCTTCGTAGGAAAAAAATTAAAAAAGATACGTATGTACCTATACATTATTAAACGTTTCTTCGACGATAAAGCACAGATTTTGCTGTCTTCGAAGAAAAATCGATAATTAATGCTACACGTTAATGAATGAAAGCAAACGATATTTGAAGACGAAAACAAAAACCAAACCAAACAAACAGCATGGATATGCAGTTGGATGTGGTGACAGTTAAGAAGAAAGCTCATGAACAACAATAACAAAACGGACGAAGAAAGAAAAACGTGTTGTAACACAAAACGCCAACTCAATACTACCAATAGAGAGGAATGGGAAAAGTAAAGAAAAAAATTCCCACAATGCTGCATGGATGGATCCAAAAAAATAATATGAATGAATGAAAAATGAGGATAAACATGATATGACCGACCACACCGCTACTGCTGAGTGTTTTTATCATTATCATCAGACTGTCTGCCTGTCTCCCATCACCACCATCAAGATGATGAAGATTAAACATAATTTCGCAACAGAAAAACCCAACTAGCGGAAAAGCAGAAGAATCGACGAAGAAAGTACGTCAACCCGGCGACCCATCTTCTTACTACATTGCTTTTGAGTAAAAAAGAAAGAAGAAGCAGCAAGAAAAACATCAACGACGATAAGAGAGTTGTGGCATGATTGCCACTAGACAAGACAACAAAGGAAAAATTCCTTAAAAGAAATCTATGCAGCAAAAGAAAAGCCAAACATACGCTACGCATTGCGTTACTCTTGGCAAAACAGGAAGCAAAGACAGGAAACAACTGGAAGAAAAGATAGACAACAAGCAAAAAAATAAATAAAAAATAACACATATTGTTGTAAGGATAGTTGGTTGGTGAAGACAAGGGGGAGGAGTCGACAGGGAAGAAACAAGATTGTTTGTAAAGAAGGAAATTATTTAATTATGCACAATGTAGTGACTCCATGATACAATTTTATGACATGGCCCCAACATTCTTGGTTATGAAACTCTTTGCATTTTGAACAGAATATTAAAAAGTAGTCATTCGAGTTTTAAATGTAGATACCATGGTCTATATGAGGTCAGTTCATCTGACAATTAAGTTTGCTGTCAAAAGAAATAACTGTAATTTGCCATTCAAAAGGAGTCAAACCACGATTGTAGAAAAACTACAAGTTAATTGTAAAATTGTTGTCGAAAGAAGTTTTCTTGTCCGACCTATTCCACGCCATGGTATACACTTCTTGAAGGGAACTATGAGAGATAGAGGTTTAAGTTTATTTCTGGAAATACCTTGTCCGCATAATGACCAGTCCTCATATATTCGGAACTTATGGAAAAATCATTCACATTGTCACTGCAAGTACTGCATATAGTTATGCTGACGTATGGGAAGGACCTTCGCATACTCATGTAGATGGTCCACTTGTGTCATGAGAAGGCAACCTGTCGCAGTTTTCAGCGCAGCATTCTGACAGGTCAGGATGTTCTTCCACTGCGTAGCACTTATATTCGCCACACTGCCCCAAGTGTGCCGGGTTGCGATTTTAGGAACTTCTTCCAAATTTTTCATTTTCGAACATGCTGTTGAATACGACCCCTAGGATCCAGAAATTATATTTCCCTCAACTCTGTTCTCATCTCCGCAGACCGTGTGGTAACGAGTGTGCCCCTTGATTTAGTGGCAGATATTTTCATATTTCTCGAGTGGAACCCTTCAATGGTCCCCACCATATACAGGTTGAGATGAAAAAACTGCAACCAACTTCAGACTGCTGTCATTTCTAAGCCACTCGTCGTACCAGTGACAGCTCATTATATTGTTTACAAGCGTACAAAAGCATTTTGGTGAGAATTTTCCAGAAAAAAAGTTATTAGTGATGGAATTCAAGCGTGATAGTGTGATTTCTTTATTTTTGGCTTGAAAACCACAAATGGCTATCGTTAGAACACTTCAGCAATTAAATTTAAATAAATCTTTTGGGTCTAGTACCATCGCTCGTTACCCTGATACTGGCAGAATAGCCCGACGTCAAGGAAGTGAACGGAAGAAAACAGCAACATCCTTTTCACTGCAA
The DNA here is from genome assembly GCF_030504385.1 of Musca domestica. Classification (NCBI taxonomy): domain Eukaryota; kingdom Metazoa; phylum Arthropoda; class Insecta; order Diptera; family Muscidae; genus Musca; species Musca domestica. The sequence goes on along the minus strand of NW_026712334.1, from coordinate 7,329,509 downwards.
ATTGCTCGTCTCGAAAGAGAAATCAAACACTTAAATCATAAAACATATGATCTTCGCCTTAACAAGGCAAAACTCAAAAATTCTGTGTGCAGCCAACTAGAAGTTGCCGTCTCTACGTTCAGAGCCATTAACCCGTCTTCCTAAAGCAGCACTAAAAAACAAGTGTATGCATTGGAAGCAATGTAGTTGTTGTGGACAAAAAATCCATCACTACAAAACAAAAAACTTTGCTGTGAAAAAGATCTGCCAATAGAACTTGAGTCGAACCTGGAGAGTTTCTAGTGTATAATTCGCATATGCTAATTTGCAATAAGTTCGAAATATATACTACTTTCCAGAGAACGGCCCTTGTAAGCCATCATCCACACCAAATATGCCTGATGAGCCGCTTAACCAACGGCGAAACACGTCGCATAGTGGTGAGTGTGTGATAGTGTCTATCTGGCTTTCCTTTTCACTGCAAATTTCAGATCATTAAGCTCGTCTCGAAAGAGAAATCAAACACTTAAATCATAAAACATATGATCTTCGCCTTAACAAGGCAAAACTCAGCAGAAATGGTTTGAAAAGTAAAGAAGCGACTTGATCGAAACCCGCGTCGCAGTGGCCGAAAATTGCTCGTGAGCTGAACATATCGCAATATTCCATTCGTCAAATATTGAAAAATGAGCTCCATTGAAATTCCAAAAAGTGCAAGAACTTACACCGCAACAGAAAGAAAATAGACTCAAAAGAGCTAAAGAGTTGCTTCGCTTGGCTGAAAGTGGTGAACTGCCGAATTTGGTTTTCTCCAATGAGAAAACATTCGTTGTCCAGCAGCTTCATTTTAGCGCACAATGGCCACCGAAATCTCCGGATACCAATCCGTTGGACTATGGTGTCTGGAGGACTTTGGAAAGCAAGATTGGCACTAAAAAATACCAAAGTGTCGATCACCTCAAGCAAGCGCTTCGCCAAAATGCCACAGAGCAACATTCGGGCAGCGTGTGACGGTTTCATTGGCCGTTTGAAGGCCATAATTCGTGCCAAAGATGACCAATTCCAACAAATCTACACTCATTCTAAAATTTGATGCTTTTTCCGAAATTTGTTGCTTTTATTCAATAAAATTAAAAAAATGTAAAAATCATGGCGTTTGACTTTGTTGCAGTTTTTTTTATCTCACTCTGTATATGAAGCTACTTTGGAACCCAGATTTGCAAAGCAATGGTTTAAACTAAGAATTGGATTTAATCAATTTTACTCAAAACATAATAAATTGCTAATTTGTTCCTAAACCAGTTGTGACTTTAAACGTGAGTCAAACAGTTCTTTCCATTACTGGAACAATCATACATCCCCTCCATGTAAGTGAATAAATTACGCATGCACATACATGCCAATGAACTAAGATTCCAAAACATTTATCCTGCACATAGTTTCTCAAATAATAACAAAAGTATCAACAGATGATGAAATATGCATAGTGTCCTTCCCCAAAACAAATATCATATTAGGACAGGAGCATATGCATTAGGATAGCAGCAGCATAAAACACCTTTACTATTCAAAACAAAGGAAGAAAAAATAGAATTAAAGAAAAGCTAGGTAACAATAACACAAAAACGCAGTGGCAACAAAAAGGTGGTGGGTTAACACAACATTATGCTAAGGCACGTTCCAATTTGAACAAGAAGTCGGAACAGATGTTATTTTTTTAATTTTTGGTGGTTGTTCTTTATATTTTGGCACTTTCCACATTTGCAACATCAAACATTATGTTGGATTTTTGAGAGAATTCTTTAGAACAAATCTATTTTAATTGCTCATTTTCTTATAGCATAGTTTTATTTTTATATTTATCAAATTTCCCTCCATTTTCTTTGTTGTATCTACCAATTCCCTCTATTTCTCTTTAAGCATTTTACAAGATGTCATTGACATTGCCAAAAAAAAAAGGATACAACAAAAAATCCTGTGTCCTTTGTTGAGACTTATTTTGAGAAAATTCTCTCCTATTTTTGTTTCTTTTTTAGGTTGAAACGGGAATGGGAACACAGATGTTCAAATAGAGAAAAACAAATGATGGGTTTGGTTGATGTCAATGGCATATATTAGTAGATCCGTGGTAGCCGTGGCTGTCTAGTCACAGGTTTGTTTGTCTGAAGTTACTTTCTTGCCTTATTGCTCAAGAAGATAAACAAGTCGGGTTATGGACACAAAAGTTACCAGTTCTGGCATTTTGATTTTCGTAGATGTATATCTCGAAACTTTTCTTAAAAGCCTATATTTCGTAGCATTCCACATTTGAATATTATATAAGTTTAGCATTAATTATGCAAATTTCGGAGATTTAATAGTGAAATCCGTTCACTTTATATGTGATGCCCGAAAACTTATAGGGTTATTGAATTCATTGTACAATTCCCAACTGACTTAGAAAAATAGATTTAATGTTGGTAGGAATTTTTCAAGAGTGTAAATTTTGTAGAACTCAAATCAGTTGGCATTTTAAGAGAGTTTTTTTTATAATTTAACTAGAAATATTACGAGGCGCTCCATAACTTTTTGGATCATATCAAGAAGCTTAAGTGTTCCTAAGGTCGGCAAATTCCAGTAGTTTGTTTATATTTAAACTCGAATAAATTAAAAAAGAAATAAAAAATTAAACATGCATTAGCTTTGAAGTTATTGTCAGGTATCTTTGTGTACAATTTTGTTGGAAAGAATTGTTTATTCTATTGAAATTTGCATTTTGTAGGTTAGGCTCGGCTTCGGAAAACGAAAACAAATGAACCGAAAAGAGTTGGACAGTGGCAAAGTAAGTGCTCTACCGTTTCAGTTTCTTCCCCTCCTTGACGAAGCCTGCAGTAGTCCGTGTCGTCGTCACCCCTCTTATAAGTCATGGAGAAATTGCATCCCCTTCCATTTAGCCAGTGTTGTTGAAATCTCCAGGAGTAAAGTGGCACAAGGATGGATCAAGGAGTTCACGATATCTAGATCCATTGACTCAAATCCACGTCTTGCCTATTCATTGCCAAAGATGTTGCAATGGCCTGGAACCCAACAAAGCTTAATGGACGATTTAACTTTTCCTGTGCATTCCTACAATCTAAAACTGTCATAGATCAATGGTATACGAGTTTAGAGCTTTCAGAGCCGCTTTACTATCGACATATATAGTCACCCGTCCATTCGATTCCCTGTTTCTGTTTGCCAGCAGATCTATGGCGTTTTTGATTACAAAGACCTCTACTTAAAATACGCTGCAGTCATTCTTTAATTTGAGGATGTTTTTGATATTTCGCAGAAGACCCCCGTTCCACTCTCCATCTTTCAACTATCGATATAGACGGCTATACCTTTGAAAGGTGGGACGTTCCGGATCAAGATGTCGCTGTATATGGTATATGGAGGTATATGGATGTGTCCAGTAATTCAATGTTCAGCCTAGGTGATATGTAGTTCCTGGCTATGACGCCGCCTCCTATGTTTTCCACATGCCTTAAAACAGCAGAATGCTCAAAGGATTAGCTGCGCGATTGTGTCAGGGCACACCTAGCTGTCTGCTTCTCTACAATATATAATTTAAGTAGGGTGTCTAGTGCAGATTGTGGCGTGCTCCTAAATACACCTGTGATCAGTAGAAATGCTGATCTTTGAACTCCCTAACGATTTACACAAAACGAACGCTCCAAAGTTGAGAATCAGACGACTCATATTTCAAATCGATAATATACGGTTTTATCCCCCATCTCATTCCTATAGAACTCTTGCATAAGAAGAGTGCGATTAAGCCCATCTTTGCACGCCCCTCGATACTCCTCTTCTAATTTAGTTGTTGGTTGAGAACAGTACCGAGATATTTGGCTTCCGAAGATAGGCTTAACGTGACTCCATACAGCATAGGTGGTGAAAACTGTGAATTTCCGCTCGCCAAAGCTACTGCTGCAGCATTCATTTTCGTAAACATTACTAATGTCACATTAGTAATGTGTATTTCGTATATTTTATTGTTTTTAAAAGCCGGTTTTATATTTAAGGTTATGTTTTAAATGTACCAAATAAGTACAATATTTTGTACAGGCATGTTCACAACTCCGGCGGCCTATGTACACACACTCACGCTTACAAATTATGCGGTGCAAAGTTTAAAAAACATGAAAAACAATGTCAGAATTGTCAAACTTCCACTATTCATCAGGCGCGTACCACACACACACTTTCTCTCTCGCTCTCGTCACATCTATCACTCTCACACAGCTACATTTTAATCAAATACAGTCGCTCAAAATGAAATGAGACCGACCGGTGGTTGGTGGTTCGAAAAACAAAATTGTAAAAGGAGAAAATTGAAATTGAATACACTTGGAAAATATTTATGCAAAAATTGATGTGAACCGGCGGCGACGGTGGTGGCGGCTGGCTACGACGACAACGACGGACGATGGAGGTACTTACTGCCACAATATGACTCACTCCCAACGCAAAAAAAAAAAAAACAAAAAATAAGTGAATAAATATACAAAATAAATAATGACAGTTGTAGTGGAAGTAATAGCAGTAGTAGATGATGACAAACTGCAAGCAAAAGAAGCTCCACAAAAGAAAGAATTGGGGATTTTGTACACGCAAAAAAGCAACGTAATGGAGAAGTCAAACTACTCTTCTCTCACTCTGTTCCCCATACAGTAGTAGTAGTGTAGTAATAGGAGTAGTAGTGGTAGTTGTAAATTGTTTAGATTGTTTTTTCTTTAGGTTTTTTCTAGTGAAATAAATCACACAAAAGTCAACTTGATGCTTACCTTGTATGACGTAGTTGAAAGTTGCAGTAATGTTTTTCCAGCTTTTTTCTCAACAGCTTATATTTATTTTCTTGATTGAATTTAGCAGTTTGTGGTCTTTGATACTGTTGTTTTCTCTCTTCGTCGTTCTTCGTCTTGGTGGTCGTCACTTTTTTAGCGCAACACACAATTCTTTTGCAGACCTCAGAGAATATATTTGTTGTAGCTTTTCTTCACATTTACACAAGTTTTTTTTTCTAATTTTTAATAATTTTGTTTGTTGCTTTCTTCGTTCTTTGTGAAGCTGTACCAAAAAACAAACAATAATTAATTTTAACAATTTTTATGTACTTTTATTTCGTGAAAACACAAAAAACAACGTTTGTATGTCGACGAGTCGAAAGCTGAAAGGCGCGTTTCTTTGTGATGTTGCTTTTGTGCTGGAACTTTAATGGTCAATTAGACAAAGTGTAAATGTAACGTAGACGGAGAGTTAACGTAACGGAATGTTAAGGGAAATTTTTCAAATAAATAACTGTAAATCTTTCTTTACTTAAAGTAGTTCCCTCATGGATGCGTTGGAAAATTTTGTAATAAATATATCCCGAGACCCTGGTTTTAACGGAATACACGTGGATATCCCACATCCACAATGTTTTTTACACATTATCCTGAATAGACCCACGCTTCAAAACACTTCTTTTCGAAAAGATATTTTTTCTTTATACCCGGCATGTCATATAACCGATGTTTGAATCTATCCTTAAGTTAAAAGGTTAATTAAAATTGAGACCCTTAGCACTTTCCATTGATATTGATATAGTTGTGGATAGTTTTTTACATTAAAACTAGATGAGTCTATTAGAAGAACTTGCATGACATGTTCTCAATATTGGGGCACGTAGCGACATAATCTGCATACATCGGATTCGCTAGACTTGTGATGTTTGGTCATATTTCTCATAACGGATGAATCAGGTTTAAAGTAGTTTTATAGCCGCACTGAGAGTGTTGTTGTCTTTTACCGAAATCATACAAAAAAGACATGATGGTGAAATAAATCCCATATAATGATACGTTCTAAAGTTCTGGTTGCCTTTTGAACATTAAGAGCATTATCTTTAGGGCCATTAATGCATTTTTACTTTCATTTGTCTATTGGTTTTAACATAATAACTGCACTTATGTTAAAACCATAGATTGTTATTTTCCTGGGTATATTAAATATAATTTCTGCAATCCACAAAATTTCTTTCGATATTCCATTAAAAATTGATTCAGCACATAATACGTTACGTTTACACTTTGTTAACTCGACTCTATTTTCATCTTCGTGTCTCTTTTGGCCTCATGTTTCGTTTACCAACCACATATGCTTCTTCTCCGTGTTTTGTTTAATGTGTATTTTTGTATTGTTTTCCTTTCGATCAGTTTTTAAACACTTTTTAGGCAATATATTTTGGCACAAACTTAGAAATTCTTTTAACTTTCGGTTAATTGTTCATGAACAATTAGTTGTAAAAATCAAAAGAAACCAAACTCAAAGAAAATTAAAAATGAAAACTTCGCTTTGAAAAGGAATGACACTGTTCACAATCAAAGAATAGGGATTTATAGGCCGACTTTTAACAAACATCAAAAAGTGTCGACATTTTGCTATCGGTACATGTGAACCAGCCACTTGGCGGGGTTGCCACATTTGATAGGATTTATTTTTCTTGGAAATGTGTGGGTAGTGCAAAGCAGGGGGTGAAAGGTCTGAAATCGGAAATTTATTTGTGTAATTCTAGCCATATATTCACAGTATCATGGTCAAAATAATAAAAGAGAAAATTCTCCGAACTTAAAACTGGCTTGATGGTGACCATGAAAATCAATCAAGTTAAAATTGGGAAACAAAGTCAGATGAAAGTATTTGCTATGATTCAGAGTCTACTAGTTTTGCAATTTATTCGATATCATAAAGTGTAAATCGATTATCATAGCAACATGTTTACAATCTGACAGCTTATAGCAAAGAGCGTATTTCGCCCATGTCTCTATCTCGGAAGCGAGCATAGTCTCGGGGCTATTTTTCAGTAGATTCACCAACCTGAAAATCTGAAGTTATATATTTGAAACTATATATTTTTGTACTGTTCCAGAACCAGCAAGAATCTACCAGTTTTGCAATTTTTTTTTCTATATCATAAAGGGAGAATCGGTTATCGTAGTAAAAACTGTTACATCTTATTGTTCTGGAACAGAGCATTGTTTATTTGACAATTTTCTCTTTTAGAAAATTTTCATTTAATTTTTTTATAGAATAATAATAGAGACCCTGTCGTAATCACAATGTTGTTCTGGCAGTGCTGTGCAAGCCATCCGTCAAACTTATAGAATTATTTTTTAAAGATGGTAATACCGTCGCAAAAGCTTAGAATGCGCCAAAAATCGGTTAACATTGCAAATAGGGATTTATTTCAGAAAATTTATTAAAGAATTTACATTTTCAAAATCTTTTCATATTATTAAAAAGTGTGGACATAAAAAATGTGTCATTTTGTGTTCAAAGAAGAAAAGAAACAAAACATTTCGCTGTGATAATTGCTGAGTAAGGTAAGTGGAATTTTTAGTAAATTTCCTAACCGACGTTCAGCGTTTTTAATTTGTAGAGAACCAATAAATTTGTAGAGGAATAGACAGAATTGACTGGATAAATAAAATTATAGCCAATCAGGTTAGCTCTAAATTTGCTAAAATGTTGGGATTATCGTTACATGAGCGATATGCTAGAACCGGTAAACCTAAGATTGCTTTCAGCTCGCTACGAATGTTAAATTGCTGGCTATTCCGCAAGAATATTTAGGTAGAACCTTCGAAACACCAATAACTTGCCTCAAGGTCAAACAAGCGAAATATATGTGCAAAAATGTATAGCTATTGCCATTATCAGGTCTTTGTCCTTTGGCAACATCAATGAATAAGGTCGAGCTTTTTTATGAAGCTTCTCAAAAAACTGCATTTTCTAGAATATATTAGTATTTAAATAAGAACTTTCATTCATTCTCTCTTTCTAAAACGCTTTCACTCGGTTGGAATGACTATATGCATATATTGGAAATTTTCTGGAGGACAGATTTTGAAACCCGACATTATGGGTAATACCTTTAACATATAAAAATCGAAAGACTGCTTTAAATGTGGGCTTAACACAGACGGACCGATCAGTCCCACTTTCAATACCAATCATTGTATATTAATATTTTTTGTTAAATTCAAAGCTGTTAAAAAAAAACTTTATCGATATCAGCAGATAGCGTACATAGGTAAATCATATTAACATGTTATAGACTTTATGGGCTAATAAGCAAATATTTGGATCTATTGGAAATGGAAAGTAAAAAAAGTATAACCCTATCGTATGAGGTAGATTGGGCTACCATAACCCTAGTGGACTACATCATGCGGGCAGTGAGGTATCAAGGAATGTTTTGCATATCAGGAAAATTCGATGAAAGGGCTTGAAAAGCACATTAAGAAACCGAAGGACAAATTCGATGAGTTGAATTCTCAAGATATAGCGGGTGCGTGTGTGAAATCTCCTTATTTATTTGTTTGCAATCTGTGTAGCTTATTTTTAAGATGACATATCTTCAGTAAAATCGAATGCAATTTTTTTGTGGAATACTTCGTCTATTTTACTAGTTTATTTCAATATAATTTGTTGTCATTTATTCCTTGAACAGGAAAATAATTACTACATGAGCAGATTTTTTGACATCAAAAATATTTTTCTAATGACGCTTCTTAAAATTTAAGCGACAATTTCCAAAATCTTTTCGATTCTGTTTTCTGGTGTCCTTTTTTATGCAAGATTAAACCAGCAGAGGGATTCTTTTTGGCACAGCCAAACTGTGAAAAGGAATACAAAGTTGACAACATCTATAAGTAAACCTTAGAATCTTTTTTGTTTGCTGACATACAAAAAGAAAACATTCACTATTATCGGTTAAATTTAAAAAAAATGAGCAGAATCTTTTTATAAGTAGCCTATACACAAGGATATTTATTTATTAACTCTGACAAGTCAAATCCGTTTCATTTAACCTGTGATTTCATGCTCATTTTTATACCCTCCAACATTTGGCGTAAAATGGGCCCATACCTTATTCTGATTTTCTCTGCAATAATCAGATCTACTTCAAAGGGTAAACCTATATACTCAACATTTTTTCCTAAGAGGTGTCCTTCCATTACAATCCACAGTAGTGTTTTTTTTGTTTCTGTTTATTTCGTTAAGATACACATACAGAGAAAAGGAGATTGACAAAGAAACTGTGATTCAAGTTACTTATTCGTTTGTAGACATCATATCATGAGTGGTAGGTAATATGTTGTGGTTGTGATAGGTGATTAATACAAAAAGAAGATCTTAATAGCTATGTTTTAAAATTATTACGAGTTAAAAGTATAATTGTTGTTCCCCGACATCAACATTTATTCAGCTTTGCTTTCTTCGGTTTCTGATTTTGGTGGTCCACCGTCATCGGCTGGTGGTGGTTGAGCAGCTGCTGGGGCTGCTGTTGTCGGAGGTGCAGCCGGCGGCAATGGCTGTTGTTGCGGTGGCAATGGATTATGGCCGGTAGGAGGTGGCTGCTGCTGTTGTGGTGGTGGCTGCTGGCCATAGACATCATGTGGGGCCATGTGAGGCGGTGGTCCCAGCGGTCCACCAGGTTGTGATTGTGGTGGTGGAGGACCGCCAACATGTTCGGGTGCATAGTGAGCGCCTGGTGGAGGCGCTCCGCCATTGTGTTGTGGTGGAGGCCGAGAATTCATGTAATGAGAACCTGGTGGTGGGCCGTAGGGTTGTTGATAGTGATATGGTGGATATTGACCGTATGGTTGTTGTGGTGGTGGATGAGCTCCATACTGTGGCTGATAATAGGGCGAACGGGTGGGTCCAGTTGGCGCCGGTCCATATTGGGCATATGGTCCATGTGGTGGCATAGAACCCATGGGAGCCTGTGGATGGGGTTGCATGTGTGGCGGTAAGTGGGATGGTGGTGGGGGTGCTGGGCCGCCATGTTGTTGTGGTGGTGGAGGTTGTGCATGATGCGGATGCATGAGTGGCATATTGCTCGGAGCATGGAGTGGTGGTGGCTGATGACCTGCGGCAGATGTGGGTGGAACATGTTGGTTGGCCGGTGGTGGCTGCGCCGAAATGTTTGGAGGTGCTGTTACGTTTGGTGGTATTACACCAGCAGCTTGTTGCTGTACAGTTGCCGGTAGGGGCTGCTCTCCAGCAGGTGGTGGTGGAGCACTATTTGAGGATGGTAGTGTTGGTTGTGCAGTCGAGTTCTTTCCACCCTTGGGTTTTGGTGAATCTTTGCCCGATTCTGAAGATCCTTTCTGTTTACTTGTATTTTCATTCAACTTCGGTTCCGGCTTCGGAGCAATTGGTGCTGTTGGTTTTACTGGCGGTTCAATATCCATTGGCTCATGGTCTGTTTTACTGCCAGATTCATGTGGTGGTTTTATTGGTGGAATAGCTACGGCGCCCGATGCCGGAGGCCCAGATGGTGTCATGGTTGGAGCCAGTGCAGCAGGTTGATTATCCTTTTTCGGTTCAACGCCGCCAGGTGTTGCCGTTGGAGCTGTAGCACCACCTGCTGCAGCGGCCACCGGGCCTCCGCCTATGGCTGGCAGTTTACCAGCATTTGGATCGTCTAACAAACGTTGGCGTTCACGTTTCATTTCTTCGTAGATCTTTTGCACCATTTTCTGGAAAGTATCTTCATCGACGGCTGGTTTACAGTGACGTTTCAACTCTTCTTGGAAAGCTAGGCTAGATTCCATCATCCTTTGTTTCTTGGCTTCAAATTTTTCTTCCATCTGCTGTAGCTCCGCCTCAAGTTTAGTTTGATGCATTGTCAAAGAGCTAACTTGCCGTTTCAGGACCTGCATACGTTGTGTGGTGACCACTGAACGGACGTCTGGCACAACAGCATCAGAGAAAATTTCATTTATCAAACGATGGTTGCGTAAATATCGAGCATAGGCGACATGCTTGAAGGAGTAACCTTCATCTGGATCGTCTTCGTCCTCGGCTGGTTGAATATCTATACGTCTTTCTTGCTGACCCTTACCACCGCCACCACCACGGGATGGTGTCTCGTGTAAATCAATATCGAGTTTAGTCTTACCTTTGGCAGCCAAATAAGCTTGGTAAGCCGGCGAACTATGATAAGCTTTCAATGTTTTCTCGTATTCCGCTTTATCGGCTTCATATTCGTCCACAAATTCCTGTTTTTCAGCCTCCGTGAGCTGCTTCCACATCGCACCTATTTTCTTGCCCAATTCCCATAATTTTAAATCGGGATATTGGGCTTTAACACTGTCCCATATCCTTTTGGAATAACGCATGTAGGGTAGAATTGGCTTCTCTGGTGGCTTAGGGGGCTTTGGACCGCGACCTTCCACATGATTTTTCGATGATGATGACTTGCCAGCTTTCAGTGGAGTAAATGCCGGATTACTATAGTTGCTATGTGTGAATATTGGAGTGTTGTCTTTGGTCCGTTCCGATGCGGAACCAGCGCCAGAAGAGCGAGATCTTCCACCTCCACCACCACTGCTACCGCCGCCAGTGCTACCAGCCGGTGTGGCCGGTTGAGCTGGTGCAATTTGTTTGTAGTTACTTGGCAGAGACATTGCTTGTCTCTACTGAAAATATTGACCTTTATTTTATTTCTTTTACAATATTTCTGTTTTTGTTGTGCCTTTTTTGTCTTGAAATCCGCAAAAATCACAAATTTTTTCTTGTACAAGGGAAAAACTTTGTGGCTGTCAAATGACGACGCCGTTAATCTACTACAATCGTTTGTCAAACGGTGTCAGAGATGTATATGTGTTGCGAGGAGACAATGTTGCCAGATTGTCGATACATTACAAAAACTCAGCACATAATGCAGATGATAGTTGTGTTCCTTAACGTGTGAGTATTGAATTAAATGAAAAGCGGATTATTGTGAAAGAAGTCATGGCACAATTACAGAAGGTAGAAGAAAGCTAGCCCATAAATACAGTAATTTTGCATATTTAAAAGTCTATTTGACACTATAACCCTACAGCAAAGAGTTGAATGTTTAGTTTCTTTGAAGTTGAGCAACCTTCTTTGTTGAGCTATGAAAGAAATCATATTAAGTAGGAAACAAATAATAACCAACAATTAAAACTATCTTGAATTTGTGTGGTAGATTCATGTCAAAACCAGAAAGGTTATTTATCTTTAAATGAATTGGGAAAAATGGGAACTTTGTAGAGGGTTTGTATAATGTCATATATAGTTTTAAAGTGTGCAACAATGGTTTTGAATATTTTACATTTTTTTTTTTAAATTAGGGAAAACACAGAAGATAAATTCCACGTTATTGAATATAAGATAATATAAGAATCTTTTCCACTCTTCCACTTTACATTACCGATTAAATTTTTGTTTTTTGTTATAATTGAATTTGAAATCATCTCAAATTACGTTCTTATTACTCTATCTATAAAATTGACAAAATAGGGACAATAAAAGGAAAAAGTTATATACAGAAGGGCTCATATATACAACATTATATGTTTTGCAGCATTGCATGACAGCAATTAGACATTTTTTATTTACTCAATCGTATAATGCTAGGCCACAAGATCATATAAACATATTTCTTAATTACTTACGGACAAGAATAACCATGATAGAAGAATACAGGTAGATGCATTAAGATTGGGATCATTAACTTGTCATTTTGTTTCTATAAATTTATAAAGATATGTATATGTTTTCCAATACGAAGACAGTCGGAGGTTGTTATCTTTTAAAATGTAGATTCCTTCACAATCAAAAATACAAAAAAAAATTACAAAATGCGAGAGACTGGCCTCAAAAGGATGTTGACTCAGTGAAATTTTCCTAAGACTTTGAGCATCATGTTAAATTACCATTTAAGACAGATAAGACAATAGGTTATATTTTCTAATGTTCTCATTTCGTCATGGCGTAAAGTATAAAAAATTCAGCCCAGTCGTATTTTGTAAAAAGAAAAGTTTTTTAAATGCTTATTATTCAGAATATTGCATAAAATCTTTATTTAAATTGATATAACAGTCCATATAATCTAATGTTTCAAAATTATTTCATGCAAATGTTGACCTCAAAAGGTCCATCACCAATTTTGACATACTCTTTCCCACGTACTCTTCAATGCTCGTCTGTATAGGTATGGGCTTTAACATAGCCCTACAAGAAATAGGTTAGAGACTTTAAATCGCACGATCCATGGCAGAAGAATACAGGTAGATGCATCAACGCTTGGAAACATTGATATGTCAAAAAAATTTACATGTTTTTTCAAATATAAGTAGATTTTTATATGTTTTCTTATACTACGTCATTCGAAGGCTATTATAATTCGCGTTTTTCAACAATTTTTACAAATTTAAATAATTTTTCATTTAACATTTTCAATTCCAAAATTGGTTTGACAGTTTATTGTCCCAGCAGCTGTGTCGACGCGTCTACCTATATTCTTCTACCATGGCACGATCTAAGCAGGCAATTGGATGCGCGTGCTGTGTGGCGTGTGACACAGTTGTGTTAAAACCACACATCATGCAACTCTAGCTTTTTCATTTTGGTAGCGCTTTGCATTGGTATGATTTGCAATGCCTGTGGCCGATCTCCACTCCAAAATCAATAATTTACTCATTAATTGAGCCAAAAAATGAGCCGACCATATTAGACTCCGGTATAGAGTTGCATTTTTTATATGTTTTCTTTCGTTTCGATGCGTCTACCTCATGACAGAAGAATACAGGTAGATGCATCAACGCTTGGGAGCATTGATATGTCAAAAAAATTTAAATGTTTTTTCAAATATAAGTAGATTTTTATAAGTTTTCTTATACTACGTCATTCGGAGGCTATTATAATTCGCATTTTTCAACAATTTTTATAATTTTAAATAATTTTTCATTCAACATTTTCAATTTCAAAATTGGTTTGACAGTTCATTGTCCCAGCAGCTGTGTCGACGCGTCTACCTATATGCTTCTACCATGTTCCCAAGCGTTGATGCATCTAACTGTATTCTACGATGTCATACACCCTAATTTATCTTGTGTAAACATCTAATAACTGTATTCATTACCACGGCAACTGCTATGTTCTATTACATTTCTATGAAATTGTCTTAACTGTGGCAACTCTGCAACGACGGTAGAACATGTCAAAATATTGAAAAACAGCTGTGCAGGATTCGAAAATAAAAAAATGTTCAGCCGGTTATCTTCATTTGCCATTCGAAATGTCTGCAGAAATCAAAGAAATCTTAAATATATAACTACGCTGACATGCACAAAATTGCCCCGGCAAACTGTTGTAACAAATTATGTGCAGCAGCAACATTGCTACTCCTCCAACAACACCAAACAACCCACAGAACATGTAGTCGATTCGATTCTCGATCACGCAACCTATGAACGAGTTTGTGTTGAGACATTGGATGGCCTAAATGATTACTTTGAACAGTTGCTGGAAAGTGTCGAGTCAATACCCGACAGTGATCTGGCATATAGTGTAAGTCACAAAAAGATTAAAAATATTTTGAATTATTTTCAACTTTTTTTTTCTTTCGCAAAAAGGATGGTGTGTTGACTGTTAATTTGGGCAAACACGGCACATATGTTATCAATCGCCAGACACCCAATCGCCAAATATGGTTAAGTTCTCCAACCAGTGGTCCTAAACGTTATGATTTTGTGGGAGAATCATCTGGTATATCAGGTAAATGGGTATACCGTCATACTGGAGAGTCGTTGCATGAATTGTTGCAACATGAACTGCAGAAAATATTCGAAACCCAAAAGATAGAAATGGATGATTTGCCTTATGGTGGTAGATGAAATGCTTAATTAAATTATGTAGTTTAAAAGAAATAATGCAATAAATTATGATGGTGTCATAGACATACGTTTAATAAGTTCCTGTAAGTGAAAATTGAGTTGTTCCAGGGAGGCGGTTTGCTTTTGGAAGTGCTTTTCCAATAAAGCCATGTGTTCACGATGTCTTCTTTCTTGTTCGGCATTTAACTGTTTGATATCATTAACTTCATTGCAGATTAATGACTGCTGGTTGGCAATATTTTCTGTAGTTTTTAATTCAGTTTCCAATTTGGGTTTCTGTTTTACTGGCTGCTCTATACTTTCGCTGAAGGTCTCATGAAAAAATCTTTTATGGGGTTTCGTTTGGGAAATATTACTTCGAGGTTCTGTTATAACTATTTGTGGATCTGGCTCTGATTGTGGATGATTATGCTCTTCTATGTGTGCTTGTTGTTTTTCTTCTAATAACTGTTGCCTTCTATCCATGGCCTGAATTTCTTTTTCCTCCAAATCAATAATTTCATGTTCATTGTTTTTGATTTCTTCACTTTGAAAGAATATTTCTACATTCATAAGAACGGCATCGTTGTAGTTTTTAGAATTCAGAGGCTTATCAACTTTGTGACCCTTAAAAATGGAATCTATTTTGGCATCCATATAAATAGTGTGAAGTTCTTCGAAATATTCCAAATTCTCAATATCCTCCATTGTTTTAACGTCGAAATATTGTCTCCTGAGTTGAATAAATTTCCGTTGAATTTGTTCTGCTTCAAATTCAAAATAACTCTCCTGCATTTCTTTGGCAATACCTCGCCAGATTTCTACCAGCGTTTGGATAGACACATTTTCATTCATTCTCATCAGGGTTTTGTGATATTTCTCCTTATACAAATCCAAAAGGCAATATATGGCATTTGGGTAAAATGGATCTTCATTTTCTTTTTCAACTTTGGGTAATGGGAGTGATTGTTCAGCATCATTGACGTCGTCTGCACTTGAAACTTCTTCCAGGTATTCAACATTTTCTATCTCCAAGATTTCATGTGATGTGTCCAACTCTTTTCCGGCGGAGGGATTGGTGGATTTGACCGCCATTCGACTTTGTGGCTGAATGTATTGTACGGTAACTTTCTCATTGCTTCGGGTAGGTAGGATTTGTCCATTGCCAATTTCTGAGAGAAATAATGTGGGTTAATCTTGCCAACAGCAGTTGCTTGGAAGTTAAATACCTTTTGTTTGTTTCGTTCGAGGCCTTTTCCTTAGCATAATTGTTTTGTTTATTTTTTTTTCGGTTTATTCGTTACTTCTGCCTAGTTGGATGTTGCTAGTTGTTTACAGCTGACAGTTGATGGAGTCCAGAAATTCACTAAGAATGGATAGCTGCAGAGGCCATTGCTTTTGAGAAATTCGTCAATTGTGTCTACACCACTGAGTTCATGTATTTTTCCTCGTTCGTTGTTGTATTTGGGACATACAAATAGGATGTGAGATGCATTTTCATCGACATGGCAAGATTCGCATAACGAGGATGGTTTAACATTCATTTTTGCTAGCGTTTCAGGGCAGAAGCAATGTCCGCTAAGAATTCTATTTATTTGTTTACATTTTATAGGAGATCCAGTAGAATTATGGAATCATGTTTTTCTTGACACTTTTGGAAACATCTTGTAGAAAAGAGAACTACTTCTGGCTGCTTCGGCTTGATAATTTTCATCCCATTCTTTCCAAAGGTCACCATTTATTTTTGCGATGGCATCAGCTATTGACCAAGACAAATTCCAACGAGAACCAATTTCCTTCTCCCTTTTGCTGCCTGATCAACTATTTCATTCAGTCTGATGTTGGAGTGTCCAGGAATATAATGAAGATCGACAGCACCACCGAAATCTGAAGCCAACGACCACACCCTGTGTACTAAGTAATTCCTATGATTAATAGATGATATAGCTTGCAACGCACTTAAGCTGTCAGAAAATATTGCCACTTTCAGAAAGTTGTTGTTTATAGCAAATTCAATTGCTTTGATAATAGCCATTAATTCAGCGGACATTGAAGACAGCTTTTTTTCTTCATAGAAGGCGAATACTGTGCCCGAGTTATGATGAATGAAAGCGGCACCTGTCCAAGAATCCATAACAGATCCATCAGTGAAGATTATTTCAAAATTATTGCATTCTGCAGCTGATAGTTTTTTTTTCTTATTAAATAGAGATGAAATAATTTCTTGATTTGCAAGAGACTTCTTAGCAACCGTACCATCAAAGAAATCCTTGTATATTGTAATGTTGAAAATCAATGCAGTTGTTGTGTGCAATGGTTGAATGTTAGTAGATCTCTGTATTTGAATACGCTTGTGTTTATAGGTTGCCTAGCTGACAAAATAGTATTTTCAATAGGCAGTTCAAATGCAAATGATTTAACAAGTTCTTTTGCCACTGTAAGCTCGAACCGCCATTTAGGTGGGATTTCAGCTGCCAGCTGATAAATGATGTTAACAGGAGTTGACCTGATAAGACACAACGATTTTCTTAAATGATTGTTATAACACCTTTTGACTTGATCCAAGCTAGTTTTACTGGCATTAGCCAATGCTGCCGAACCGTATTCTATCTTAGACCTTACCAGGCTTCTATACAGTGTTAGTGCTTTGACAGGGTCAATTCCGAAACTACACCACTAAGCGTCGTTAAGAACTGACACTTCCGATTTACCTCAAAGAGGGTTTCATCAAAATGATGCTTAGCCGAGTTGTTCGCGTCTACAAACAATCCTAAGAATTTAATTTTTCGGACCTGGTTAATATACGTACTATTGCAATTTATTGTGAAGTCACGACTTTTCCTATTAAAATGAATGACGTGGGTTTTGCCTGGGTTGAAGTGTAGGTTAATTGACGTGCATTTTTCATCAAATTCTTCAACTTTGGTTTGAAGTAATGCTCGAGCGACTTCGAAATCTTTGTCATAGGTTAAAATTAAAAAAATCGTCTGCAAATTGGAACAGCTTGTAATTATCTGAATTAAGCCTGTGAAGATTGGTGGTGTAGAGGTTAAAAAGAATGGGGCTAAGACCACTTCCCTGAGCAAGACCATTCTTAACAACAACTTTCTTCCTTTCTAGACATAGAGTCCTATTTATAAGAAATTCATATATCCATTTTACAATTTTTGTGTTGATTCCAATTTCAAGCAATCTATTTGCCAATGTTGTTGCGTCTGTGCAGTCATAAGCTTTTTCAACATCTAAGCAGCAGCCAAGTACATGATAAACGGAGGATTTTAACGATTGAACGCAATTTATGAGGTCGTTAATGCACATTGATGTCGATCGCCCACACCTGTAAGCATAAGTTCTACTAGCTAGCATGGTACAATGAAGAGAAGGTAGGTCAACTTTGAAAAAATTGCAAGTATAGAGGTCTACCTGTTTGGCTTGTAATGTCAGAAATAGTATCAAAACAATAACAAAATCAAACAACTTGTTGCATTTATTTTGAATAAATAATTGAAAACCGCGAAAACTGAATGAAAGGTCAACACTTCTTTTCAAAACCAGTTTCTATATATCTCTAGATTTGGGCGATGCATACGATGAAATAAACATTTTAAAAACATCCGAATTTGAATGTTTTCTGAACAATTTTTTTGTTATTGAAAAGAAAACACATACATAAACAAATAAAGATGACATATTAAGCCAAGAAAATAAAAAAATTGAAATCATATGGTATCATAGCCCTACCTTGATATCATTGTACCATGCTAGCTAGTATGTTGAGACCATCTAACTGATTCTGGATGTGGGTTTTGATTGCAGATTCGAGAATTTTTAAGGGTACGCATAGCAGGGAGATTGGCCGGTAATTTTCTATTTTGGCTGGATCTTTCCCCTTTTTGGGAATAGGAGTTACTTTGATGTATCTCCAACATTCTGGTATGGACCTTTTGGACCAAATATTAAAAATAATATAAAAGAGGTTTCTTTTGCTTTCTTCTTACAGGAAATTTACAAAACGGTACGAAATTGAGTCTGGTCCAGCAGTCGAATCTGGATTACGAGATTTCAAGAATGTTAAAAAGTCATTGTAGGTAAAACGAAATACAGGCTGTTCGTTGTCAATGTTGTTGTGGTGAATGATTCTAAAAGATTGTTCTGAAAGAGTGTGATTAAGAACAGTGTTGATGTTGCCAGGGTGAAATGATTGGGTGTTACTGTTGTGGAATTGATTGGATGATGGTATTGCCGAAAAATTGCTTGATACTGTTGGTACTTATTGATTGATTGTCATTGGTGTTGTTGTCATTACCAAGAAAAGACTGTGGTGAAGGGTCATTGTTGCCAATAATAGTGGTGTTGTTTGTAACATTAAATACAGGTTCGGGTTGATCATTGACGTCGTTGTTGTTAGCATGACTGGCAATTAAATTTAAATATTTTTCCTGATTATCCTTAGTCCATGATTGGTTTGTGCTTTTTTTTACTTTGTAATTTTTAAGATTTTTTGTCAATTTTCAGAATTGACGTGAAGTTGATGTTGTTGATACTTGGTCAATAAAATTGCCAAAATTTGATCTTTTCTGCTTTTCAATAGCTTCTTTAAGTTTGTCTTCTGCTTCATAGAAGAGAGTGAGGTCTGTGAGCCTAACCCTACCCCATGCAAAATTTCGTAAGGATCGGACAATAATTGCGACATGTACAGGGTGAGATAAAAAACAAAGTCAAACGCCATAATTTTTACATCGAAGGTGCACATTTTCAGCTGACCTCTATGGCAAGTAAACACGATAATTTTGTTTGTTTACAAACTGCTGGACAAGGAATGTTTTCCCATCGGAGAAAACCAAATTCGGCAGTTCACCACTTTCAGCCAAGCGAAGCAACTCTTTAGCTCTTTTGAGTGTATTTTCTTTCTGTCGAAAGGAAACCCAGCGAAGGCACCACTGGAATTTGTCTTATGAATAAGACTGCTGGTATATGCATAGTGGTCCAGAGTATCCTAAATTCGTTCTTGACAGACTTTTGACATTTATTTACTTGTTAATTGTACCATCTTCCATATTATGGATGGCACATTAATTTTTTTCCGTTTGTAATTTCTCGAAATAGGTATTTCAGACACCCACAACGTATACAGGGTAAGATAAAAAACTGCAACAAAGACAACGCCATAATTTTTACATTTTTTTCAATTTTATTGAATGGAAACAAAAAATGTCGGAAATAGCATCAAATTTTAGAATAAGTTTAGATTTGTTCGAATTGGTCACCTATGGCTTGAATTATGGCCTTCAAACGGCCAATGAAACCGTCACAAGCTGCCCGAATGTTGGTCTGCTTGGTCTTGAGGTGATCGACACTTTGGTATTTTGCTTTCCAAAATACTCCAGACACAATAGTCCAACGGATTGGTATCCGCAGATTTTGGTGGTCATTGTTCGCTGGAAATGAAGCGAGGAACATCACTTTGCTGAGAGCAAGTCATGTTGGAATGTCCAAGGTCTGCGGCCAAAATTTTTGCGATTATATTCGGCATTTATTATGATGCCACGGTCGATTAGTACGAGCGGTGAGCGACCATCGGCTGTTATGGCGGCCCACACCATAACCATGGCCGGCGCTTGAGTTCTGGTGGCCAACCGAAGGTGCACATTTTCAGCTGACCTCTTTGGCAAGTAAACACGATCATTTTGTTTGTTTACAAACTGCTGGACAGCGAATGTTTTCTCATCGGAGAAAACCAAATTCCGTAATTCACCACTTTTGGCCAAGCGAAGCAACTCTTTAGCTCTTTCAAGTTTATTTTCTTTCTGTAGCGGTGTAAGTTCTTGCACTTTTTGGAATTTCAATGGCTTTACCCCGAACTCATTTTTCAATATTTGCCGAATGGAATATTGCGATATGTTGAGCTCACGAGCCATTTTTCGGCCACTGCGACGCGGGTTTCGATCAAGTCGCTTCTTTACTTTTCGAACCATTTTGCTGATGTTGCTGTTTTCTTCCGTTCACTTCCTTGACGTCGGGCTACGCTACCAGTATCACGGTAACGAGCAATGGTACGAGACACAAAAGACTTATTCACATTTAAATGCTGGAGTGCTCTAACGATAGCCACTTGTGGTTTTCCAGCCAAATATAAAGAAATCACACTATCACGCTTGATTTCCATCACGAATAAACTTTTGTACGCTCGTAAACAATATAATGAGCTGTCACTGGAATAATATTAACAGCTCTGGGACGAGTGGCTTAGAAATGACAGCAGTCTGAAGTTGGTTGCAGTTTTTTCATCTCACCCTGTCTATATATTCTTGATCAGTATCAGATTTTATGCCGATTTAGCCATATCCGTCCATTGGTGGAAATCAGCCTAGCTTTCGAACGAAATGAAAATAGGTGGCAAAATTTTACTCAAATGTATTTCAGGTTCGTGGAATTTTTTTTAAGTTTATTTTTTGGATGTTTAAGTAAAAATGTTAGTCTACATTTGTTGTACATTTGCAGTTTCTGTTCCCAGTATACTTAACATCCTTGCAGAGAACTTTACATATAACTGTACCTCAAGATATTCGGTATTTTGACGACTTCTGCTATATTTTTCGGCGTAATTTGGTTAACTTTTTCGTATATCTCCCATATCTATGAAATTCGGATTTTTTTTTTAAATTTTAACAGATTTTTTTGAGCGGAGTAAAAGTTTTTATCTGACAAGTCATCTACCAATCCAACTTCATCCTGACAAGAAGATTCTCCCTCTCGGTTACAGGAAAAAAGAGGAAGGGGTTTACACAATATTACCTCTTTTTGTTTGATAAAAAATTAGTTTTCATGGATCACATATGCAGCAAAAATATCCAATACTAAGTCCATACTCATGTCAATTCTGGGCGCAAAAAAGCATTGAGTGCACTTTGTAAACACAAATGCCAGTAGATTATATTCCACAACATAACCATATTTATCCTTCCATCCATGTACACTTCTCCATACATATTTAATGCCGAAAAAATGAGTGCAAAGGACACTTTTCAAAAATGACATGGCTTGCATTTCATGGTCTAATTTTTCGTCCACATGCTTTGGGTGGGTGGGTGGTGGTGTTATAAAGGTTATTAGCTTTATAATGTGAAAATGCATGTCATATGTGGTCAATGGCTGGTTTCCTGCCATTTGCTGTTGGTGTTTTTTTTGTCTAAAACACTAATGATAGCCTACAAGCGGATAGTATTTTGTAATGGTGGCTATGGTCACTGTTCCAAACAATGTATGACGACTGACCATCGTGCGGCTAGTGGCGGGCGAGTGATGTAAGTGACTGGCCTTCGCATGAAATGACTACTATTCAGGTAGTTCAGTGTTTTCTACGCTACTTTCTAGTCGAATTTATTATTTACACGATATAGTCAAATGTGTGTTGTGAGTTCCGAAAAGGGTAGGTGTAGACTTCGCAATAAGAGGATCGCATTAAAGATCGCAGAAAAATCAGAATCAAAGACAAGAATTCATAGATTTTTTCAGTACAAAAGATTTCCAGTACAATTTTGTAAAATTATTCAAAAATTTGAAAAAAAAAAAAAAATAAAATAATATAAATAAATGTATTTTTACATATTTTCTGTTCAGAAGTTGTTAACGCATGTGCTTTTCAACAAATTTAACTAATTTCAATACTTATTCCATTGACAATTTTGCGACAATATCCGTCTGTTGAAATCACGATACAGCCCGCATTATTTGACGTAGAGCTTATATCTAGGATGTTTGGTTTGAAAATGAGATATATCCGTCCTTTTTTTTTGGAATAGCCGCCATGTAACGGTACATCCCGATTTTCGGTACTTTCACGATTTTCGCCACATTTTCGGTCATAATGGGTTCTAGCTGCGGTAGCGAAACAATGTATGTGTAGGTCCAGGTTTTTGTATAGCCGTCATATAACGGTACCTCCCAATATTCGATATTTTGATGATTTTTGCTACATTTTTTTAACGGATTTGTCTAAAAATTGATACTTGTAGGTCATAATGGGTTCTGTCTCCGGTGGCGAAGCATTGTATGTATAGGTCCACGTTTTTGTATAGCCGCCATATAACGGTACCTCCCGATATTCGGTATTTTAATGATTTTTGCTACATTTTCACGGATTTGTCTAAAAATTGATACTTGTAGGTCATAATGGGTTCTGTCTCCGGTGGCGAAGCATTGTATGTACAGGTCCACGTTTTTGTATAGCCGCCTTATAACGGTACCTCCCAATATTCGATATTTTGATGATTTTGGCCACATTTTTTCACGGATTTGACTAAAAATTGGTATTTGTAGTTCATATTGGATTCTAGCTCCGGCCGCAGAACATTGAAAATGTAGGTCCACGTTTTCCTAAAGCAGACATATAACCGATATGATATTTTGATAATCCTTGTCACATTTACCCACGAAAATGTTTCAAATTTGGTACCTAAGAAGATTTGGTAGATGGCAATCCTTGGAGTATAAATTGTCTATGGAGGTCCTCGGTATTTTGTAGTTTAAAGTGGAACGCGTTTGAATTCAGATACTTTTATATAAAAATGCTTTCTTTACCCAAAGGTGGAGGTTATTAGAAGTTCGGCCCAACCGAACTCAATGTTATACCCTACACCACAAGGTGGTCAGGGTATTATGTCTTTGTGCATTTGTTTGTAACAGGCAAAAGGAAACGAGATAGACCCATAGATACTTTTGATGATCTGCATAGAATCACATTCTGAGTCGATTTATGCATGTCCGTCTGTCCATGTATTTTTGTAAACAAAGCACAGTTCGCATTTATTGTCCTATCCAGATGAAATTTTGCACAAATCATTTGTTCGGTCCAAGAACGAACCCTATTGAAATTGGAGATAATCGGTCAAAATTTAGATATTGCTCCCATATATATCTTCATCCGATTTGCCTTTTATTATGCACCAAACGTGTAATATAAGTCCAAATAGTATGAAATTTTGCACGTACGATCAGATTGGACCTCAAAAAAAGTATGCCAAATTTGATCGAAATCGGTTCAGATATAGCTATAGCTCCCATATATATTTTTCATCCGATTTGTTATTTTTGTATATGCACTCTGTAACAACAATATTTGGGGAAATATATCAAATACAGCTCAGAAATACCTTTGCTAAATTTTATCGAGATCGGTTCAGATTTGGATATAGCTCCCACATATAACTTCGTCCGATTTACCTTTGATTGTGCACCAAACGTCTAATATTTGCCCAAATTGGATGAAATTTGGCACTTACGACCGAATTGAGTCTAGAAGCTAGTATGTCAAATTTGGTGAAGATCGGTTCAGATATAGCTATAGCTCACATATATACTGTTCATCCGATTTGTCATATTTGTTACCCACAGCCGTAATATGCACTCTGTAACAACAATATTTGGGGAAATATATCAAATACAGCTCAGAAATATCTTTGCCAAATTTTATCGATTTATTTTACCTTTGCTAAATTTTATCGAGATCGGTTCAGATTTGGATATAGCTCCCACATATAACTAATAATCTAATATTTGCCCAAATTGGATGAAATTTGGCAATTACGACCGAATTGAGTCTAGAAGCTAGTGTGCCAAACTTGGTGAAGATCGGTTCAGATATAGCTATAGCTCACATATATACTGTTCATCCGATTTGTCATATTTGTTACCCACAGCTGTAATATGCACTCCGTAACAACGATATTCAGGGAAATATATCAACTACAGCTCAGAAATATCTTTGCCAAATTTTATCGAGATCGGTTCGGATTTGGATATAGCTCCCATATATATCTTTATCTGATTTCAAATTAATTTTGCACCAAATGGACAATACAAGTTCGAATTTAAAAGATACAAATGCTTCGGCATATTTAGTCTTTTGAACTTTAAATTATAATCATAGCGTGTATGATTGAATTCTCCCATAAAAACTTTTAATTGTTATCTGCAGCTCCATTAAATTAGCAAAGTGGTGTAGGGTATCATAAAGTCGGCCCCGCCTGACTTTAAGACTTTCTTTACTGGTTTTTTACTTGTTTTATCATGATTTGTACTTCCTAGTTTATACTCTATTTTCAATGAATCATTCAATCGGTTCGTTGGTGAACTATACCAATGTAATTTTCTCTTTTGTAACCGGAATTATTTTACTACCTCTCGCTTTGTATCTAGAACCTATGTAGGAGTACTGAATAGAGATATTTGCTAGCCACGTTAGCCTTTTGGTTATTACTGTAAATTGTTTCGTATCTGTGTATGTATGTACGAATGTTAGGACCATTGATTATGACGGAACCACTTGGCTAAAAGGTGCGAAAAATTGAAGCTTATTTTTCCATTCTGTGAAAGGGGTAAAAGCGAAAATTGGCCACAAGTAGCCCATGTGCATGGGTGAATAGTTTAATGGATGCATTATCAAATTTATTATTATTTTCAACCCAACCACCTGCGTTTCTGCATACTGGCTGATCAGAGGACATATGTATGTACGTACATGAACATGGACTAATTATGGGTTGCCCAAACTTGGGAATTATCGTTGTTCAAGTAAAAAGAGGTCATTTCGAAATCGTGACAAAAGTGGCATGAAGGTTACTCACAGAAGATGCAATAATGGATAAACATAAAATTACTCTAATTAGGACGTCGAATTTATAAAAAGTTCGAAAAACGTATCTTATCCTCATTGGATGGATTATTTATGCAATTTCACTTGCGTTAATTCAAAATTGTATCATCCATAACATGTTTAGGCATCAGATGTTATTTCATTAAAGTTTAATTACTTGGAAAAAAGCTAACGTATCATTTGCCAAAGTCCGCAAAGGCAACATGATCCGGCAATAAATTGAAATCAGCTCAAATGTAGGTTACAATGATGAATGCACATCAATCAATATTGTCATGCTTTCATATAAACATATGTAGATATATTTTATTAGGGTGGTTGAAAATAAAACTGAGAACGTGTGGCAAGTTCCATTTCGAACAAACATTCAGTGACATCTAGACGCTCAAGCTATGCACAAAAAACTGTAACGGCCCGTACTCTAACTGTGTAAAGAGTGACAAGGTATAAATAACGACTTTGCGGGAACATCTGCAACAACCGATGGTCGCTTTCCTCTCGTATTAAACGACCGTAGCAGCAGAATAAATGACGAATATTATCGCGAAAATATTATGGGGATGTATTAAAGCCTTGGTCATGCAAACATTTTGGCCGCAGACCTTGGATATTCCAACAGGACTTAGGTTACAAAATGAGGTTCCTCGCTTCATTTCCAGCGCACAATGGCCACCGAAATCTCCGAATACCAATCCATCGGACTATTGTGTCGGGAGTATTTTGGAAAGCAGGGCACTAAAAAATACCAAAGTGTCGATCACCTCAAGCAAGCGCTTCGCCGGGAATGGGCCAAAATACCGCAGAGCAACATTCGGGCAGCGTGTGACGGTTTCATTGGCCTTATGAAGTGCCAAAGATGACCAATTCGGACAAATCTAAACTTATTCTAAAATTTGATGCTATTTCCGACATTTTTTGCTTTCATTCAAAAAAAAAAAATAAATAAATAAATAAATAAATAAAAAATAAAAAATGTTAAAATTATGGCATCTGGCTTTTTTGCAGGTTTTTTTTATCTCACCCTGTTTATATGCAAAATAAGTTATTTCCTATACAAAACTTCACTTCAAAATTAGCGCTTGAAGTAATTTTTATATAGAACTTGCAAATCAAATATTGGAACTCTTTGATTTTAATTTAAATTAATTTAAATGTTTAAGATTTTTGATATAAAAAGAGTAATGAGAAGAGAAATAATTCTTTGTTAGAACTGTTTTAATATCAAAATTTGACAATGAATTACTTAAAATGTGTAATAGAAACACGCTCTGTTTGTAACGTAATTAAAGGTCAGTAAAAAAATAACCACATACAAGCAAACTATTAAAAAAATTTCCCATATCGGAAAACACGGATCTTTTTCAGTCTCCTACCACAAAGGGGTTATTATTTCATGACCTTAGAATTTTTATTTTTAATAAGAATGTGTACACAATAATATGAATTGATAACTTTTTGTTATGAATTGATAATTTTTTTTGTATAATAATAATTTTAATCATTTATATGTTGCCGATTTGTTGACTATTTTTTAAAATGCAAATGGAGATTTTTTTGAAAAGTTGAAGATTTTTCTTGAAATTTTGTTGGCAGCCCTGAGTGGTTGGCTAGACCTGGTCTAGTCTATATCCACTTGGGTTATTGGACCTTTACACTTTCTTCAAGCTCCTTTTATATAGAACATTTTATAAAAATACCCATTTTTTGTGAATCTAATTTATATGGTCTCCCCTAGTATCGATGAACAAAGGAATGTATCACCACGCGGATAATAAATGCCTTTTGACCATTTTGCGTGTTTTTTGTTGTAATTTATAGGCATTTCATTTACAGTGAAATGCCATTCAGTGGAAATGTAAATTGATATCGCAATTTATTGCGATTATCTTTTCACTTGTTTTTTTTTTGTATGGTTACATTGAATAGTGAAAATCTTAAATTCTATAGAAAAATGGAAAACAAAAATTTAACATGGATTTTCTTAACATAATTTCACATAAAAGAAAAGTATGTTTACTTATGAATGATTTATATATGGTTCTCAATCTGTGGGAAATGTATAAATCGTCTGTAGAAGTGGTATTCTATATTCAGGGGACCTGTAAAAATACAAAAGTAGACATTTAGACTTCGGCAGAAAGTCAACTTTTTGATCATCCGGCTCTATCGAATCGTTTTTCGAATTTGACGGGTGGTGAAAAAAGATATTTTGTAAAAGGTGGGTTTTTGGATGTTGGTTTAAAAAAATTAAAAAAAAAAAAATGTTAAAAAGTATTAGTCGGTTTTACCGATAGATATATATTATCTTCACAACAGAAGGAGTGGACCGATTTTCGTGCCTAACCTAGTACTGATGCAAATATAGGATTTGCAAAGTTGGAGCAAAATCGGAATATGCTTTCTTTTTCCGTGCAGTAAAATATTTTTTGAAAATTTCGAATTTTTTGTGGTAGGTATCAGAAGGAGTGAACCGATATTGCCCGTCTCCGAACTCTATCTAAGTTTGATTATAAAAACAAATAAAAAAAAGCTGTAAGTTCGGCCGGGCCTCCACCATTTGCAACGAATTTGGCAATTCTCAAAAACAATAAAATCTGTTCAAAATTCTGTTAAAATCTTAAAAATACCGAATGTAGCTGTTATATTAGGGACCTGTATAGGTAACTTTTGTCATAAGACATTACAATATTCAAATGCGCAACTTAAAAAAAATTGGTGAATAATGTAGCTAAAATCATCAAAATACGAAGACGTGGACCTGCACAGATGATTTTCAGTCTTAGACTGTAGTAGCCATTACGAACTTCAAATACCAAATTTGAAACAATTCCATTGAATAATGTCGCTAAATTCATCAAAATACCGAATATCGGGAGGTACCGTTATATGGGGGCTATACGAAGACGTAGATCTGCACAGACAATTTTCTGTCTCAGGCTGTAGTATTCATTACGATCTTCAGATACTAAGTTTGAAACGATTCCGGTAAATAATGTCGCTAAATTCATCAAAATACCGAATATCGGGAGGTACCGTTATATGGGGGCTATACGAAGACGTAGATCTGTACAGACAATTTTCTGTCTCAGGCTGTAGTATTCATTACGATCTTCAGATACTAAATTTGAAACGATTCCGGTAAATAATGTCGCTAAAATCAACAAAGTACCAAATATCGGGAGGTACCGTCATATGGGGGCTATACGAAGACGTGGAACTACACAAACAATTTTCTGTCTTAGAGTGTAGTATCTATTACTAACTTCAAATACCAAATTTCCGATGAATAATGTCGCTAAAATCATTAAAATACCGAATATCGGGAGTTACCGTTATATTGAGGCTATACGAAGACGTGGAACTGCACAAACAATTTTCTGTCTTAGCCTGTAGTATTCATTACGAACTTCAAATACCAAATTTGAAACAATTCCGATGAATAATGTCGCTAAAATCATCAAAATACCGAATATCGGAAGGTTCCGTAATATGGGGCCATACCAAAACGTGGATCTACATGGCACATTTTCAATACCAAAAGTCTTGCAGACATAATATACATTTGAATATAATACTATCAATCTACATTATTTCGTTCGGAAGCTAGAGTAATTTCCACAGACGGACATCTTAATATACCCTCCATACTATGGTGAAGTGTATAATAAGTTTTAAGATTATTTTATGCAAATGTTGACCGCGATTGCGCCTCAAATAGTCTAACCTTTTAGCCCAACTTTGGCATATTCATTTTAGCTCGTCAGCATAGACATGGGCTTTAATATACTCCACACAAAAAAAAAATCTCTTATGGCGTTAAATCGCACCATTGCACTTTGGGCAACAAAAGTTGGATATCATCTCACGGTGGCGTTCACCATTCACAGTTACGATTCACAGCATCTTTGAAGAAGTACGGTCCAATGAAACGCACCAATCTGTGACTTATTCTGAATGCATTGGTAGCTTTGGCCATGTTTCTGTTTGATCTGCTTATTTACATACCCATTGAGCCAAATATAAGCTTCGTCGCATTTTGATATAATTTTCAAGCGTTATTCGTTTGTAAGACGATTCAATGCTAAATTATAGACCAAATTGAAAATGTTTCAGAGTGAAAGAAAACACGAAACGTGGGTAAGATATTTAAAATATTGTTACAAAAAAAAAAAAAAAAAAAAAAAAAAAAAAAACATAGCTAAGTCTCAAGCAGGTTTCGTGTTTTGTTTCACTGTCAAACATCTTCCGTTTGGCTTATAATTTAACCATGCCCCCCCTTCCATTATTTATCGACGACAACTGTTCCCAAAAAATTACATCATTTGATGGTCTTTTTCTTACCGCATCAGGTGTTATTTATTTCGCCTTTCCACATTCCAAATACTTCTCTTTTTGCAATGTTCTTATTAAGAAACCACAGAACTAAATTATTTCGGATATTTAACTATAATTGTCTCCTTAAACAATTTCTATGAAATACATCATCTGCCAAATGGCATAACGTCCCATCGTCCGGTCATCCTGACACATGTATTAAATCCAGTCAACTGTTTACGATTTATTGAAATTTGTGGTTTCGGAAATCATTGAAATACTTTAGCATGGGGCCACAAATGCCATTAAATAGACAAGTTCCAGTTGCTTGTTTGTATTGACTGCATTAAATTGTGCATTTTGGTTTCTATGCCAATAGCAATTGAATGATATGATCCTGATTTGCAAAACATATGAAAAGGATATTTGTCCTTTCACACAACAGAAATGAGTGAAACTCAAATGAAAAGTACTTTGGAAAATATTTGAACACATCATGAGAATAAGTTCGGGAGGTTGGGAGGACCACCAAGTTCATCATCAGCCTATATGCGACAGTACTGCCATAAAATGTCACAGTCTATGGTAAACAATTAAATGTTCGGCAAGCACTGGAGGCCAACATTTTAACATCAATAATTTTTGATAAGAGACTCTCGTGCATGCATGCCTCCGCATACATCCATTCCTAGCGTCCGCTAATCTGGCTGTTCGTATGCGTAATTGCTGTAAAATGGCTTTGAAGTGCCCTTTTTGCTTCGCCTGATTTGGTGGCAAATGCCTATTTGCTTCGGCAATAAATCACAATTGAGTTGATCGAGTGCAAATGTAGCCAATTTGAACATTTTACTGTGCGATAGATAAAACTGGCGGATGTTTTCCAATGATGCACATACATATGTACGTGTAAAACCAGACCGGAAGCGGAAAATGAAAAACCACAGGTTAGCACCGATTGTGTGAAAATAGGAAATGTATGAGCTAAAATATGACCAAAAATGTCTGATGATCCCGCTGAACGATTGGGCGGAGTAAAAAGCAATTCGCAATTTTTATTCGTAATTAAATCGGAATCATTTAAAGTTATTTTCATAAAGCGATAACAGCAAATAAATTTCAAAACAAGAATTAATTGTAAGTGAAGAACTTAAATATTCGGACGTAAACACGTGTATCACACAGCTCCCTGAATATATTCCCTTCTGTGGTATTATACGATTTAAATGAGGAACAGTGTTTTAAGGACTTGAAATGGCAATGACATGAACCTTTGGGCTAAATTATACCCTCAGCCACATGGCTAGAGAGGGTATATATCATTTGATACGGCGAAAACCTGAACTATTGGGCTTAATTATACCCTTAGCCATATGGCTAGGGAGGGTATATGATTTGATACTGCGAAAACGTGTCTCATCGAAATAATGGTTTTAGACCCTATATCGGTCCATTCCTTCTGGTAACTCCCCCACAAAAGTTCGAAGTTTTCAAAAAAAAATTACTGCACAGAAAGAGAAAATATAATCCGATTTCCCTCCATCTTTGCAAATCCTAATAGATAACTTTGCAAATCAGGTTCAAAAATTGACAATATCTGTCCTCTCCAACAAGTACTTCCCCCACAAAGGGTCAGTATTTTGAATAAACATAACTCTTATAAAATGTGATGTAAGAGTCCGATTGTATTCAAATTATACACATCATAATATTTGTATTAACCCAAGGTCTGGTATGAAGATGGAATATATCGGTCCACTGCTTCTGGTACCTCCCCCACAAATGGTCAAAGTTTTGAATAAGCAAAACGATAATAAAATCCGAAATAAGCACCCGATTCTTTCAAGTTTCACAACACATTTCAATATTTCTACTAACTCAAAACCTGGTGTGAAAATGGAATATTTCGGTCCACTCCTGTTGGTACCACAATCTACAAAGGAGTTAAAATTTTGAATAACTGTGAAGCTCATAAACCGCGAAATGATCATCCGATTATTTTCAACCTTGACACATCCCAATTTTTCCACTAACACAAGATGGATGGAATGGTGTGAAGATGGAATGGTTCGGTCCACTCCTGTTGGTACCTCCTCCACAAAAGGTCGAAATTTCAAATTTTCACACATTCTAATATTTCTATTAACACAAGATCTGGTGGGAAGATGAAATATATCAGACCACTCCTTGCAATCGCATATCAGACCAGTCCCGCAATCGTTTGTATTTGGAAATAAATGTTAGATGCTCATCCCAATATTTTTATACCCTCCACCATACTATGGAGGGTATATTAACTTTGTCATTCCGTTTTCATATAGCCCCCATATAACGGTACCTCCCGATATTCGGTATTTTGATGATTTTAGCGACATTATTCACCAGAATTGTTTCAAATTTGGTATTTGAGATTCGTAATAGATGCTACAGCCTATGGCAGAAAGTTGTCTGTGCAGGTCCACGTCCTCGTATAGCCCCCATATAACGGTACCTCCCAAAATTCGGTATTTTGATGAATTTAGCGCCATTATTCACCGGAATTGTTTCAAATTACGTATTTAGAGTTCGTAATGGGAACTACAGTCTGCGACAGAAAAGGTCTTCGTATAGCTCCCATAAAACGGTACCTCCCAAAATTCGGTATTTTGATGATTTTAGCGCCATTATTCACCGGAATTGTTTCAAATTACGTATTTAGAATTCGTAATGGGAACTACAGTCTGTGACAGAAAAATGTCTATACAGGTCCAGGTCTTCGTATAGGCCCCATATATTAGTACCTCCCTATATTCGGTATTTTGACGAGTTTAGGTACAATACCCACCGAAATTGTTTGAGATATCGTATTTGACGTTAGTAATGGATGCTATAGCCTGTGACAGAAAATTGTCTATGCTGGTCCAGGTCTTTGCACAGCTCCGATATAACTCCCTATATACGATATATTAACGATTTTAGCTACATTATTCACCCTTTATTTCAAGTTTCAAATTTGAATATGGTAATGGCTAATGGCAAACAATGCCTATGTAGGTCCACGTCGTATAGACCCCAATATAACGGCAATATTCGGTATTTTTAAAATTTAAGAGAATTTTTTAAGGATTTCATTTTTTTAAAAATTTCCAAATTCCTTCCAAGTGGTGGAGGTTATTCAAAGTTTGTCCCGGCCGAACTTACTGCTTTTTAACTTGTTTCAATATCAAATGAAGTGAAATACTTCGGTCCACCTTATCTGGTATCTCACACACATTTCCTAATTTTTTAATTTTTCCTGTAAAGGTGAATGAAGTAGTCGATATTGTCCAAACTTGGCACATTTATATCAGCCTCAGGTCAGATACGAAAAGGACAACGTTGGCCCATTCCTTTGTAATCTCCCCCATAAAGGGTCAACAAAACGCAAGTCAAAATCGATTTAAATAAACTAGAAGGGCTGAGAGTATGAAATTTATATGAGGGCATGAAATTTATGTAATTGGGCATCTTGACTTCCCGTGGAAAGAATTTTCGCCTTACGAATATTTGTCAAAACTGGTCAATGGTGCATTGTAGTTTAAAGGTCTTAGCTGTATTATCCACTGAAATTTTATATAATTTGATGTTTTGATATTTTTAAAGGTGCAACACATATTCAAAAAAAGAAACACAAAAGTTAATATAGGCCTAGGCTTTGGTGTATCGCTATATTACTCTTGGTTCAATATTTGTTGTTTTGAAAGGCCCTTGAAGAAGAAATTTCTATAAAATCCCAAAGATGTTGCCTACGATTTTCATTCAATAAACAATCCCACAACAATTTCATACACTTAACACTTTTATTTTACTCTTCCCTTTGGGGAGGGACATTAATACCGACAAAACACATAAATGACAATAAACATATTTTCTCGATTCGTGTCAGGCAATTAGTATTATATAGATGGAGTTGGAAACGACCACAGCCGAGCAAACATATTGATATACTAATCAATGGCTTACTGTTAAGTAGCCCCTTGGGCATTCCCTTCCGGTGAAAAATCATCAACTCCAGACCATTGGAACCATCCCATAAATACTTACATATGTGTGTGAGTTGGTTTTTTCCTTGCGGGTAAATTGTAATAAAAACCATCAAATAGGGACATTTGCATTGCATGTCCTCATGCAATTATTGTGTTTTGTTATTGCTTAGTCCTCACACACACACACCCCTCTTTTCTACAGAAAAAAAACAAGGGGATAAAAAATAGCCAGCCAAAGGATTATTTGACAAAAAAGTGTACAACAACAACATTATCAATAATAATGCCTAACGCATTTTATTTTTACATCACTCTGGGGAGTTGTAATGTTTGTTGGTTGGTTTGAAAGGATTGTTGCCTGCAAACATTTTCTTCGGTTGCTGGTTTGCAACAATGAAGGGATCTTTGTAAAAGCCATCCCACATGTGTGTGTTGGATGGATTGAGAAATCCTCAAGGAAATCCATAAATATTATTTTTCTTTTGCTATGCGTATGTCTTACGATTGGTAATGGCTAAAAAAAGAAAGAATAATAAAAAAAATAATTGCTTGTGTTATTCGGAAACAATAGAATTTTTGAAAGTCATTTCGGGTATACCCTATATTGATCATTGTTTTGCGGGCAAAACCTAAACATTTGAGAAGTGTTATTAGGCCTAAAGTTAAGAATGCAAAATTTTAGAAATAAAGTAATTTAAGAACTAGGCAAAATTGGGCTTGATGACAAGGCGAGTGGGATAGTAGTTATTTGTTGGAGGCATATATGTAGTGTCTTCGGAAATATTACCTTTTAAACCAAAAAGTCTTCAAAATCTTTAATTTTGAAATTTACTGAGGAAAATCATATTAAAATCATTGCGCAATTTTCCAATTTTTCCAATCCATTTTTTTTGTCCAAAACTATTTTTTTATCCATATTTTCAAAGCCATTTCATATCTCAATTCCAGACACCAACAGTTATCACAATATGAAATTTCATGGTTTCAGCTCTATCCCTTCGCTCAATATCAAATTTAGTACTAGCACCCATTTCCAAAACCACTCAATATCAATCCCTCAATATCGAATTTGGGGAGTGCAGTTCCCTCCCTTCACCCAACTCCCAAGTTAGTAACAATAATAGCAAATATTTCTAAAACCATATCCATATCTTAACCATAGATACAAACAGCGACATCTACATCAAATTTCAGACTTTCAGCTCTATTCCTTTACCCAATACCAAATATAGTATTTTTCGTACAATTATAGTACACATGCCCAAACACGTCTCAATATCTCAATCCCAGATACCTCAAT
This sequence comes from Musca domestica, assembly GCF_030504385.1. NCBI lineage: Eukaryota > Metazoa > Arthropoda > Insecta > Diptera > Muscidae > Musca > Musca domestica. The sequence continues at coordinate 7,294,568 of NW_026712334.1, read as the reverse complement.
ATCAAGTCAGGGGATTCCAGCTCTATCCCTTCAACCAATACCCACTTTAGTAACATTTAGTACTTTTCGTACAAATACAGACCACATTTCCAAACTACCGACACATCTCAAACACAGATATCATCAGTAATTCCAAAAAAGTACTTAGTACTTTTCGTAAAATTACGGTACATATTATTAAACACACCTCCATATCTCAATCCCAAATACCAACATAGACCTCAATATCAAATATGGGAATTCCAGCTCTCTCACTCTCTCTCTTCACCCAATTCCCAAGTTAGTAACAATAATACTAAACATTTCCAAAACCATCTACATATCTTAACCATAGATACCAAGAGTGTTTCTTCATTCCTACTGACACCAACGATGACATCTATATCAAATTTCAGAATTTTATATCTATCCCTCCACCCAATATCAAATTTAGTACTTTATGTACAATTTTAGTACACATTTCCAAACCCACCTCCATATCTTAATCCCAGATACCAACAGAGACCTCAATATCAAGTTAGTTTAGTACTTTTTGTACAATTTCTAACCCATTTCTTTATCACAATTCCTGATACCAACAGAAACCTTAATATCAAATTTGAGGATTCCAACCCTATCCCAATAGCCAAATTAGTACTTTTCGAACAATTATAGTATTACAAAATTCCGAAACTTCCTATATATGTCCAGTCTACATCTGTTTACCCAATACCAAACTGTACCAAATAAAGTCCTATTTAGTACTTTTCGTGCACTTGAAGTATACAATTCCAAAAACTCCGCTTTATCACAAACCTGTTAGCCACAGGGACGGCAATACAAAATTTCAGCTTCATCCGTTCACCCATCAAATCTAGTACCATTTAGTACACATTTCCAAAACTACCTTTATATATCAAACTTACTCTCCAACCTTGATTCTCATACGAAATTTCAAGTTTTAGCTCTATCCGTTCACATAACTACAAATGGTACCATTGTAGGAGTGTAGTACCATTTTAGAACTTTTCGTAACCGAAGTTCGAAAAAAAAAAACATTTATCCTGCACTTCTATGCCTTTACATTTCAAACTTTAGAATTCTAGCTTATTTCATTTGTCCAATACAAAGTAATCAATTTTTAGTACATTTTAGTACTTTTACCGTACCGTTTTAGTGCGAATTTCTAATAACACAGCCCTATCATACGCCTATGCACTAAGATTGGTTCTCGTGCATAAATTCAAGATTCTTGCTTTAGCCGTTTCGTCTGAACGTTGATTCTAGGTCAGTCAGTTATTTCGCTACTCTTTATGTTTTTGTGAAAATTTTAAGAATTCTTGAAGAGGGTGGGGGTCCCCTTGGTAAGGTAAACCAAATTCGAACAAAACTGCACCCTAGCTTTTTTCGTTTTAAAATTTATCGACCAAATTTTATTTTATTTTTTTTTTTGTTTCTTCAAATTTCCCCCGTGAATTGTTTGGCTTTTTTGTAAGCTACTTCAAAAAACAATGTAGCCACTCATTTCCGCTCTGGCCTTAAGTGCTGTCATTCTTGCTACAAATTTGTTCAGACGTCTGACGACTCCCCGCTGTCAACATTGATGCTGCTATATCTTTCAATTTTGCTCGTTAAGAACGATGATCGTAAATGTATTATTATGGCCTGTTTACTCAGCTAGCTGACTAGCAGTCAATGTTTATGTGTTTGTTTGTCTTGTGAGTGGCCAAGTATCCTCTTTGTCTTGTCTTGTTATCCTGAATGGTTTATTGTCCTGCTGTTGATATGCGTTTGGTTTGCTGTTTTTATTTTCTCACATACGAGAAACCCTATGAATGGAGGAGCCATATACGCAACATTTAGATATATATTTTGCCGAGGATATATTGCAAACAGTCTTGTAAATAGCTTATCTATCTTTGGAAATTGTAAGAGAAAAACAAACAACAACAACGACATAGAATTCGTAAAAGCTTATAATCCTTTTATCGCTTTGTTATATGTCCTGTTATCAATTTTGTGTGTTTCACTTCCTCCGTCCGTTGGAAACAAAAGATGATATTTGATAACAGTTTCGGCAGGTTATGTTTATGGGCATTGAAATGTGTGTTTTTGTTGATTATATCGCTAGGTTTTTTTTGGAGAGTTGTAAATGTGTTGAAATTGGAAGTTTTTTACAGGGATTTGATTGTTTAAACCATTAAAAAGTTGTATATTGCAATGTTTAAAGTGTTTATGGTTATCGAGGGCTAATATTTGCAAAAAGATAAATAATTTTAGGTTTTCTCTAATGACTGTAAGATATTTATGCTCCCAGCTTTAATAGAGAGAATATTCTACTATTGGCAGGTCAAATAAGCAGAGCACAGATCTGCTAGTTTTCACTCGGGAGTGGGAGTTTTATACAAAGTTTTCTCTTTGCTTTTCTGTTTTGGGTGGAACCACTCCCGAGTCACTCCTGTTTGGAAAATTGGTGTGGAAGTCGATTCGCTGGAAATAAAGCAAGAGTCTGCTCTGAGAGTGAATTCGAGTGGAGCTTGACCGGTGAAATATGTGTGCACAAACAAATAAACATCAATACAATTAAAGTCTGTGCAGCTGTGGATTGAGAAAATATACATACATAGAATTACAGGAACGGCATTACAAAACTAAAAGACTAGAATCTGTTTAATATTGAGCGAATTTTTCTGACATTCTCAAACGAGCGATGCTTGCACTATCTTACTCGCTACTTCGAAAAATAGAGCATACTCAATTTTTCTTTCCACTCCTACCAGCTATCAGCTCGTCTATTGAGACTCCCTGGCTTCCAAGTCATCTATAGAGTCCTCCATGCTTCTATAAAGACTCTCCCTGCTCCCTGATCCGGAAATAAAAACAATCTTACAGGCTTTCAGCTTGTCTATAGAGACTGCCAGCCCTAAGCTCATCTATAAAGACTCCCTGGATCCTAGATCTTCAATAGGGACGGCCTGGCTGAGAGCTGGTTTTTAAATATTCCCTGCTCGTCTATAAGGATTCTATTGAGATTCTTGGGTCCCAGTACGTCTGTAAATACTCTAAAGCCCCCAACTAATTTATATAGATTGCCTGGCCCCCAGCTCCTCTGTTTAGACCCTATGGCTCTTCTATACGGATTCCCTGGCTCCCAAACCGTGTATTCCAACTCCTTAGTTCCAAGTCGTCCATAAAGTTCCACTATCTTCTAGCTCGTCTATAGAGACTCTCTGGCCACCAACTCGTCTATAGAGACTCTCTGGCCACCAGCTCGTCTATAGAGACTCACTGTGCCAACAGCTCGTCTATAGAGACTCACTGTGCCAACAGCTCGTCTATAGAGACTCACTGTGCCAACAGCTCGTCTATAGAGACTCACTGTGCCAACAGCTCGTCTATAGAGATTCACTGTGCCAACAGCTCGTCTATAGAGACTCACTGTGCCAACAGCTCGTCTATAGAGATTCACTGTGCCAACAGCTCGTCTATAGAGACTCACTGTGCCAACAGCTCGTCTATAGAGACTCACTGTGCCAAAAGCTCGTCTATAGAGATTCACTGTGCCAACAGCTCGTCTATAGAGACTCACTGTGCCAACAGCTCGTCTATAGAGACTCACTGTGCCAACAGCTTGTCTATAGAGACTCACTGTGCCAACAGCTTGTCTATAGAGACTCACTGTGCCAACAGCTTGTCTATAGAGACTCACTGTGCCAACAGCTTGTCTATAGAGACTCACTGTGCCAACAGCTCGTCTATAGAGACTCACTGTGCCAACAGCTCGTCTATAGAGACTCACTGTGCCAACAGCTCGTCTATAGAGACTCACTGTGCCAACAGCTCGTCTATAGAGACTCACTGTGCCAACAGCTCGTCTATAGAGACTCACTGTGCCAACAGCTCGTCTATAGAGACTCACTGTGCCAACAGCTCGTCTATAGAGACTCACTGTGCCAACAGCTCGTCTATAGAGACTCACTGTGCCAACAGCTCGTCTATAGAGACTCACTGTGCCAACAGCTCGTCTATAGAGACTCACTGTGCCAACAGCTCGTCTATAGAGACTCACTGTGCCAACAGCTCGTCTATAGAGACTCACTGTGCCAACAGCTCGTCTATAGAGACTCACTGTGCCAACAGCTCGTCTATAGAGACTCACTGTGCCAACAGCTCGTCTATAGAGACTCACTGTGCCAACAGCTCGTCTATAGAGACTCACTGTGCCAACAGCTCGTCTATAGAGACTCACTGTGCCAACAGCTCGTCTATAGAGACTCACTGTGCCAACAGCTCGTCTATAGAGACTCACTGTACCACCAGCTCGCCTATAGAGACTCACTGTACCACCAGCTCGTCTATAGAGACTCACTGTACCACCAGCTCGTCTATAGAGACTCACTGTACCACCAGCTCGTCTATAGAGACTCACTGTACCACCAGCTCGTCTATAGAGACTCATTGTACCACCAGCTCGTCTATAGAGACTCACTGTACCACCAGCTCGTCTATAGAGACTCACTGTACCACCAGCTCGTCTATAGAGACTCACTGTACCACTAGCTCGTCTATAAAGACTCACTGTACCACAAGCTCGTCTATAGGGACTCACTATACCACCACCTCGTCTATAGACACTGTACCACCAGCCCATCTATAGAGACTTACTGTACCACCAGGAAATTTGTGACCTCCTGACTTGCTCTCAGCAGGTTGACTCGCTGGCTCTCAGCAGGTCTTAAGAGGCTCCCTAGCTCTCAGCTCGTCTTAAGAGCTAATAGATACTCCCTGGTAATCAGCTCGACTCTAGAGATTCCCTGGATCCCACTTCATCTATACAGATTTCCTCCGCATCTAGCTCGTCCATAAAGACTCCATGGGAACCAGTTTTGCTTCTAGGATTGTAGTTTTTCTATCCAGATTCTCTGGCTCCCATCTTGTCTATAGATAATGTCGGCCCAGCTTGTCTATAGAGGGTGCCTTGATTGGAAGCCTGTCTATAGGGACTTCCTGGATCCCAGCTGGTCTCTGGAGGCTCTCAGTTCATCTATTGAGTATTCGACATTATTCAAATATTACCATCAGTTCTGTCATACAAGTCGTCAACATGAACCCATAATGCCTCGTAGATAATGCCCTTTCCTTTTTCACTTCAAGTGTTGTATTTGATAAATTACAACTAGAAAAAACATTACATTCTTTAGCCCACATGATAATGCTCCCACATATGAACTATAAGCTTCAATGAAATTTCTGTGTTATATATTGAAATTTAATTACATCAACCATAGTACATTGCTCCCGTATGTAGATATGTTTTGCGAAAAGAGTGGGTGATTTTCTTTTGGCATCTAGCGTCTTTTTCAAATTAAATCTTTAGAGATTTGTGAAGTTATAGCGCCCTCATTCGTTTAATTACCGCCAACCCTCTTTGGCAATACTCAGCTCATAGACATTCTTATAATCTATTGTCATCCTTACTGTTTTTTTTTTCTTTCCATTCAACATAATCTGTCATAGTTTTCCACATTACTTGTTTGCCATCTCCCTTCCAATTCAATGTAGACGACATAACAAGGACTTTATTTGTGCGATATGACCTTATAATTGTATAATAGAATATGTGATGTAATAAAGTCTTGGAGTGGTAGAAACCACAAGGCACACACATTCATACATATTCCTCCTACGTAAGGTATCCTGAATATTTTGCTCCCAATTACAACCATTTGCCATGATATTCTATTTAATTCAATTCATAATGAAATGTCTGATGATGTGACAGTTTTTTTGTTAGATTTCCAATCATTAATCATTGAATTTTTCCTATTTTTTTTGGTCCAGTCGCATGATTTTGAAGTGTGTTTGTAATCACATATGTGTGTGCTCAAATAATGAACTATAAATGATGAATGGTCTTCCTTTGATTGAAGGAAAAATTCGGGCATTATTGGAAAAAAGGTAAGATATTTGGAAAGAAGAAAAAATTTGTGTTTAGAATAAAGCAAAGGGGAGATGTATTTAAAAGTTGAGAGAGAGGGAGGAGTCGTTTGAGGCGAACTCTAAAGTTGATATATCTTTAAAGGCTAGCTGTGGAGGTTTGTAGTCTTTAAAGACGAGCTGTGTGGGCTGTTGGATTTTTTGCCTCCATAGAAACTACAAGCTTGTATATAGAATTTCTCTGACCCCCTCGTTCAAGAGACTCTTTGAACTCCCTGTCTTCATCTCGTCTTTAAAGACACCCTAACGAGCTGTGAATAGTGGGAGCATTTATAGAGGTATATAGAAACTCTCGGGCCCCTAGCACGTATATTGGGACTCTATGGCCCCCGGCTCGTCTATGAAGACTCCTAGCGCCCCCTCGCCTCAAGAGACCCCTACATTTCATCTCGTATACAGAGACTGCTTGGATTCACCTCGTCTATAAAAACTCCTTGAGTTAGCTCATCTATAAAGAGGATCCCGGGCTGGGTGTCTTTATAGACGAGCTGTGAAGGATGGGAGTGCTTACGGACTTAATGCAAGCGCTGGGTTTATAAGGTCTCTCTGGCCCCAGCTCGGCTAAGGAGATTCTTAGGCCCTTTATAGACAAGCTGTGAATGAGTGAGTGCTTATGGTTGAAATATGAAGACTGGGTCTATTTATAGACGTCTATAAAGTCTCTTTGACACCAGCTCGTCTTTTGAGACTCTCTGGCTCCCAACTTGTCTACAAAGACTCAATGAATCCCATCTTGTCTATGAAGGCTTCCTGGTCCTCAGCTCTCTATAAGGTCATTCTCTTAACATTGCTTTTGGGTTGCCAACAAAGCTTATTTAGGATACCATGTTCTTATAAACGTCAACAAAGACTTCCAAATCGTTCATAAGTACATTTTTTCGATGGGTCCAAAAATGCTTCTTTTGTCTCATAAAATGATTTCCTTCCATGTGCCTAAGTATTGTATTTTATCATATTTTCTATTTTTCCCAACGTCTCAATCGGTAAGGCACGTCATAACTCATTTTCATATTTCTCACATTGACAACACCACACGCGCCCCTCTCCCAATTCATCATTCGTTGTTGTACATTTCCATGTCCCATAGCCGATGGCAGACACCGCCACCCATCATCACATTTTCAATTTATTATTTTAAATTAACTCCTCTGAATCAGAAATATTCAATCAGAATTTTATGTAGTTCATTTTTTTGGAGAATAGGTTGGGGGGGGGATAAAGACTTGTTTTGTTCGACATTCTGGCACTTCCTCTTCATTTGTTTGATGGTATTCGCATAGAATTTTATATTTTAGATATTTTGTGGTATCTCTGCGTGTATGTCTGTTTGTGAGTGTGTAATGGAACATGCTTTGAAGCACGTATTTTTATTGAAAAAGAAAAGTTCAGCATAAAAACGGAAAACACCATTTTTGCCCAACAAATAAGAAGAATGGAAGATTCTATCCATTTCATCATTGGAATTTTCTTTTGGTTTGAAAGTTACATTGTTAATGTTCGGTGCTGCGAACATCAGACACGCACTAGATATTGGGTTTGCGATGATTTTGATTACCCTCATGTTGAGCTACAAAGGATATTGGGTGATTTAAATTTATCCAATGAAAGGAAGCAAATTCTGGTTTGTCTAAAGAGAGTCCCTGCGTCCAGTTCATTAATAGCGTCTTCTTTGCTCCCAGCTCATCTAAAGAAACTCTCTGGCTTCACATCGTAGAGATCCCCTAGCTCGTCTATAGAGATCTGCCTGAATGCCAGATCGAACATAAAAGCTCTCTGACTCACACCCGTCTATAGCGACTCCCCGGCGCCCAACACGTTCATAAAGACTACCTGGGTCCTAGCTCGTCCATTGAGACTTCCTGGCGCCCTTGTCGTTTATAGAGACTCCCTGGCCCCAGCTCGTCTTTTGATATTTCTTAGCTACATTTTATTTAAGAAGATTCCCAGCTCGTCTATTTAGACTTCCTGGCTCTTAACGGTCTACAGAAAGTCCATGACACCCTAGTTCCCAGTTCTTCCTGGCGCCCAGCACGTTTATGGAGACTTCCAATCGCCCAGCTCGTCTATGAAGATTCCTTGGCTCCCAGTTTGTCTACAGAGACTCCGTGGTTCCGAGAGAGACTTCATGACTTCTTGTCCGTTTATAGGGGCTTCTTGGATTCCAGCTCGTCTGTAGATATTTCGTGACTCCCAGTTTGTCTATAGAGATTCCATGGCCCCGGCTCATCTATGGACATTCCCTGGCGTCTAGCTCATCTTTGGAGAATACCTTCAGCTCGTCTATTGAGACTCTGTGGTTTCCTGCTCATCAAGAAATACACCCTGACTTCTGGTTTGTCTTTAGGCACTCCCAGAGTTCTGGCCTGTCTATAGAGGTTTGTTGGATACCACCTCGTCTGCAGATACTTCCTAACTCGTCTATAGAGTCTCACTGGCCTCCAGTTCGACTATAGAGACTCTTTGGCCCAGTTCATGTATTGATAATCTCTGGCTTCTGATTCGTCCATAGAGACTCCCTGGACTCCCGCTCGTCTTTTGATACTCCTTAGCTCTATTTAATTTAAAGAGACTCCCAGCTCTTCTATACTCCTAGGTACCCAGGTCGTCTATAGGGACCCCCAGCGTCTCTCCAGCAAAATCTCCTCGTCTGTAGAGACTTACTGGCTCTTACAGAAACTCCATAGTTCCCATCTCTTCAATAAGAACTCCCTGGCTCCCATATAGGCTATATAAACTTCCGGGATCCCGTTATAGGAATTCTTTGACTTTTAACTAGTCTATATAGTAATCCTAGCTCCGACCTATTCTATAAAAACGGGTCTTTATAGAGATCCATGGCTCTCAACTTATTTACACTCCTTTCAGCTAAACTATAGAGGCTCCCTTCAGTCCGTCAAAAGAGACTCCATTCAGATCGTCTATAAAGACACCCTTCAGTCCGTCAATAGAGACTTCTTTCTGCTTGTCTTTAGAGGCTTCCTTCAACTCGTTAATGGAGACTCTCTTTAGCTTGTCTTTAGAGACTCCCTTCAGTTCTTTAATGTAGACTCGCTCCAACTCCTCTATAGAGACAGCCTTCAACTTGTTTATAGAAACGGTTAGACAAGTTCCTCTATTGATACGACCTTTAGCTCCTCTATAAAGACAGACTTGAGTACCTTTATTAAGACCAACATCAGCTCATCTATAAAGATAGTCTCTTTAATTCGTTTCTCTTTAGCTTGGGTATAAAAGCTCACTCCAACTCGCTCTCTCTCTGCAGCTAGTTTATGCGTACTACCTTTTCTTCGTGTATGCAGATTTTTTAGCTCGCCTCCAAAAACTCCATTGAACTTATCTTCAAGATCTCCTACCAGCTTATCTTTAGCACGTTCGTAGCTATATTCACCTATACGTTCTCCCTTCTGTAGCTCTCCATCAATGTCGACTTATATCGAGGAGGACATTTCTTCTCCACAACATGTGAATATTCATTCTGTCTTTTTTCGATAATGTTTTATAGTTTCTTCTGAAATTCTCCTTTCCAAGAAAATAACATCATTCATCAAATATTCTAAACATGTTTTGTTATGATTACAAAGCTTCATTTTCACGTTACAACACATGAAAGCAACAAAAAGAGATGAAATAAATTTTCTTCTTTTGCCAAAGGATGTAAGATTCAGGCACAAAAAGAGGACAAAAAACGGAAATAATTTTATTGGTGCAAACATGTGAAATAATTTTCATCAAGATTCATTCAAGGAGAAAATTTAACAACTTTAAATTAAAAGTATGGACACATTGAATATTTCAAAGAAATCTGTATTTTATATGTTTTTGCCTAATTTAAGAAAAAATTGCCAAAAAAAAAATCAGTTCTCTTTAAACTTCGAATTCACTCACCGTTTATTCCAATCAAGTTTTATTGATTTTCAAAACTATTTTCTTGCTCAGATTTTATGATTTTACAAACACCTACACTTCTCACATGGGGAAAGCTCTCAACATCCACAGTTATTACTCCTATTGAAGCTGGAGGCCCGTGACGCCACAGCTGAAAGCTGGAAAATACCCTCTTTGCCAATTTTAAAATTCCGATCAAATCTAAAACGAAATTTTCAATAAAAATTCCTCATGGAATAATTTTCAATTACTGACGGCTGGTAGACTGTCTAGATGGATACTAAAACTGGACCAAATTGTGTATTCGGTTTTTTTTTTTGTAATGACAGAGTGTCTTATTTGGCAGACAGTCAGGCCGTTATGTCTTGTTGCTGCTGTGTGTGTAATAAAAAAGCAAAAAAAAAAATAGATAATACAAGGGGTGTGGGGAGTTCTCGTAGACGAATGTATCTGATGATTATGTTTCGAATAAAATCGTTTTTTTTATTTTTGCCAAAAATTACGGCGATAAGACGAGCATCAATTGAAGATGTGAATGGAATAAAATTGGTGATAAAATTCTTCAAAGCTAAGCAGGAGCGTATAATTTTAGAAAACAGGGAAGAAAAGAAACCAATAGATTACTTCAATAGATTGAACTCAGGGCAAAGTATATTGTGAATAGGTGTTGACCCTAGGTCAATGGGTATGGACACCAGTCTATAGTCAATGAGTAAGCCACTTTTGGTAAGCAGACCCCAGACTAACAAGTTTTGACCCCAAGGCAGCCCATATTGACGTCAGGTCACAATAGGTCACAATAGGTTCAACAACACTAGGAACAAACAACACTCGAAAAATAATTACAGAAGGAGAACTCGAGCATCGGCGGTTTGAACGTTTAAATCGCAATGTAACCAAGTTCCCTCCATCTCAAACATTTTTTGAATATTCCTTGAAATCCTTACATTTTAGCTATATAGTGTCTTACTGACAAAAAATAAAAAATTATTTTGATCCAAAATGTTAACCCTTTTATTTTCAAAATACGACTAAAAACTGATCACAGGGGGTCAAAATAAAATTCTCAGAATACAAAAGAGTAGTCAAATAACTGACTGACTGACATAGAATCAACGCCCAGACGATTAAAGATAGAATCTTGAAATTTAGCATAAAGACGTATGATAAAGCTGGGGAAAAAGGGTCTTGGAAAAATCTACTAAAGTGTGCAGGATAGATGCACCAACGAGTTTTTCAAAATTCTTATCTTAAGGTTACGAAAAGTTCTAAATTGGTACCATTTGGTATTATGTGAACAGATAGAGCCAAAAATTTGAAATTTGGTATGAGAATCAGTGTTAGAAGGTAAGTATGGTATATGAAGATGGTTTTGGAAATGTGTACTAAGTGTGTGAACTGTACCAAATGGTGAACCGATTATGCTGGAATTTCGAAATTTTGGAAATGTGCACGAAAAGTACTAAATATTACTATATTTGATACAATTTAGTATTGGGAGAATAGGTTTATTGAAATCTGAAATTTTGTATATGGAGGTGATTTTGGAAGTGTGTATTATAATTGTACGAAAGTACTGCGTCGTACTATATTTGGTACAATTTGGTATTGGGTAGAACAAATAGTACACTTGCAAATTTTGTAATAAGGTCGCTGTGCATGTATGACCTGGACATATGGAGGAGCTTTTGGAAATATGTATTAAAATTGTACGAAAAGTACTAAACGCTACTAAATTTGGTCATGGTTGAATATTTGAAATTTGTTATTTGGGTTACTGCTGGTATCTGTTTGTGAGATTTGGCGATGATTTGGAAATGTGTCCTATATTTGTACGAAAAGTATTAAATGGTATCAAATTTGGTATTGGATGGAGTTATAGAGCTGAAATCCTCAAATTTCATATAGATGCCACTCTTGGTGTCTGTGGTTACGATATGGGTGTGGTTTTGGAAATGTATAATAACAATTATAAGAAAAGTACTAAAAGTTATTAAATTTGGTATTGAGTGAATGTATAGAACTAAAATTCCGAAATTTGATATTGAGCTCTCTATTGGTATATTGGATCGAAATATGGAGGTGTTTTTGAAAATGTGTGATGGAAGGAAAAGAGCTGAAACCCTGAAATTTGATATAGATGTCACTCTTGGTGTCTGTGATTGAGAGAAGGAGCTGGTTTGCACTGATTGGTACTAAATTTGGTAAAAGTACCTGTTTGTATCTGCGATTGAGATTTGGAAGTGTTTTTGGAAATGTGTACTACAAATGTTCGAAAAGTACTGAGTGGTACTAAATTGGGTGTTGTGTGAAGGGATACATTAGGAATCCTGTAATATGATATAGATGTCACAGTTGATGCCTGTAGTAAGGAGAAGGATCTGTTTTTGGACATGCGTACTATATTTGTACTAAATTTCGTATTGGGTGGAGGGTAGAGCTGATAGATTATTTGATATTGTGGTCACTGTTGGTTTTTAGGGTTTATATATTGAGACGTAAGACGAAATAGTTTTGGACAGAAAAATTGGATATGAATCCATTGTGAGATGGTTTTACTAATATCCTCCTCTTGACATATAATATTAATAGATATACCTTTTCTTTGATGACTTATATAATGCAATTTGGTGAAGAATATTTTTGTTTTCGACGCGATTTTCCTAATAAGATGGTCCAAAAGAAGAAAGTCCAAAAAGACCCCTTTGATGTTTCGCTTGAGAATAACAATTTTGATAGCAAATAGAAAATCAGTCCTTGTATTGTTATCGTTAATATTGACGAAAAATTAAAAAAGAAAATGTGAAAGAGGGGGAACATGCTCTTTCCATTTAGGTTACTTTGCGATGTAAGCTTTTAGAACGCCGATACACGTGCCTTCGATTTTTAACTACTACTTTTATAATCTATTGAATTTTTCCTGAAATTATTTTTTGTGTTGCACCGTGTAATTAACACTAATTCACAAAATTTCATATCGTATTGGTCATTAGTTCCTCAAGTTAAGCATTGCAATAAAATTTACTTTATCTCTCTCTCTTTTCAGTTAAACCCCTACAGCGATGTCTCTGCCAGCCCATAGGTGTGACAATTCACTTGTGTGTAACCAAGTCATAACAAGAAAACAGGAGAATTGGAATTCTCAATGTGTTGCTGAACATTCGCAGCAATGTTTATACCCTACACCACATAGTGGTAAGGGTATTATGTCTTTGTGCATTTGTTTGTAACATGGAGAAGGAAACGAGATAGACCCATAGTTACTTTTGAGAACCTTCATAGAATCACTTTCTGAGTCGATTTATGCATGTCAGTCCGTCTGTCCGTCCGTCCGTCCGTCTGTCCATGTATTCTTGTGAACAAAATGCAGGTCGCATTTATTATCCGATTGAGATGAAATCTTCCAAACAATATTTTTTTGGCCCAAGGACGAACCCTATTGAAATTGGTGAGAATCGGATCAAATTTAGATATAGCTCCCATATATATCTTCATCCGATTTCGGGTTAAATGTGCACCAAATATTCACTATCAGTCCAAATTACCTGAATTTTGGCACACCCAACCGAGTTCGGCCTAGAAGCAAGTATATCAAATTTGGAGAAAATCGGTTCAGATATAGCTATAGCTCCCATATATATCTTTCATCCGATTTGATCTTTAAGTCCCTCACATTCCTACTATGCACTCCACAACCGTGATATTTGGTACCAGGTATTACATGGAGCACAGAAATAGCTGTTTTAAATTTTATCGAAATCGGTTCAGATTTGGATATAGCTCCCATATATATCTTCATCCGATTTCGGGTTAATTGACCACCAAATGGCCAATATCAGCCCAAATGGCCCGAATTTTGGCACATGTGACCGAGATTAGCCTTAAAGCAAATACAACAAATTTGGCTCCCATATATATCTTCATCCGATTTCGGGTTAAATGTGCACCAAATGTCCACTATCAGTCCAAATTACCTGAATTTTGGCACACCCAACCGAGTTCGGCCTAGAAGCAAGTATATCAAATTTGGAGAAAATCGGTTCAGATATAGCTATAGCTCCCATATATATCTGTCATCCGATTTGGTGTTTAAGCCTCTCACATTCGTAATATGCACTCCACAACCGTGATATTTGGTACCAGATATAAGATACAGCCCAGAAATAGCTGTTTGTAATTTTATCGAAATCGGTTCAGATTTGGATATAGCTCCCATATATATCTTCATCCGATTTCGGGTTAATTGTGCACCAAATGGCCGATATAAGTCCAAATGGACTGAATTTTAGTACATCGGACCAAATTCAGCCTAGAAGCAAGTATATCAAATTTAGTGAAAATCAGTTCAGATATAGATATAGCAACCATATATATGATATGTTTCATCCGATTTAGAGTTTTAGTCCCATACATTCGTAATATTCAATCCACAACCGTGATATTTGGTACCAGGTATTAGATGGAGCACAGGAATAGCTGTTTTACATTTTATCGAAATCAGATTTGGATATAGCTCTCATATATATCTTCATCCGATTTCGGGTTAAATGTGCACTAAATGGTCAATATCAGCCCAAATCACCAGTCTAGAAGCTAATACGTAAAATTTGGAGAAACCCGGTTCAGAGATAGCTATAGTTCGTAAAATGCACGATAGAATTAGATAGATTTTGATTTTGTACCAAATATCTCATAGAGCTCTGAAATGCCCTGTATAAACCTTTTTACGAGAGCTCTGCTAAATATGCATAGTAGTGTAGGGTATCATATAGTCGGCCCCGCCCGACTTTTGAGCTTTCCTTACTGGTTTTCCCTTTCAACCATTCATTTTGCCACTACAAATGAGGGTAATCATAAGTAACAATTTATTAAACCGGATGCGGAAGTTGAAAATGTTAGAAGGACAGAAAAAAGGGAAGGAAAGAGAAATCCCAAAGCTTCTAAACAGGCAAACAGTTATCATCATCATGAACATCAGAGGCATTTATGGTTTCATTCGATGTAACATTTACGGCCATAATCAGTGGGGGTAAGTTGATAAAAAAATGAAAATAAAAAGGTGAGAAAAGAAAATGTTAAGGTCGTTTTAAAAACAATCTGTGAAATGCTTAAAAGTCAATATTTAAAGAGAAATGGTCACATATTTTTATATCCTCAGCCATATGGCTTCAGAGGGCCTCATCGGCATAAGGTTCTTAGACTGTAGTTCCATTTGGACGAAATCGGTGCCCGTCTCTCTCTCTCTCTCCGGAGTATCCGATTTCGTCCAAACTTTGTACATTGTATTATTATTATCAAATTTAAGTCGCATTCGGAGATGGGCAATATAGCCCACTCTTTCTGATACCTCCCCTAAAATGCAAAATAAGCATCAAAATCTTTTCAAATTTCAATAATCCCAATATCTCTACCAATACAAGATCTGGTGTAATTTCTTTCTTTACCTCATTAACATTTTGAATAACCAAAACTCTTTATAAAACGCGAAATAAGCCTCTGAATCTATTCAAGCTTTACACATCAGAATATATCTAGCAACGCAAGATCTGGTGTGAAGATGGGAGATATCGGGTCACAATTTTGAATAAGCATATCTCTCATAACGTCGGAATTTAGTCAGCGATTCTTTTCAAACTTGATATATCTAAATATTTCTCTCAACCGGAGATCTGATGTTAATATGGCAGATGTTAATTTACCACAACCATAAGGGGTCAAAATATTGAATAATTATAATATTGGTTTCGCACATAGGAAAATATATATTGATCTTCCTATCTCGCCGAGCTGTGTCGATCTAGCTATGTATGTCCATCTGTCCATGTTTATTTGTAATTACGCTACAGGTCGCAATAATTGTCTGATCCTCACGAAATTTTGCATGGAGGTGGGGTTAGGGTCCGAATAGAACCCTATTGTTTTTGAAGATGAACGCAAAGTATTTAGGGGTTGAAATGGACCAAAAACAGAAAAATTTCTTAATTTTTCTTTTGTTCCACAGGCCACAATTATCAACCAATAGACGCAGAATTTAGCATGGAATTTGAGTTTTGTTGTGGGCAGAAGCCTACCTATTTAGAGGTCATCGGACAATATTTAGCAAGTAAAGTAGGCCATAACTTTTATATAAGAACATTTCCACTAATCTGTGAATATTTTTAATTCCGGTGAAATCATAAAAACATTAACAGGTCACTTCTGACCATTACAGCGACGCTGATAGCCAAGATATGGAATATATAGCAAAATAGGTACAATATATATGTAAAAGAAATAGATCTTATTTATTCTGCTTATAAATCGAGATCTCTTGGGCCGATTTTCACAATTATCGTCAATTTGGAATGAAGTATGAAAATGAAATACACTACATCTAGTACCTCTGACCTCAAGTCGTTGAAATTTTAAACAATTGTTAAGGCCTAATAAAAGACTTCTTCTAAATGACGAAAACTAAGAATTTCTTGAAACATCCTTATTTTCCGCCTTAAACATTTAAATCAGAATTTTTAAGATTTTTGTATCCTTCTTTATCTCTCTCTCTCTCTCTCTCTCTCTCTCTCTCTCTTAGTTACTCTCTTTTCCAAAAGAAATTGAAATTTTATTTATTTCTTAATAAGCAGACAAGCCGTTCGTGATTTAACCAACAGCTTTATATAAAATTGAATCCCGGCTTTGGTGGTAAGAGGTTTCATTTCTGTTAAAATAAACATACCCAGCAATATCTTTGGAGAATATGAGTTATTGGTGGGTGTGTGTGTGTCTGTTTTTTTTTTTCTAGAAGTCAGCAAAATAACTAAAATGAACCAAATAATCACAACATGTCTTCGAGTTGTGTTTGTTTGTTTGCCGAGGGAAAGTCTCTTGGTTTTTGGCGGAGTTAGGAAAAGTTGTCTTCATCAAGTTGAAGCGCCAGGAACTAAAAGGATGATGATGATGATGATGATGTCGATGTTGATATTTGGTTTTTGGTGTTTGATAAGTAAACGAATGTCAGACGTCACGTACGAAATGTGTCTCTTTGTGGCTGGAGGAAGTGCTGAGAAAAAAAAAAAAAACGGAAGGAATGTCCTGACAATATTTTCAGTAATGCAATGCAACAGGAAGGAGACTAAAAAATAAGGAAGATAAAAACATATAAAAAATGGCCGAGTAAGGTAAAAGTGTTTGGAAATTCTGGGGGAAGGATGTGCAAAATGGATTTTTTTTGAAAATTTAAGCTAACAATAATCCTAAATATTTTAAAAGAATATATTGAAGATTTCAATAATTGAATGAAGAAATCTTAACATTGTTCCACGCCTCTGTCCTTCATACTTGTAGCCTTATCCTTTCCATTTTCTTTGGAGACATAGCAACATATTGAAATGTCAATATTGGCAGCCACATTACAATACATTCTAAACTTCTGCCAATGAATTTTAAACTTTATTAATGTTTTCTTTTTGTCTTTGTCTTCTGTTCTTCTTTTGCTACTGCTTCTATACAAACAAAATCTTTTCACGTAGCCTTGAGACAAAGTATATTAAGTTTTGAAATAGTCTCCACAGACTGATATGTCTAAGAGGATTGTTTATGTCAAATAGGGATTGTTTTTTAAGAAAAAAACACAATTGGAATTAAAGTGGATTAAGCAAATGCATATGTGATGGCAACTATAAAATAGGATTTAAGTTTTATATCTATTTTGGGGACTTTGTTTTTGTGAAGAGGTAACAAGAAAATTGTTGAAAATTATTGAGCATTTGTAATAATAACACTATACGACAAAATATATTTGTTTTCAAAAAAAGACAACAAAAACGAGTAAAGAAAGTCTTAAAGTCGGGCGGGGCCGACTTTATGATACCCTACACCATTTTGCTAATTAAGTAGAGCTCCAAATAACAATTAAAAGTTTTTATGGGAGAATTCAATCATACACGCTATGATTATAATTATAATTTGACGTTCAAAGGACTAAATATGCCGAAGCATTTGTATCTTTTAAATTCGGAATTGTATTGCCCATTTGGTGCACAATTAATTTGAAATCGGATAAAGATATGTATGGGAACTTTATCTAAATCTGAACCGATCTCGATAAAATTTGGCAAAGATATTTCTGAGCTGTATTTGATATATTTCCCTGAATATCGTTGTTACGGAGTGCATATTACGGTCGTGGGTAACAAATATAAAAAATCGGATGAATAATATATATGGAAGCTATAGCTATATCTGAAGCGATCTTCACCAAATTTGACATACTAGCTTCTAAACTCAATTCGGTCGTAAGTGCCAAATTCTATCCCATTTGGACAAATATTAGACGTTTGGTGCACAATAAAAGGTAAATCGGACGAAGTTATATATGGGAGCTATATCCAAATCTGAACCGATCTCGATAAAATTTAGCAAATGTATTTCTGAGCTGTA
The DNA here is from genome assembly GCF_030504385.1 of Musca domestica. Classification (NCBI taxonomy): domain Eukaryota; kingdom Metazoa; phylum Arthropoda; class Insecta; order Diptera; family Muscidae; genus Musca; species Musca domestica. The sequence continues at coordinate 7,276,289 of NW_026712334.1, read as the reverse complement.
TTTGATATATTTCCCCAAATATTGTTGTTGCATAGTGCATATTACGGTGGCGGTGGACAAAAATAACAAATCGGATGAACAGTATATATGGGAGCTATAGCTATATCTGAACCGATTTCGATCAAATTTGGCATACATAATTTGGGTGTATATGCAAGATTCCATACAATTCGGGCTGATATTACACGTTTGGTGCACAATAAAAGGCAAATCGGACGAAAATATATATGGGAGCTATATCTAAATTTTGACCGATTATCTCCAATTTCAATAGGGTTCGTCCTTGGGCTAAACAAAAGATCTTTGCAAAATTTCATCTGGATCGCGTAATAAATGCGACCTGTACTTTGTTTACAAAAATACATGGACAGACGGACGGACGGACAGACGGACGGACGGACATGCATAAATCGACTCAGAATGTGATTCTATGCAGATCATCAAAAGGAACTATGGGTCTATCTCGTTTCCTTCTGCCTGTTACAAACAAATGCACAAAGACATAATACCCTGACCACCTTGTGGTGTAGGGTATAAAACGAAGCAATGTAGTTGTTGTGGACAAAAAATCCATCACTACAAAAACAAAAAAAAAAAAAAAAACAAACAAAAAAACTTTGCTGTGAAAAAGATCTGCCAATAGAACTTGAGTCGAATCTGGAGAGTTTCTAGTGTATAATTCGCATATGCTAAACGCGTCGTATAGTGGTGAGTGTGTGATAGTGTCTATCTGGCTTTCCTTTTCACTGCAAATTTCAGATCATTAAGCTCATCTCGAAAGAGAAAACAAATACAGAAAAAACTTTAGATTATGAAGGTGAAGCTGAAAATTGAAGACACGTGTATCGGCGTATTGAAGTTTACAAAGCAAAGAAACCTGAATAGAGGAAAAAAATTCCCCCCTCTTTCACATTTTTTGACATTTTCGGACTAAGGTTCAGGTAATACTACTGATAACAGTCCGATAGAAAAATCTAACCCAAAAAAGGCTCTTTTTGGTGTTTCGTAATCATGACAAGTTAACATTTACTACAGTCGGCAGAAAAAAGGGTTCCACCCTCAATTTTATTCTAACATTGTGTGCTGGTTAAATTCCGACATGGCCAAAATAAATAACTAATTATAGAGAAATATTTTTTCTTCCAGACAATTTTGAGAAAGGAGCAATAGAATATGAAAGTTCAGCTTTTAATAAAAGATAAGTGTGTCACCGTTTTTATAGTTTACATCGTAAAGTAACCGAAATAATAATTTAATTTTTCGAATAAAGATTCCTTAGAATCCGTGCATTTTAGTTACATAGTAATATTACTAAAAACAATCTACATCTGTCCATCAGAGACACCAACAATGATCCAAATTTAGTACCACTTAGTACTTTTCGATAAATTATAGTACACACTCCCAAATATCAATACCAAATGTATTACAATTTAGTACTTTTTGTACAATGATAGTACACATTTCCAAAACGACCTGCATATCTGTCAACAGTGACTTCAATATCAAATTTCAGTTCTACCCCATCACCCACATTTGGTACATTTTAGTACTTTTTGTATCATATTTCAATTTCAGATACCTCAATATCAAATTTGAGGTTTCCAGCCCTATCCCTTAATCCAATACCTGATTTAGTACTTTTCGTACAAATATAGGACGCATTACTAAACCACTCCCATATCGAATTTTAGGATTTCGGCTCCTTAATTTCCTCCATCAAAAATTTAGTACCATTTAGTACAATTATAGTACGCATATCCAAACTTGCAACAACAGTGACGTCCCCATCAAACTTCAAGATTTCAGCTCTATTGCTTCACCCAATACTAAATTTAATACTATCTCGTACTTTTCGTACATTTGTAACATGCATCTTCAATATCACTTCCACATCATCTTATAGTACACATATACGAAACGACCGGTGTATCTCAATCCCAGATACCAAAAGAGACCTCAATAAGAAATTTCGGGATTCAAGGTCTATCTCTATCAATACCCAATTTATTACCACCTGGAACTTCTTGGACGCATTTCCAAACCCCCGCCTCGAATAAAGATAATGTAAATATCAAATTTCAGAATTTTATCACTATCCCTTCACCCAATACCAAATTCAGTGCCATTTAGTGCAGTTCGGAATCTTAGTCCACGTTTCCAAAGATTAGTACTATTTTAGAATTCCTCGTAACCATAAAGCTCGAATTTTCAAAAACTCTTTGGTGTATGTATTCTACGAATGCCATAAGTGACTTTCATTCCAAATTTCCTAAATCGTGGATTTTTTCAGAATATTTTTTAGAACTTAGTAGTCGTTATGAATCCTCATGTTTTGAAAATATTTATAATTCTTAACTTCTTAATAAATATTTTTTAAGACCTTTAAAATCATGAATTTTTATAAAATGTTTTCAAGGACTATATAATTCGTGAATATTTTCAAGGTCTTCCGGACTACTATAAATCCTGGAATTTTTGAGAATATTTTCAGGCCCTGTTGAGACTAATATTAATCGTGGTTTTTACAAATATTTTCGGCTACAATAAATCCTATATAAAAAATATTGATTTCTTTAAATTGTAGATTTTTCTAAGAATATTCTTGTAATCGTAATTCCTGTATTTTTAATAAATATTTCAAAGATTTCGTAACTCCTGCGATTCGTAAATTTTAAAGATTGATTTAATTTTTTAAAAAATTATTTTCACTTTTGACCACTTATTGGCCGCTATAAATCCTATATTTATAAAAAATATTTTAACAACTTTGTGGCTACTATTACACTATTTCTAGAATTATTTTTCGGACTGCAATATATTTTGAATTTTTAAAAATATTTTCAAGGACTATAAATCCCGGATATTTATTTGTAGATTTTTTTTTTTAAAATTTTCGTCTTTTGAAAATCGTAGATTTTTTCAGAATATTTTAAAGCTTAAACCTAATGGTCATTGTGAATTCTCATGTTTTAAAAATATTTTTAAGGACCTCCGGTCTAATTCGAAGATTTTTAAAAACATTATCAAGGAGTATAAATCCTGAATCAAAAAATACATTTTTTTAAGAAATATTTTCGTTTATATTATAATTCGTAAATTCTTAATAAATATTTTTAAGGACTTTAAAAAACAGAATTTTTACAAAATATTTTCAACGACATCGTGGCTTCTATACTATAAATCGTGTTTTTTAGAATATTTAGAATATTTTCAAGGACTTTCTGGCTTGTGGCAGTTTTTTTAGTTCTTTTAGTGGTTTTAAAAAATTACAAGAATTTCCGGCCTTCTTGTGGATTTTTTAAAATATTTTCAAGGATAGTAAATCCTGGATTTTTAAAAAAAAATATTTTCAAAGACTTTGTAACTACTATGATTGGGAAACTTTAAAATTTGTTTTAAAGATTTATTTCATATTTTTGAAGAAGTTCTCAGGACTTTTAGGCCACTATAAATTTTGTATTTTTAAAGAATATTTTCAAGCGATCCGTGGTGACTTATTTTGAAGATTTTTAAGACTGTTTTCAAGGACTTCTGGACGACTATAAATCGTGATTTTTTTAAAACATTTCAAGGTCTATAAATCCAAGATATTAGTTCTTAGATTTTTTATACCCTACACCACAAGGTGGTGAGGGTATTATGTCTTTGTGCATTTGTTTGTAACAGGCAGAAGGAAACGAGATAGACACATAGTTCCTTTTGATGATCTGCATAGAATCACATTCTGAGTCGATTTATGCATGTCCGTCCGTCTGTCCATGTATTTTTGTAAACAAAGTACAGTTCGCATTTATTGCCCTATCCAGATGAAATTTTGCACAAATCATTTGTTTGGCCCAAGGACGAACCCTATTGAAATTGGATAATAAAGATAAATTAAGATAATCGGTCAAAATTTAGATATAGCTCCCATATATATCTTCGTCCGATTTGCCTTTTATTGTGCACCAAACGTGTAATATCAGTCCGAATAGTATGGAATTTTGGACCTGAAAATAAGTATGCCAAATTTGATCGAAATCGGTTCAGATATAGGTATAGCTTCCATATATATTGTTCATCCGATTTGTTATTTTTGTTCTCCGCAGCCGTAATATACACTCTGAAACAACAATATTTGGAGAAATATATCAAATACAGCTCAGAAATACATTTGCTAAATTTTATCGAGATCGGTTCAGATTTGGATATAGCTCCCATATATAACTTCATCCGATTTACCTTTGATTGTGCGCCAAACGTCTAATATTTACCCAAATTGGATGAAATTTGGCACTTACGACCGAATTGAGTCTAGAAGCTAATATGTCAAATTTGGTGAAGATCGGTTAAGATATAGCTATAGCTCCCATATATACTGTTCATCCGATTTGTCATATTTGTTACCCACAGCCGTAATATGCACTCCGTAACAACGATATTCAGGGAAATATATCAAATACAGCTCAGAAATATCTTTGCCAAATTTTATCGAGATCGGTTCCGATTTGGATATAGCTCCCATATATATTTTTATCCGATTTCAAATTAATTCTGCACCAAATGGGCAATACAAGTCCGAATTTAAAAGATACAAATGCTTCGGCATATTTTGTCCTTTCAACTTTAAATTATAATTATAATCACAGCCTGTATGATTGAATTCTCCCATAAAAACTTTTAATTTTTATGCGCAGCTCTACTAAAATAGCAAAGTGGTGTAGGGAATCATAAAGTCGGCCCCGCCCGACTTTAAGACTTTCTTTAGTGGTTAAATAAACAACAACAATTCTATCTCTTCCTATCTCTCAGTGTTATCAAACCATATTTGGAAATTCTCCTTTTGAGTATTTTTGTTTAATCCTTAAATAATTTCATTGACTGTTCCGTAAATAACACTGATTTTTTCTTAAGCCGTTTATCATAGCAAATGATTTATTTGAGTGTTTGAAAAATTTCACAACTGGCTTAAATTTTTTCTTTGCTATACAACAAACCAACGATAAGCAGGGTATATTTCCATAGCAGTATCTCTGCTACAATTATCTTTACAAAAAAATAAATAACAAATTGAAGAAATCGAATTTTAAGTCATACAAATTGCGTTTCTTTAATCCTCGCTAAGGTTTCTTTTATCTCGCTCTCTATGGATACGGTTTTTTATTCAAAAATAATTTGAATCATTATTCAAACAAAAGAAACGATAAAACAAATCGAATATCCTTCAATGGAAAAAACGAAAACCGTCATCAATTCGTTAACAATTCAATGTTCGGACGTAAACACGTGTATGGCAGCTCCCTGTGGAGCCAATCATCATCCACCGCTGAGGTGTGAAGATATTCCCTGCTGTGGTATTTTATACGATTTAAATGGGACACAGTGTTTAAAGGACTTGAAGTGGAAGGTGCTTTGAGAAGACCTAGTGGGAAAAATCCACCTCCATTTGGTAATTTGAAATTTTAGATGGATCTTTGAGCGTAATTTTCTTTCAATTTATTTAATATTTTCTAGATTCCTAATTTTGTCAGCTATTTATGTTAATTTGGACAATTCGTTTTTGATTGCCTCCAACTTTACTCTCAGCAACGCCTTGATTCCAAACAAAACCACTGTCTCCTCTGTCTCCTCGCGTTGTTTCCAATACTCTTAATCATTTGTGGCGTGGGATATTTGCCCAAAATCAAGGTATGGTGGCTGTGACATACTTTTTTTGTTACGTTGTTGTTGTAGCTGAAAAATAGCAATGATGCTGGCGATAAAACGTCTCTCATCGTTTCTGTAACAAATTTGCAATTTTACGCATTTTTTTTTTCAATCATTCACACCACTACCAACAGAAAAAAAATCCGCACAAACACAAATAAGCGATAAAATGTTTTACATTTGTTTAGTATTAGATGGGTGGGATGGATGGTGGTGGTAGGTACGTTTAGGTTATTTTGCACATCCTGCCCATGGGAAGGGGGATAACAAGTCAACACAATCGTTGGCAGAAAGAACACACACACACACTAACGTACACACAAGACCACAATGAAATTGTGTCGCACAATCAAATCATCAAATAAAGAATGGCATATCGCGTATCGTTTGTTGTTTGCCAGTTGTTGTTGGTTTTGTTAACCATTTGTCAGAATTTGCAAAAATTACTTTCAAATTATTCAGATTGTTAAAGCGTCGTGAATGTGGTTGTGGTATTGTGTGATTTCAGGTTGAGAAAGGAGGAATTAATTATGGCGGAGGTGTGAGGTGTTTCAAAATAAATGGTGTCTATTATATTTTTATAGTACAGAGAAGTTATTCATTTTTAAGGAAAGGAAGAAGCCCTATACCCCTACAGTTGATTAACAATTTAAAAAGTATCAGTTGGTATTGCTGACAGATGTGTACCCTCGGCCTATGCCCGTTTATTGAAAAATATTTTGACTTGCGTTATGACCCTTTATGGAGAAGGTTCCGAAGTAGTTGACCAATATTGTCTTATGTCAGATGCGACATTTGATATAAATATTACAAAGTACACAAGATGGAGTAAACCGATATTGCCATTCTCCGAACTCGTGTAGGTCTGATAATAATATTACGATGCACCAAGTTTGAACCGAATCGTATACTCCCATCGAGTGTTGTCGAGTGCACTAGCCAGGCAGACCAGCGGACGGACAGACGGATACCTTTTGATCTACTCCAAATGTCCTGAAACAGATTTTGTCCAAAGAGACCTAGGGTCTAAAACTGTTACTTCGATGAGGCACGATTTAGCCATATCAAATCATGTACAGGGTGAAATGAAAAACCTGCAACCAACTTCAAACTACTGTCATTTCTAAGCCACTCGTCCGACAGCTGTTACAATTATTCCTGTGACAGCACATTATATTGTTCACAAGCGTACTAAGGCATTTTAGTGAGAATTTTTTCAGAAAAAAAGTTATTCGTGATGGAAGTCAAGAGTGATAGTGTGATTTCTTTATATTTGGCTGGAAACCACAGCACTCCACTCCGTTAGAGCACTCCAGCATTTAAATGTGAATAAATTTTTTGTGCCTCGTACCATCGCTCGGAAGTGGTCGGAAGAAAATAGCAACATCAGCAGGAATGGTTTGAAAAGTAAAGAAGCGACTTGATCGAAACCCGCGTTGCATTGCCCGAAAAAACGCTCGTGAGCTGAATATATCGCAATATTCCATTCGGCAAATATTGAAAAATGGTCTCGGGGTAAAGACATTGAAATTCCAAAAAGTGCAAGAACTTACACCGCAACGGAATGAAAATAAACTCAAAAGAAGCTAAAGAGTTGTTTCGCTGGGCCGAAAGTGGTGAACTGCCGAATTTGGTTTTCTCCGATGAGAAAACATTCGTTGTCCAGCAGTTTGTAAACAAATAAAATTATCGTGTTTGCTTGCCAAAGAGGTCAGCTGAAAATGTGCACTTTCGGTTGACCATCAGAACTCATAAAGATGGTGTGACCCGCCTTAACAGCCGATGGTCGCTTTCCGCTCGTATTCATCGACCGTTGCATCAGAATAAATGCCGAATAATATCGCGAAAATATTCTGGAGGGTGTATTAAAGCCTTGGGCATGCAAACATTTTGGCTGCGGACCTTGGACATTAAAACAGAACTCAGCATGCGCCACCCAAGAATGGTTAAAAAATGAGGTTCCTCGCTTCATTTCCAGCGCACAATGGCCACCAAAATCTCCGGATACCAATCTGTTGGACTATTGTGTCTGGAGTATTTTGGAAAGCAAGGTTGGCACTAAAAAATACCAAAGGGTCGATCACCTCAAGCAAGCGCTTCGCCGGGAACGGGCCAAAATACCGCAGAGCAACATTCGGACAGCGTGTGACGGTTTCATTGGCCGTTTGAAGGCTACAATTCGTGCCTAAGGTGAACATTTCGAACAAATCTAAACTTATTCTAAAATTTGATACTACTTTCGTCATTTTTTGCTTTTATTCAATAAAATTTAAAAAAAAGGTATACAATTTTGGCGTTTGACTTTGTTGCAGTTTTTTATGTCACCCTGTATAGTCAGTCATCCTATTATGCTATTGTAGAGCGCATTTGCCATTTCGACGGGTATCCACTGTATTAATGACCAGGCCGTCCAAAGAAAAATGATATATATAGACTATTAATGTTTCGATCAGGCAATAGGTGACGGCATGACACAAATGCATTAGAAATAGGTTGCAAAGACCTAAAATGGTAAAGACTGGACAAAATGCATTTTGAGCAAATGGTTTGTGTCTACAATACATGAAGTAACAGCTCATGGCAGGGACATGTTAATATAAACAAGTAAGCAAAGGCTATAGTCGTGCGGGGCCGACCATGTGATACCCTACAACACTACAATATGCTAGAAGACTCCTGATGTCCAAATCCATTTTGGAAGATTTCGCTTTTGAAATTATGTCACGGAGCACTGCCCAGATATTACTAGCATTTTGACCAGGGACATTTAACCAATATTTACGAACTTCGTCGTGCTGTTAGTTGCAGTGGTCCATTTTACAGCTAAATATAATCCAATGGCCATACATAATGCTAGACTTCTTCCCTGTCCCTAACTTTTTTCTCAGGCGTGTCGATTGGCTTCAATTTTGTGATCAGGAATTTTTCCCTGTTTTTGAATATTGTGCGATCATCTCCAAAAGCAAGAGGTCCCTCTGAATTTCTAAATTTAGACTCATCTATATGATTTGCTTGTCTGGGATATTTGGCTATATTCGTTAACGAAATCAGCAAAAGTAGGCAGACAAAGATAGTGGTTCATTCTTCCCGCTGTCCTAAACTCTAACTTCATGCGAGATTTCGTGTCCATTCGTTTCTATTTGTGACTTTATAACGGCTGCAAAATCAGGAACATTTTAGTTGTTGGTCCATTTCAACCCCTAAATATATTGCGGACTTTGAAAACAATAGGCCTAGCCCTTCTGAGCCTAACCCTACCCTTTTCGTGAGGATCGGACGATAATTGCAATCTGTATATAATATCCCAAACCTGTGTTGTAAGGTGGAAAAATATTACAAAATGTATACCTTAATATTATAAGTCAAAATGAAAAAATCGCATGCGATAAAAAATATGAAAAAATAAAAAAATGTCACAAAATACTACAAAATCTATATTAACATCATTTTGACTTATTTTTATGCGATTTTTTTTAGATTTTATACTTTTATGTCAAGAGCGCGTTCTGAATTGGCAAAATTTGTCAAAATCGGTACAGCCATTCTTGAGATATAAGCATTCTAGCTAACATCCCCTTCCTTTGTATATACACATTGTATATTTTTCGCTATATATATCCGATATATTTACTATCGGTATCTACGTAACGGTCAGAATTGACTTGTTCGTCTATTTATGATTTCGCCGGGACTAAAAATATTCGCGGTTTCATAGAAATTTTGACTTTTATTTAACACAAATGTATAGTCTTTTTCACCCACTAAATATTACCCGATGACCATCAAAATTGGAAGGCTTTTGCCCAGCCCGAAGCTCTAGCCCCATGCCAATTTCCGCGTCGATTGGTCCATAATTGCGACCTGTAGAGCAACTGCAAAATCAAGAAAATTTTCAGTTTTTGGTCCATTTCGACCCCTAAATATTATGCGATCATCTCCAAAAGAAATAGGGTTCTATTCTGACCTTAACCCCACCTCCATTGTAAATTTCGTGAAGATCGGGCCATAATTGCGCCCTGTAGAGTGATTACAAATTAACATGGACAGACGGACAGACGGACAGACGGACGGACGGACATACATAGCTAGATCGACTCAGCTCGCCGAGCTAGGAAGATCCATATATACTTTCCTATGTGGGAAACCAATATTTCGTGGTGTTACATAATTTTTGGCCCAATCAAACTTATAATACCCCCAACACATAGTGTTGTAGGGTATAAAAACACAATTACAAAAACGAATGACAAATAAAAATTTGAAAAATCGAAAATTTTGGTTTCATAATTCTTTTCTATATACCTTTCCAAAAATTTGCATCCTGCTTTGGCGGTTTAAATCAATTAACATTGGTAGTTATGTTGTTATGATATCATAACAACAGATGTATTTTCACAGGGTTACCATACTTGGACTTTCTCTTGTCCTATCTTTATACTTCTATGTCTTTGTTCTATGTCTTTGTAGGTTGTTCCAAAATCGACCAAAAAACATTAGAGGAAAATAATTAGATATGGTAGACATGGTCTAAAAAATCTATTCCAGGGCATTTTCTGGTACCTTTAATTGATAAGCATCAGCGTAATCTCTATATTATTATGCTATGTCACGATATGGTCGCACAACATATCATTAACAACATATTATTAACATTTGATAATATTTTCAATAAATGTCATAAAAGAATTAGTTAACTTAGCGTAGAATTTTCATTACTAAAAACCTAGCATACTTTTAGGATGCTCATAGTAATTTATCAACGAAAGAAATTAAATACCGTTTAATCGATCCTAAATCCATAATACCAACATATTGAATTATATCAATTAGCCCGCCAGCTATTCTACACCCCTATATTTTATCCAAATTTTCAAATAAATATCAAAAGAAGAAGCAATTACGTAAATAGTTTTCAGATTTTTAGTTATTCAAAATAATAAATAGTTCAAAATAATAAAAACATTACGCTGCAGCAACATAAAATATGTTGACACCGTAAAACGTTATGGGACATTTATCATAATCTCAAGTGCCGACCGACGGGCCAAACGACTGACAACATGTTGCTGTGATAACAATTTATTCATGCAGGATTTTTTTCTCCTTCTCTTTTATTCATGTGACTTGTTTTTTGAATTTTTACTGCATCTTCCGCAACGTGTGTAACACATGGCCCGGAGAAATAGTTTTGCAATGTCATAAATCATAGGATATTAGAGACATGTTTTCTTTTTGGTTTTTATTTTATGTAGAGTATAGAGTAGTTTTGTAAGTAGCAATAAAATAAAAAAAAAACATAAATATTTATAAAAAAAAAATACTTAATAATATATTGTTTAAACTGTATGGGTATAAAAACGTATTTAGGTAAATAATATAATATTTTTTGACCGAACAAAATTATGTGAGGCATATGTCGCAATAAAATTAGACAAATTGAGTTTGTGCCCCATTGCAAATCTTGGTCAGTATGTAAAAGTGTTTTGTGGTTCAGCACCTTGTTAACTGCTCTGGAGCCTTAAGAAAATTTTTAAAGTTCTTTATAGAATTTTACGAAACGTATCTCAAAATGTTGGACTCACTTTCAAGGCCATTAAAAGTTTTATAAAAAAAAAACAAAAAACACTTTTGTGGTTTGATTTACAAACCAAACAGCATCAAATCAACTTTGAATTTTCCATAGCCCAGACCTGTTACTACTGGACTGTGAAATTATAAGAAAAATTGCAGGTAATTCGGGAAAAGTGCTTAATTTGTCAACAATAAAAAAAGTTTTTTATAAACCAAAATTTATGATATTTTTATATCCTTCACCATACTACGGAGGGTATATTAACTTTACTATTCCGTGTGTTGCTCCTAGAAATACCCATGTATTTTCAATTATATATATTTTTCATCGTCTGTCTGTCTGTCTCTTGAAACCTCGCTATTTTTTGAAAAAAATTGAGGTAGAAGGCTCGAATTTTGTACACATGCGTACTTTTCCAGGGCGGGTTAAATTCGTAAAATGGTCCCGTTTTCGTATAGCCCCCATATAATTGGTCCTTCCGATATTCGTTATTTTGACGGTTTAGTTCACATTTTCAACAATTGTTTAAAATTAGGTACTTAAAGTTTGTAGCGGATTTTACCTCCTAAGCCAGAACACACCTTTTTCTATAGCCCAATGTAACGGATCCTATTGATATTCGGTATTCTGATGATTAAAGACTTATATTCCTGCACCATAACAGCACTTAGCATACATTTCCAAAAACACCTCCTTATGTCAAACCTACTTTCCAAATTGCTGACCAAGATTATACCTCTATCCGTTCAAATAATTCCAAATAGTACCAAATTTAGTGAATTTCAGTACGTTTGGTACACTTATTATTAGAATTTCCAAGAACATTAATTCGTCCATCCTATAGAAATTATTCCAAATTTCAGATTTCCAGCTTTATTCCTTTTTCAAATATCAAACGTTAATACCATTTAGTACTTTTCGTACTTTTTTATATATTTCCATACTTACTTACTTACTTAGATGGCTCGAGACAGAACATTTGTTCTATAAGCCGAGTTTAGAAAAGATTTCCAGGTGTGTCGGTCTTGTGCTCAGTTTTTCCAATTTGAAAGACCATGTTCCGATATATTGTCTTCTACTTGGTCTTTCCATCTAATTCTTGGCCTTCTCCTTCTGTGTGAACCATCAGTGGGCTCGCTCTTATATACCTTATGAGATGGGGCATCCTCATCCATTCGCACTACATGACCTAGCCACCGTAGTCGCTGCAGGTCGATACGTCTGACTATGTCGATGTCCGAGTATAGATGGTATAGCTCGTGGTTCATTCGACGTCGACATTCACCGTCGATGCAGATCAGCCCGTAGATCTTTCGGAGAATTTTTCTCTCAAACACATATATTTTCATAACCGCCTTCATATCCCAACTCTACATCCTAACAGTGATCTTAATGCCAAATTTCAAACTCCAAGCTCTTTTCGTTGACGCAACAGTGACTCCAATATCAACATTTCGAAATACCAGCTCCATCCGTTTACCCAAATCAAAATTGTACCGAATTAAGTACAATTTACATAGTACACACCTTAAAACTTATATTAACCCTACTTCCCCAACTTAATTCCTATACCAAATGGCAAGATTTAAGCTCTATATGTTCACACAATTCCAAGTTGTAAACTGATTTCCAAACTGATTTCGATTTCCAAAAAACCTTTGATACATCGTGCCCACACCCTATCAGAATTCTAACTCAATCGAGTTTCCTACAATGCAAAATTATATTTTGTGTTACACAGTGTAGTAGTTGGCATGTATTATTTTACTCAAATCTCCATCTCTGTTAATGTAAGCTCTGCTAAATTTTCAGGGCAGAGTGAGGGATTATATGGTCGGTCCCGGCCTTCACTTAATAATTATACCTTCCACCTTGGAAAGGAGGGTATATTAACTTTGTCATTCCGTTTGTAGCATCCTTAAATATTCGTCGCAGACCCCATAAAGTATATATATTCATAATCAGCATAAAATTCTAAGTCGATTTAAAGATGTCCGTCTGTTGAAATCACGATATAGCTCACATTATTTGACGTAGAGCGCCAAAATTTAGCAGAGCAATTTGAATTGTGTCTAGGATGGTTGGTATTGAAAATGAGATAAATCGGTGCACGATCTGGTATAGTCCCCATATAACGGTATCTCCCTTTATTCGGAATTTTGATGATTTATGCCACATTTTCTCACGGATTTGTTTGAAAATTGGTAGTTGTAGGTCGAAACGGGTCCCTGTACGTGTGGCAAAACATTGCATGTATAGGTCCACGTTTTGGTATAGCCCCCATATAAAGGTACCTCCCGATATTCGGTATTTTGATGGTTTTTGCCACATTTTTTCACTGATTTTGTCTAAAAATTGGTATTTGTTGGTCATAATGGGTCCTAGTTCGTGTGGCGAAACATTGTATGTATAGGCCCACGTTTTGATATAGTCCCCATTTAACGGTACCTCCCAATATTCGGTATTTTGATGATTTTTGACACATTTTTTCATGGATTTGTCTGAAAATTGGTAGTTGTAGATCATAATGGGTCCTAGTTCGTGTGGCGAGTCATTGTAATTATAAGTCCACGTTTTTGTATAGCCCCCATATAACGGTACCTCCCAATATTCGGTAATTTGATGATTTTTGCCACATTTTTTCATGGATTTGTCTGAAAATTGGTATTTGTAGGTCATAATGGGTTCTAGCTCCGTTGGCGAAACATTGCATGTGTAGGTCCACGATTTGGTATAGCCACAATATAACGATACCTCCCGATATTCGGCATTTTTTTGGTTTTTGCCACATTTCTTCTAATGTTTCCTTTACCTTATGGTGGAGGGTACAAAAAGTTTGGCCCGGCCAACTTAATGTTGTTTTTACTTGTTTTTCATATTTTGGAGATCTCTCGATGCAATTTTAATTTATATACTTTTTCGCACATTTGGCACTGTCTTTGCTTATGTTAAAGAGCATCAAAATCAAGACTAAGGCCACGAAAATTGTATCTTTTCGTCTCGAGTCGATCTTTACTAAAGTACAGAAAACTAATTTCAATTATATGTACATACGTATGTATGTGTGTGTTCAACAATGTAATTCCTAATACCACATGTTTTATCTTTTTCTTCTTCTGCTCTACCACGCTTGTCAATAAACTCAAATCACCTCGACATTTAATTACAGAAAAAAGTCTTTAAAACAAAAAGTTGTTGTCGTCATTTTTCCCATAAAGCAACAAAATGACGATGACAATTTGCCATGAGTTGTTGCTGCTGATGAATGCTGTTTTTGTCACAGCTGAGCTGTTGGTGTTTCTTGAAACAAATAAATTTGTTAGTTGTAAATTTTATTGCAGTCAGTGTTAGTGAGATGTGACTAAATGTACCACACACACTCTTACATTAGCATTAGACGAGATATTGTCACATCATTTTACAAAAAATCATGCAAAGGAGGACCACAAACGGGCTTAGGTAGAATTTTCAAAGGCGTTCTGGAAGGAAATTGGCAAAATACGTATATATGAGTTGTATGAAAAATTATAACATAGCATGGAGCTCCCCTTCCCAATCTCTAACCACGTCCCTGCTGCTCGTGGCCATACAAATATTATCTGTTTTTGGTGTTTTGTAAAATTTGCCAAAAACTAGAAATGCACATGCCCTGTTGTCTTTGTTGCTGCTGCCGTTTTAGCTACAGCTGCTGTTGTGTCGTTGTCGTTGTCACTGTCGCAACGACATTACTGACAATTTTCACATAAACAAACGCTGTTTTTAATTTTAGACATAAAGTCATCACGCGCGACATGGCGCGAATGCCAAAGGAGAAAGACCAAAAAATATAAAAAACACAAAATGCCGAAAAAGTAATCAAACGATGATAAACTATGGAAAATATTTTCATTTTATTACAGCATATCAAACAAGAAGAATAAAACAAGGCGGGGAGGAGGAAGGCGGCATGCTGTGCAAAATTTTTACATGCCGCCGCATTACATCGCAGCAGCAATTATTTGACAGTAAAAGTCTGCTCTAAACATATTTGCAGCGGCAGTTTGGAGGCAACTGCTTCTCTCTTTTTACGGCTGCACATGATAAGTGCATCATCATTGTCGCCGCCGTCGTCGTCGTCAATGGCATACATGATGTTGCATACATACTTGTGTGTACATACCAATAATGTAACATCTCTGTTTGCTGAATTAGAAGAATGACTGATTCAGTGACTGGATATTTGCCTGTGACAGCAAACTATTTCAACATCATCAATGAGATATACTTACACGATGGAATATAAATTTAAACTGTTAACAACAACACTGTGGGTTTAAAGAATAACTTAGAATATGAGAGCTACAATAATACAAAAAAGTAAAAAAGATGTAAGTTTTGGCACGAATTTGGCAATTCTCTAAAACAATAAAATCCGTTAAAAATTCTATTAAAATCTTAAAAATACCGAATATAGCTGTTATAATAGGGTCTATGCGGCGACATGGACCTGCATAGGTAACTTTTGTCATAAGCCATTACAATATTCAATTGCGAAACTTAAAATAAATCGGTGAATAATGTTGCTACAATCATCAAACTACCGAATGTCGGGAGGCATCTTTATATGGAGGCTATACGAAGACGTGGACCTGCACAGACAATTTTCTGCCTTAGGCTGTAGTGTTCATTACGATCTTCAGATACCAAATTTGAAGCAATTCCGGTAAATAATGTCGCTAGAATCAACAAAGTACCGAATATCGGGAGGTACCGTTATATGGGGTCTATACGAAGACGTGGACCTGCACAGGCAATTTTCTGTCTTAGGCAGTAGTATCCATTACGAACTTCAAATACCAAATTTGAAACAATTGCGGTGTATGATGTCGCTAAAATCATTAAAATGCCGAATGTGAACCATTACGAACTTCAGATACCAAATTTTAAGCAATTCCGGTAAATAATGTCGCTAGAATCAACAAAGTACCGAATATCGGGAGGTACCGTTATATGGGGGCTATACGAAGTCGTGGACCTGCACAGACAATTTTCTGTAATAGGTTGTAGTATCCATTACGAACTTCAAATACCAAATTTGAAACAATTCCGGTGAATAAAGCCGCTAAAATCATTAAAACGCCGAATATGAACCATTACGAACCTTTACGAACTTCAAATACCAAATTTGAAATAATTCCGGTGAATAATGCCGCTAAAATCATTACAATATCGAATATAGGGAGGTACCGTTAAAAGGGAGGCTGTACGGAGACGTGGAACTGCACAGACAATTTTCTGTCTAAGGCTGTAGTATCCATTATGAACTTCAAATACCAAATTTGAAACAATTCCAGTGAATAATACCGCTAAAATCATTAAAACGCCGAATATGAACCATTACGAACCATTACGAACTTCAAATACCAAATTTGAAACAATTCCGGTGTATAATGTCGCTAAAATCATCAAAACGCCGAATATCGGGAGGTACCGTTATATGGGGGGTATACGAAGACGTGGACCTGCACGGATAATTTTTTGTCTTAGGCTGTAGTATCCATTACGAACTTCAAATACCAAATTTGAAAAATTCCCATGAATAATGTCGCTAACATCATCAAAATACCGAATATCGGAAGGTACCGTTATATGGGGGCTATACCAAAACGTTGGCCTACATGGCACATTTTCAATACCAAAAGTCCTGCAGACATAATATACATTTGAGTATAATTGTATCAATCTACATAATTTCGTTCGGAAGCTAGAGTGATTTCCACAGACGGACAGATTGGACGGACATAGAATTTTATTCTAATTAAGAATATACACTGGTGGCCAAAACTAAAGCAACTGAAATTACAAGGAGAATGAATGCCCTGTAACTTTTTCAAAAATTAAGAAAAGAGAAAGTTTTTCTTGTTTTAAATTAGGTACTTTATTCACTTTTTAAAAACCTAAAACATAAAACCAAAATTAATTTTTATATAAAAATAATGTTTGGTAAAGTCAATTAACCCGATTTTGGCTTGGACAAAACAAAAGCAACTCTGTTGTACATTCATATAACCGCTGCAATTTCAGTTGTTTTTACTGTGATATTTATCGCTTTTTGCTTCCTTCGACAATTTCGCTTGTCATAAATCCTTTTTGAGAAGTTTTTTTACAACAGTATGTGTTTTTCTTTTCGTTTTTAAGTACTGCCCAAAAAATTTTAAAAATGGCTAAAAGCAAATACAGTACCTGAATAAAACAGCAAATTATCACTGATAATCAAAACAACATATCACAGAAAATGATTTCCGAGAAATATTTCATAAATATTTATGTGATTTCATAATTATTTCTGTATACTAAGTCGGTTTTTTGAAACTGGATCAGTTGTAACAGTCTATAACGGATGAAGGCCGTGAAAAACTTCAGCCCGTACTGATCCACAAATTGTGAGAGAAATAAAAAACAACTATTTAAGAGTTCAACTGGATTGGTGAGAGAGCAATCATTGGAAATAAGCTCGAGATCAGTGCGCAGACTAGTAGTGGCATGCCCGTAAGACATCAAAAAACCATTTATATCTGAAAAAATCAAAAAGGCTTTCGGAAACGATAATATTAAGTGGAATCAAGCTCAATGGAAAAAATATTATTTCTGGGATGAGTCTACGTTTAATATTAAAGGCTCAGACGTCAAAAATTATACAGTGAGAAGACCAAAAAATGAAGGAATCAAGCCGCAGTGTTGCAAAGGTACAGTGAAGCATGAGGGAGGGTCAAAAATGGCGTGGCGCTGTTTTTCTTTCTATGGACTTGGGCCTATCCATAAAATAAAGGAAGTTGTGGATCGGTTTGTTTACAAAGATGTGTTGGACATCACGTTGTTCCCTTACGCTGAGTAAAATATTCGGCTGATTTGGGTGTTTCAGCATGACAATGATCCCAAACTTGTATCAAAACTTGTCAAATATTGGTTGCGGGAGTCAAAAATGCATGCTTTGTTATGGCCGGCACAATCACCTGACCTAAACTCCTTAGAAAACCTTTGGAGTATCGTAGATAGGAAGATCAAGATAGATTCGGAAATAAATAAGCACAACATTTTCTAAAGAATTCGGGGTGCCTGGGAAAGCACACCCAAGGATCAAATTGAGCGTGTTATAGATTCAATGCCTCGTAGGTGTGCAGCTGCTATCAAAAATAATGGTTATGCTATCGACTACTAGCCAAAATTTGATTATTTTAAAATAAAAAATCAAAAGTTGCTTTAGTTTTGTCCAAGCAAAAATTGGGTCATTTTAGTTTTCCACATATTATTTTTCGTTCAAAATTATTTTTGTATTTTTATTTTTAGTTTCTTTAAAGTGAATTAAACCCCTCATTTAAAACTGGAAAAATAATTACGATTTGTTTATTTTTGTAAAAGTTACAGGACATTTATTGTCTTTGCGATTTAAGTTGCTTTAGTTTTGGCCACCAGTGTATGTACTTTGTGGGGTCTAAAATGTATATTTCGAGGTGTTACAAACAGAATGACAAACTTAATGTACCCTCCATACTATGGTGGAGGGTATAAAAATTTGATTCGAAAGCGCTAAATTTTTTTTTATTAAATTCTCTGTTGGAATCTGAAATTGAGATATGTCGGTGGTTTTGTGTGTACTATAATTGTACGAAAAGTACTAAAGTGTACTAAATTTGGTATTGGGTGAATGATTTGACCTGAAATCCTGAAATTTGATATTGAGGACTCTGTTGGTATCTGGTGGAGGTTTTGCAAATGCATACTGTAATTGTTCGAAAAGTATTAAATGGTACCAATTTCGGATCACTGTTGATGTCTGGGAAGGACATATGCGTATTAAATGTTACGAAATATGGTACAGGGTGAAGGGATATAGCTATCATTCTGAAATTTGATGTTGAGATCACTGTTGGTTTCTATAAAGACGATGAAATAGTTTTGGAAAGACAAATGGGTCTAATGGCTTTAATAATAAACTAAACTAAATATTAAAGTTCTTTAAGATTTTTTTTGCGTAAAGATTGATAAAAGGTATAAATGGAGGATAAAAAATTAATAGGATCAATTTGAGTACCTTTGCACCACTGTTTCAATTGTCAATGTAATAAATTTAGATTTGGCCCACACGCATACGCGTGCCACTGACTGACTGACTAACTGAACATGTCCTCTGTGTGTAACAACATCTTCTTTATTTTACTTCCATTTTGGCATCTATCCAAATGTGGCAATCGAAACAGACATAATTTAAATTTATATTAAAAATTGTCTTCATTTTTGCCCTCATCCATAAATGCATGCTAATTGACCAGCCAATTCCAAAAGGGATAGGGAAGAGAAACTAAGTAATTATGCAATTTGTTGGAATTAATAGAATTTTGTTAGTTGGTGGTCTTGGTGCGAAATTCACAAGAAATGCATGTATTTGCATCCTTGTTGAACGAAATGTGTGTTATGAGTGTGGTATGAATGTTTGACAGCAATGCAATTCTGGTATTCTACTTCTGAAGGTTCACACAGCCATTGGACTTATCAAAATTCCATTGAAATCAGATTAGAGGTCATGAAATTTTATTTCAACTTTTATCGTTGTCTGATAACATATAAGTGATTTCCGGTCATCGACTCGAAATTCAGATGTGGCTCGATGATCGGCTGTGCTATCTTTGGAATGATTGGGTTGATGCACTTGAGCTGAGTCGATCTAGCTATGCGTGTCCGTCCATGCCTCTGTCAATTTTAATTTGTAATCACGCTACAGGTCGCAATTATGGCCCCATTTTGCATGAGGTTATGGTCAGAATAGAAGCCTATTTCTCTTGGAAAAATATTTAGGGGTTGAAATGGACCAAAAAAACTAAAATTTTCCTGATTTTGCAATTGATGTACACAGGGTGACATAAAAAAACTGCAACAAAGTCAAACGCCATAATTTTTGCATTTTTTTTTAAATTTTATTGAATGAAAGCAAAAAATGCATCAAATGTTAGAATAAGTTTAGATTTGTTCCAATTGGTCACCTTTGGCACGATTTATGGTCTTCAAACGGCCAATGCAACCGTCACAACCTGTCCGAATGTTGCTCTGCATTATTTTGGCCCATTCCCGGCGAAGCGCTTGTTTGAGGTGATCGACACTTTGGTTTTTTTTAGTGCCAACCTTGCTTTCCAAAATACTCCAGACACAATAGTCCAACGGATAGGTATCCGGAGATTTTGGTGGCCATTGTGCCCTGGAAATGAAGCGAGGAACCTCACTTTGCTGAGACCTGTTGGAATGTCCAAAGTCTTGCTTTCAAAAATACTCCAGACACAATAGTCCAACGGATAGGTATCCGGAGATTTTGGTGGCCATTGTGCCCTGGAAATGAAGCGAGGAACCTCATTTTGCTGAGACCTGTTGGTATGTCTAAAGTCTGGGGCCAAAATGTTTGCGTGCCGAAGGCATTAATACACCCTCCAGAATTTTTCCGCAATAATATTCGCATTTATTCTGATTCTGATGAATGTAGGAAATGTTGTGATTCGGCTGAGGGTGTAATAAAGTGGGAAATTGAAGATATGGGGTTGAGTGAAAAGTAAAAATTGAATGTTTATATGGGAAGAAATATACGTATCATAAAAAATTATATACTTTCATTTATGGCCTATATGATTTCTGGTAGCACCGTTCATTTTAGGTCCTGCTCCCTTTTCAACCACGAAGTTGCAGTAATTTGATATTTCGAAAAACCAATGAGAAGAAAAAAAATCACTTCAGCCCCATATAAGGTATAGGGTTATTATTAGACCCCTAATCACATTTTTCAACTTAATGCAATACCATGCAGTTTTGATCTATGACAAAGATAATTTTTATACCCTCCACCATAGTATGGAGGGTATGTTAAATTTGTTATTCCGTTTGTAACACCTCGAAATATACATATTATACCCCACAAAGTATACATATTCTTGATCAGCATAAAATTCAATGTCGGTTTAGCAATGTCCATCCGTCCGTCTGTCCATCTATCCGTCTGTGGAAATCTTTCTAGCTTCCGAAAGAAATGAAAGAATGAAGGGTTGATACAATTTTACTCAAATGTGTATTATCTCTGCAGGACTTTTGGTATTGAGAATGGGTCATGTAGGTCCACGTTTTGGTATAGCCCCCATATAATGGTACCTCCTTTTTTTCTGTATTTTGGTGATTAAAGCGACATTATTCACCGGTAATGTTTCAAATTTGGTGTTTGAAGTTCGTAATGAATACTACAGCCTAAGACAGAAAATTGTCTGTGCAGGTCCACGTCTTCGTATATCCCCCATATAACGGTACCTCCCGATATTAGGTAATTTGGTGATTTTATTGACATTATTCACCGTTATTGTTTTAAATTTGGTATTTAAAGTTCGTAATGGATACTGCAGTCTAAGACAGAAAATTGCATGTGCAGTTCCACGTCTTCGTACAACCCCCATATAACGGTACCTCCGGGTATTCGGTATTTTGATGATTTTAGCGATATTATTCACCGGAATTGTTTCAAGTTTGGTATTTGAAATTCGTAACGGATACTGCAGCTTATGACAGAAAATTGTCTGTGCAGGTCCACGTCTTCGTATAGCCCCCATATAACGGTACCTCCAGATATTCGGTATTTTGATGATTTTAGCGCTATTATTCATCGGAATTGTTTCAATTTTGGTATTTGAAATTCGTAACGGATACTGCAGCTTATGACAGAAAATTGTGTGTGCAGGTTGCCGTCTTCGTATAGTCCCCATATAATGATACCTCTGGATATTCGGTTCTTTGTTAATTTTAGCGACATTATTCACCGGAATTGTTTCAAATTTGGTATTTTAAGTTTGAAATGAATACTACAGCCCATAACAGAAAATTGTCTGTGAAGGTCCACGTCTTCATATAGCCCCAATATAACGGTAGCTTCCTATATTCGGTATTTTGATGATTTTAGCTACCTTATTCATCGATTTTTTTATTCAATTTGAGTAAGGTAATGGTTTCTGACAAAAGTTGCCTATGCAGGTCCACCTTGTTATATAGACCTTTATATAACGGCTACATTTGGTATTTTTAAGATTTTGACAGACTTTTTAACGGATTTTTTTTTTGAAAATTGCCAAAATTGTTCCAAATGGTGGAGGGTGTTCAAAGATCGGTCCAGCCGATTTTACAGCTTTTTTAGTGGTTTTTGATATTAAGTTACCTGAATTTACAATTGTTTTATCTTTTACAACTGTACAAACAGTTTTGCCTGTTGAAAATAAACACCTCTTTTACTTTTGAATTGTGACAAAACTGTTCTTATTATTTTTTGCGCATTACCATCTGTCCCCCAAAATATATTTCCTCAATTCATTAGAATCTGTCTTTCAGATGGCCAATTTTTGGGCATGTCATTTACAAAAAACTGTTTGTATCTTCCAATGAAATCAAACGGAATATAATATTTTTTTTTAATGTTTGAAGACATTATAACACACACACACATAAAAATATCTACATACAAATCCCGCATGCCGTTATTAAAATTCAACTGTTTGTGTATTTAATAGTTCATGATTAGCACAGATGATGAATCTTCATATAATTGCTTAATTTATGTTCGAAGTTAATGACACTTATCTCGGCTTTGCAAACCATATTTATGTACAGGTGGTGTATAAATTTGAAATTTTTATTTGATTTACCAATAATCAGCAGCCAAGTGACGCAAACAATCAATAGCCAAATTATTCCATTCCATCCATGGCAGACAGACATGTGTTTAACTGAAGTCAGTCGACTTCAACTGTTTGCCATTTTGCTGCTACACCCCATCCATGCATACATACACACATAGCTTTAGTTCGATAAGATTGCATCGGCATTCGTATCTCTGTGTCTCCCCAGTCACTGCATTGGCAAGTGCAACGTGCTCTGCCATAGTAGTTCATGAATAAAAACGAAAAAATACAACTATCCGTCGTCTATTAGAATTACAGATAATTTTGCAGACGCTAGTAGACTACCGATCAGAGACATGGTTGTTTTTTTAGCATCCACTTATAATTGATATTTTCATCTTATAATATTACATTGTTATTAAAGCATTTATAAATTCATTGTTTTTAATACCCTCCACCATAGTATGAAGGGTAATATTAAGTTTGTCATTCTGTTTGTAACACCTCGAAATATACATTTTGATCAGCATAAGATTTTATGTCGATTTATCAATGTCCGTCCGTCTATCCGTCTGTCCGTCTGTGGAAATCACTCTAGCTTCCGAACGAAATGAAGTAGGTTGATAAAATTTTACTCAAATGTGTATTATGTCTGCAGGACTTTTGGTATTGAAAATGGGTCATGTAGGTCCACGTCTTCGTATAGCCCCCATATAACGGTACCCTTGATATTCAGTATTTTGATGATTTTAGCGACATTATTTACCGGAATTGTTTCAAATTTGGTATTTGAAGTTCGTAATAGATTCTACAGCATAAAACAGAAAATGGACCAGGTCCACTTCTTCGTATAGCCCCCATATAACGGTACCCCCCGATATTCGGCATTCTGATGATTTTAGCTACATTATTTACCGGAATTGTTTCAAATTTGGTATTTGAAGTTCGTAATAGATACTACAGCATAAAACAGATAATGGGCCATGTAGGTCCACTTCTTCGTATAGCCCCCATATAACGGTACCTCCCGATATTCGGTATTCTGATGATTCTAGGGACATCATTTACCGGAATTGTTTAAAATTTCGCATTTGAAGTTTGTAATGGATACTACAGCCTATGAAAGAAAATTGTATGTGCAAGTCCACGTTTTACAACTCCCATGGTTCCTCCCTATATTCGGAATTTTGACGATTTTAGCTACATTATAAACAGTTTTTTTTTTCAAGTTTTTCATTTGAATATTGTAATAGCTTGTGACATAAGTTGCCTATGCAGGTCCACGTCGTCGTACAGACCCTAATATACGGCTACATTCGGTATTTTTAAGATTTTAACAGAATTTTTAATGGATTTTATTTTTTTGAAAATTTCCAAATTTGTACCAAATTGTGGAGGGTATTCAAAGTTCGGCCCGGCCGAACTTAAATATTTTTTACTTGTTTTTATTTTTTTTTTTGAATTTACATTAATCGTTCTTCCATCAATACAAGACACCGTGACAATATGTCAGATCATGACTGCTGAATGTTAAACATTAATTTTCCTATTGTTCTTTTCAATTTTATTTCTTGTTTATAAATAATGTGAGTATTCATGTGTGTGACCGACCATTTGGTCTGATTGGATTTTTATTTTAAATTTGTTGGGATCTGACTTCCAGGCACTAAACTAATAAAAATCTCCAAACCATTTCATTTTGATTTTATTCTTTTTAAAGGGGCCAACATTTGCGAAGTAATGCAGCTGATAATGAAATAGCACAATGGGAGAGACGTTAAATTTTAATCGAGATCATGATCTCTTGAAGGAATGGGATTCAAATGTAAATATGAGATTAATGGGTGGTCTATAAAACTAAGAAATTTTTCTACGTTTATATATACTGATCATAAGCTATGGCTTAAAAGCAAAACTCTACAAGGGTTTTCAGTTCCTAGATTAATTTTGAATTTAATACATATTGGGTGTCCTCTATATATTACTTATTTCAGAATATTTTTCGGAAAATTTTCCACCCCAGGAGAAGATAAAATAACTAAATTTGTTAAAAATAAAAAATGGTTTATAAAAACTAAACTTGATGATATTTTTGTGTGGTATATTTTAACCTTACAAATTTCTTTTGTTCAGAGTTAGTAAAATTTGATATAGAATTTGTATTTCTTTGACAGATTCCCAAAAAATGAAGTACTATGGGAGATGTTGGCCTAGAATGCAAACGTGTTAAACTAGCATTGAAAACGTAGGCACAGTCAAAATCCATAATTTTTACATTTTTTTTAATTTTATTGAATGAAAGCAAAAAAATGTTGGAAATAGCATAAATTTTAGAATATGTTTACATTTGTTTGAAATGGTCACCTTTGGCACGAATTATGGCCTTCAAACGGCCAGTGAAACCTTCACACGCTGCCGAAATATACATATTCTTGATCAGCATAAAATTCAAAGTCGGTTTAGCAATGTCCGTCCGTCCGTCTGTTGTCTATCCGTCTGTGGAAATCTTTCTAGCTTCCGAAAGAAATGAAAGAATGAAGTGAAACCTTCACACGCTGCCCGAATGTTGCTCTGCGGTATTTTGGCCCAATCCCGACGAACCGCTTGCTTGAGGTGATCGACACTTTGGTATTTTTTAGTGTCAGCCTTGCTTTTCAAAATACTCCAGACACAATAGTACAAAGGATTGGTATTCGGAGATTTTGGTAGCCATTGTGAGCTAGAAATGAAGCGAGGAACCTCATTTTGTAACCATTCTTGGGTGGCGCGTGCTGAGTTCGATGGTGCTAAGTCCTGTTGGAATGTCCAAGGTCTGCAGCCAAAATGTTTGCGTGCCCAAGGTTTTAACCCTCCACACCCTCCAGAATATTTTCGCGAAAATATTCTGCATTTATTCTGATGGCACGGTCGATTAATACGAGCGGAGAGCGACCATCGGCTGTTATGGCGGCCCACAACATCACCATGGCCGGCGCTTGAGCTCTGGTGGCCAACCGAAGATGTACATTTTCAGCTGACCCCTTTGGCAAGTAAACACGATCATACTGTTTGTTTATAAAAAATGCTGGACAACGAATGTTTTCTCATCGGAGAAAACCAAATTTGGCAGTTCACAAAGCGAAGCAACTCTTTCGCTTTTTTGAGTCTATTTTCTTTCTGTTGCGGTGCAAGTTATTGCACATTTTGGAATTTCAATGGCTTTACCCCGAGCTCGTTTTTCAATATTTGCCTAATGGAATATTGCGATATGTTCAGCTCACGAGCCATTTTTCGGCCACTGCGACGAGGGTTTCGATCAAGTCGCTTCTTTACTTTTCGAACCATTTCTGCTGATGTTGCTGTTTTCTCCCGTTCACTTCCTTGACGTCGGGCTACGCTACCAGAATGGGCTACGCTACCCGTACGATGGTACGAGACACAAAAGATTTATTCACATTTAAATGCTGGAGTGCCCTAACGATAGCCAGTTGTGGTTATCCAGCCAAATAGAAAGAAATCACACTATCACACTTGAATTCCATCACGAATAATTTTTTTCTGGAAAATTCCCACCAAAATGCTTTTGTACGCTTGTAAACAATATAATGAGCTGTAACTGGAATAATTTTAACAGCTATCGGACGAGTAGCTTAGAAATGACAGCAGTCTTAGTTATTCCGCTTATAAGTCAAGAACAGCTGGACTGGTCTTTTTCCAGAAAAGGATAAAATCTAAGAAAATTACGTAAAAATATGACGATAAAAAAAGTGAATTTAATTTGTAAATTTTGTCATATTTTTTGAATTTGATTTACAATTTTGAATTGTATATTTTTTAAGGTTTTTCTACCCCCCACAACACTTTGTGTTGGTGGTATTATATACAGGTCACGATTATCGTCCAATACTCATGAAATTTCTCAGGAGGGTAGTGTTGATGTCAGAACTAGAGCCTATTATTTTTAAAAATTTACATTTAGCGGTTCAAATGGAATAAAAATTAAAAATTTCCCTAATTTTGCAATCGCTTTGAAAGTCGAAATTGAAAACCAATCTAGAAGGCATTTTCCATGAGAAGAAAGTTAAGGACAGGGAAGAAGTCTAGCATTTTGGATGACCATTGTATCATATTTTAGTGAAAAATGGTCCAAAAATTTTGTGTGCAATTGTTTTGAATATTTATATGTATGTATATTGGATTGCGTAAATATTGGACAAATTCCTCTGGTCAAAAGCCTAAGTGTAATATCGGGGCAGTGCTCTATGACATCATTTCAAAAACGAAATCATCTCAAATGGATTTGGGCATAGGGGGCTTCCAAGATCCAAGATCTTTTAGTAGGGTATCATATGGTCGGCCCCGCGCGTCTATAGCCTTTGCTTACTTATTACTGACGAATATCGTAAAATACAACCAAAATGTATCAAAAAAAAAAAAAAAAAAAAAAAAAAAAAAAAAAAAAAAAAAATATATATATATATATATATATATATATTACGCATTGATGAAACGTTTGCGATTTGTCAAACCTAATTATGGGTGGCAATTTCTCTTTTGTATTTTTTTTTTTTTTGTAAAAGTACTCATGCATGGATATGTGCCTAAAGGTAAATGGCTTGTAATTGGGTATCAATTATTGTTGTTTAAAATAATAAATGGAGTTCAATATTTGCTCCCAGAAAACGTGAAACACCACAATTCAATTATAAAATGTTTATACAATTTTTATTGGCTTTGTTATTTGGCCAACACTGACCACCTATCAACAAAATTCGGGAAATAATCTGTGTCATCAAAGTACAGTACCCGTAACACAAATTATGACCGATAACAATGTATGACTTGGCATGATACAAATAAACCATGGAATATTCTGAACCAAAATGTCCAAGTTTCTATTTTTATAACCTCCACCTTGGAAAGGAGGGTATAATAACTTTGTCATTCCGTTTGTAACATCCCTAAATATTCGTCGTAGACCCCATATATTCATAAACAGCATAAAATTCTAAGACGATTTAACGAATATAATTTGTATTGTGTATTGCATTTTGATGATTTTTGCCACACTTTTTCACGGATTTGTCTGAAAATTGAAATTTGTAGGTAATAATGGGTCCTAGTTCGTGCGGCGAAACATTGTATGTATAGGTCCACGCTTTGGTATAGCCCCCATATAGCGGTACCTCCTGATATTCGGTATTTTGATAATTTTTGCCACATTTTCCCACGAATATGTCTAAAAATTGGTATTTGTGGGTCATAATTGGCCGAACTTTTAATACCCTGCCCTAAGAGGGAGGGTATTGAAAGTTCGGCCCGGCCGATCTTAATGTTTTTTATTTGTTTTAAATTTCATTTTAAATGCAACATTTTTAAGAGAATATCGAGAATCAAAATATAACAACATAGCTCTGAAAAATTTTTACAAGCCTTCTAAATGTACATTAATCTTGTCTAGACCGTTTTAGTTTCCAATTTTTTAAGTTTTCAATACTTTTTGCACTTTTAATTACCATTTTAAAATCTTTCTTAAAAAACAATAAATTCTTGCTTCAACCGTTTTGACTCGGCTTTACTCAGACTCTATGTTACTGAGTTATTAACTAATCTCATCACTTGAGTCTTATTTTAGTGCCTGTATTCCATTTGATCTTTAACGCATTATGTCTGACCACTCCCTGTCATATGCGAAGGCAAAAGCTTCTGTTCATACGTTTTTTTAGAAACGTGTTGAATATAAAAATAAAAACATTTAACAACGAATTATCATTTCAAAATGTTATTATCAAATTTAAACAGGCAGACAAAATGATTTGCAATTATTGTTTTATTGCTTGGCTTAGAATATATGAACAATTATATTGGTGATGATTTCAACTATTGTTATGGAGTTAATTTTTTTTTGTTTAGAACTTTATATTTAATTGGAAGTCACCATTATTTTTGTATTCTAATTATTTCCTGGCTTCACAATTATTCGAAATTAGTAGTTCCATACAATGAATGTTTAATACAAAATTGAAGGTGCAATGAAATTTGCGTTTTGATAATCGAAGTTTTATTTTTTTTTTAATTGTCTGAATGAAAATATTGAATCTGAATGATTGATTCTTGAAAAATTATAATAAAAATAATCCAAAATATTTCATCTCCCATAATTTGCAAAATTCCCGAATATATGTATGTGATAAGCTACTACTTCATCCACCTATAAATAATGCGTGACCAATTTTTATTATCTTTCAAATAATTTTAAAAATGAGCTAATATCATCATTTACTGACACCCTCCTTTTTTGTAGCAATTATAAAACCAAAATTTTATTAATTTCCCCAATTAAAATAATTTTTACTTCATAAAGAGAAATTCGATAATAAAAACATTTGAGCAAAATTTGTAGATTTTAAAAGGCAAATGGCGGCTAATTTGACATAATTCGCTTAAGAATAGATCAACTATAAAAAATATAAGAATACCATTGAACGAAATCTATTTCAAAAAATTTGGAATCAATAGATTTTCCTAGAGTGTCAGCAAAATAAACCGAAGAGAGGACCATATGTAATCCAAACTTGACTCTCAAATATTAAGCCATCCTTTGCTAAAACTGTATATGATAATAAATGCCAACATTATCAAAAATTATGTATCTCATATTAAACGAACGTACCATTTGAGTTCTCCCAAATTTCGAATATTTAATTTGAAAAAGAAAAACAACATTTCTATGTTAAAAAAAATTAAGAAGCCCTAGACAAAATTAGTGCATATTTTTAAGAAATTTTATAGAGAAGCCACCGATCAAAAATCAAAAATAAATAAAATAATGAATTTTATGAAGGATCCTCTGGCCAAAAAATAATTACCTTTTGATATTCTGAGATTTTTAATATTTAAAGAATTTCTTCGAAGGTCCATCTGACCAAAAAAGTGATTTTATAAGACATTACTGAAAATTTATAGATTTTTGGAAAATTGTATGAATGAGCGCAGACCATTTTCAAAGATATTTGTTTAAAAGACCTTTGACCAATAACAGAACAAAAATTGTGGATTTTTTAAATGACATTTTTAAAAGAATTCCTGGTCAATAATTGTGGATAATACTTTCTTAAAGGTCCTTCTAAAAAGAATTTATTGGATTTTGCAAGAATACAGGGTGAGATGGAAAAATTGCAACCAACTTCAGACTGCTGTCATTTCTAAGCCACTCGCCCGATAGCTGTTAAAATTGTTCCTATGGCAGCTCATTTTACAAGCGTGCAAAAGCATTTTGGTGAGAATTTTTCAGAAAAAAATTTATTCGTAATGGAATTCAAGCGTGATAGTGTCATTTCTTTATTTTTGGCTGGAAAACCACAAATGGCTATCGTTAGAGCACTCCAGCATTTAAATGTGAATAATTCTTTTGTGTCTCGTACCATCGCTCGTTACCGTAATACGGGTAGCGTAGCCCGACGTCAAGAAAGTGGACGGAGGAAAACAGCAACATCAGCAGATATGGTTCGAAAAGTAAAGAAGCGACTTGATCGAAACCCGCGTCGCAGTGGCCGAAAAATGACTTGGGAGCTGAACATATCGCAATATTCCATTCGGCAAATATTGAAAAATGAGCTCGGGGTGAATCCATTGAAATTCCAAAAGCTGCAAGAACTTGCACTGCAACAGAAGGAAAATAGACTCAAAAGAGCGAAAGAGTTGCTTCGCTTGGCCGAAAGTGGTGAACTGCCGAAATTGGTTTTCTCCGATGAGAAAACATTCGTTGTCTAGAAGTTTGTAAACAAACAAAATGATCGTGTTTACTTGCCAAAGAGGTCATTTTGGCCGCAGACCTTCGACATTCCAACAGGACTCAGCACGCGCCACCCAAGAATGGTTACAAAATGAGGTTCCTCGCTTAATTTTCAGCGCACAATCGCCTTCAAAATCTCCGGATACCAATCCATTGGACTATTATGTCTGGAGTATTTTGGAAAGCTAGGTTGGCACTAAAAAATACCAAAGTGTCGATCAACTCAAGTAAGCGCTTCGCCGGGAATGAGCCACATTACCGCAGAGCAACATTCGGGCAGCATGTTACGGTTTCACTGGCCGTTTGAAGGCCATAATTCTTGCCAAAGGTGACCAATTTGAACAAATCTAAACTTATTCTAAAATTTGGTGTTATTTTCTACATTTTTTGCTTTCATTCAATAAAATTAAAAAAAAAAATGTGAAAACTATGGCGTTTGACTTTGTTGCAGTTTTTTTTATCTCACCCTGTATATTCCATATCTTGGCTATCAGCATCCATACAATGGTCAGAAGTGATCTTTTAATGTATTTGTGATTTGGCCGGGATTACAAATATTCGCGGTTTAGTGGAAATATTCGTAATTATACCCTACACCACAAGGTGGTCAAATTTTATAGAAAACGGTTCAGATTTGGATATAGCTCCTATATATATTTTCGTCCGATTTGCCTTTTATTGTGCACCAAACGCCTAATATTTGTCCAAATGGGATGGAATTTGACACATACGACCGAATTGAGTCTAGAAGGTAGTATGCCGAATTTGGTGAAGATCGGGTCAGGTATAGCTATGGCTCCCATATATATTGTCCATCCGATTTGTTATTTTTGTCCTTCGCAGCCGTAATATGCACTCTGTAACAACAATATTTGAGGAAATATATCAAACACAGCTCAGAAATACCTTTGCTAAATTTTATCGAGATCGGTTCAGATTTGAATATAGCTCTCATATATATCTATATCTAATTTCAAATGAATTTTGCACCAAATGGGCAATATAAGTCCGAATTTAAAAGATACAAATGCTTCGGCGTATTTAGTCCTTTCAACTTTAAATTATAATTATAATCATAGCGTGTATGATTGAATTCTCACATAAAAACTTTTAATTGTTATGTGGAGCTCTACTAGATTCGCAAAGTGGTGTAGGGTATCATAAATTCGCCGCCCGACTTTAGGACATTCTTTACTGGTTTTTGACACAGGGTTATGGTTTACTTAACCGCTAAATATTGTTCGATCGCCGTTGGTAGGCTTCTGCCCAGACCTGAACTAGAACTCCTTGCAAAATTCCCAGTCGTTCTGTCCATAATTCTGGCCTGTAGAGCAACAGGAAAATCAGGAAGTTTTTCTGTTTTTGATTCATTTCAACCCCTAAATATTTTGCAAAAACAATAGGCTTCTATTCTGACCCTAGTCATACCTACATTTTCAATTTCTTGAGGATCCGGCCATAATTGCGATCTGTAGCGTGATTGCAAATTAACATGGACAGACCTACAGATGGATAGTTATACATAGCTATATCGACTTAGCTCGGCGAGAAAGGAAGATCCATAGACAGTTTCCCATTTGGGCGACAAATATTTCGAGGTGTTACATAATTGCTGGCCCAATCAAACTTATAATACCCCTAACACATAATGTTGTAGGAGGGTATAAAAATCGAAGTGACAGAGTTAATTGATATACCGATTATTTGGATGTATTTGAGACAAACCCAGAGCCAAAACTGTTAAAGATACAGATGTGGCCCCGGTACAAGTCTTTTCTGATTTTTTTCTACGTGTGTTATACAAATAAATATTATGAACATTTTCGTGATTAAACTAACAAATTTCTTTTTTTGTGTTTGCACATGAATTAGACAATTTGTTATTGAGTCGGAACTTTGAGTTCAACTAACGTCATATAAATACTAAATCATAAACTAATTTACATAGCCAATTTAGACTTAACACCTGTTGCGAGATGGCATTGTAAGACCATATCAAAAAAATATGGTCGTTCCTCATTTTCTCCCAAACATTGTTTGTCATTCGATTTATTAAAAAAAAAAATAGTAATAATAAAACTAACAAAAGAAATCAATCAAAAAAAAAAAAAAAAAATAATAATAATAATAATAACAACAAACAATTATGGCCAACTTTGATTATAACCCGGGAATTTTAACCAGTCAAGTATTGGTAATTGTCATTAACGTGAGTTAAACGAACACATGCAAGTAATTATGGTCATCCACAAAAATATGGGTTAACAAATAACTTGACAACAACAATTCCGTAAAACCGCAAAAAATATAAATTTCAATAAAGAGGTGCTAGGGTTAAGTTAATAGTCTACTACGAGTGACGTCTTCAGTTTTGTTTACTTTTTTTTGGTTATTATTTTTTGGTTCCAAAACTTGAAAGCGGATATTTTGGTGCTGACAACTTCTGGTTTTCGAAGTTGTTAATTTATTATTTTGGTCTAAACTTTGAAATATTAAAGTCTTCAATTTGGTACTTTTTTACTCTTTTTGCTTTCCATTCGGAATTGGGAGATCCCCTTTCAAATTTGTATAGCGAGTATAAAACATACTACAAATGTATCTAAGAAATACTCTGCACCCAATTTTTTTTTTATAAAACAGGTTCTTCGAAATTATCTAAACAGTTTTTTTTTTGTGGTTTCGGGAAGATATTCTTAGAAACCTAATCGCTTTTAGGAATAGTATTTAGAAAATATAAGCTTTTGACTGAAACAAATAAAAACAAGTAAGCAAAGACTATAGTCATATCCGACCATATGATACCCTATAATACTACAATATGTTCGAAGTCCCCTTATGCCCAAATCCAAAGATTTCGTTTTTGAAATAATGTCAAAGAGCCCTGTCCAGATGTTACCCTTAGGGTTTTGACCCGGGGAATTTGGCCAATATTTACGCATTCTTTCATGTTGTTAGGTATTCAAAAAAATGTTACACGAAAGTTGTGGTCTATTTTACAGCTAAATATAATCCAATGGTCATACAAAATGCTAGACTTCTTCCCTGTCCTTACTCTCTTCTAATGCGAAATTCCGTGTCGATTGGTTTCCAATTGTGACCTATAGAGTGACAACAAAATTAGAAATTTTTAAATTGTTGTTGCAAAATGGTCTGGGTAAAAAATGTTTTTTTTTGTCATAGAAGTTATTATACCCTACAACACTATGTGTTGAGGGTATTATAAGTTTGATTGGGCCAAAAATTATGTAACACCACGAAATATTGGTTTCCCACATAGGAAAGTATATATGGATCATCCTAGCTCGCCGAGCTGAGTCGATCTAGCTATGTATGTCCGTCCGTCCGTCTGTCCGTCTGTCCGTCTGTCCATGTTAATTTGTAATCACTCTACAGGTCGCAATTATGGCCCGATCTTCACGAAATTTGGAATGGAGGTCGGGGTTGGGCCAGAATAGAACCCTATTTCTTTTTGAGATGATCGCCAAATGTTTAGGGGTTAAAATGGACCAAATACTGAAAAAATTTCGGATTTTGCAGTAGCTATACAGGTCGCAATTATAGACCAATCGACGTGGAATTTCGCATGTAGCTAGAGTTTAGGACGGGGAAGAAGCCTACCAATTTGGGTGGTCATCGGATAATATTTAGCGGATAAAATTGACCATATCTTTTGTGTTGAAAAAATTCAACATTTCAAATTCAATATTTTAAATCCCGGCGAAATCACAAAGCCATGACAAGGTTACTTCAGACCTTTACATTGATGTTAACATCCAACAAATCAGATATATAGCGAAATATGTGCGATATATATTTCTAACAAAGAAGATATGCTTGAAAGATTTCTTATATGTCGAGAACGGCTGAACTGATTTCGACAGTTCTCATTAATTCAGAATGGCCTCTTGGCAGGAAAGAAAAAACGTCTAAAAAAATCGCATAAAAATATCTCTCTAATGATGAAAATATTGATTTTGTAAAATTTTCTCATATTTTTTCAGTTTTGTCATATTTTTGGCATATTTTCATTTTGAATTAAACATTTGGTAATATTTCTACAGCTAACAAAACTAAGTAGTTAGGATATCAGGATATCATATACAGATCGCATTTATGGCCCGATCCTTACGAAATTTTGCATGGGGATAAGATGAGGGTCAGAATAGAAGCCTACTCTTTTTGGAGATGATCGCCATATATTTAGGGGTTGAAATGGACCAAAGAAACTGCAAAATTGTCGGCAGGTCGTAATTATCGCCCGATCCTCACGCACATTTGAAAGGGGGTTACCGGACATTGCAAAAGCCAAGCAGTTTTGGATGGCCATCCAAAAATATTCAATGTGTGAAATAGTTTGCCAACTATTGTAGACAAAATACGAAAATGTCCATTCCAGTGACTTTTTGGAGAATTCACAAATACAGGAAAGACGCACTTCTGACTATTTCGTTAACGCTGATTTCGTTGAAGAATATAGTCAAATGGCTGTATCTCATATAGAGATCCGTTTCAGTCAAAAACCAATAATAAATGTTAATCTTTTGCCACTTCTGAGAGATTATAGGTCTTTGGGAAATATTGGTTCCATATCTAGGAAGACCATTTAAGTGAAACATCTACCAATAAATTGGAAATGAGCAAATTAGTTTAAGTTGCTATTATTCGAAAATTAGAGAACGAAACCTGATGGTTTTCTTTTATTATTTGTCACAAAATCTTGTGGAATTCTTTCGAGTATCTCGCCTATATAAACTGTATCGTTTATTATAGTGTTGTAGGGTATTCAACGGTCGGCCCCGCTCGACTGTAGCCTTTGCTTACTTGTTTTTAAAATAACTTCTGGGGAGAATATCCCAGACAAAAAACAAGGGAACTGATGAGGATTGGTGGCTCTTTCCGAAACCTAGGTATTCCCTGCCTTACCCCCTGGTAAACATTACCATCGTTCTCCACTAATAAACAAACGTTGTTTTTATAAAAACAACAATAAAGGGATAAGACTGACCATTTTGCAACAACAAAATACTACGGTATCCCGAACAAACAAGCCACACTGTTCAATTTTTAAATTGCTTTAGTCCATTTGAACCCCTAAATGTACATCTTAAGAACAATATGCTTTAATTCCGACCCTAACCCTACCCCATGCAAAATTTCGTAAGGATCGGACAATAATTGCGACATGTACAGGGTGAGATAAAAAAACTGCAACAAAGTCAAACGCCATAATTTTTACATTTTTTTTTAATTTTATTGAATGAAAGCAAAAAATGTCGCAAATAACATCAAATTTTAGAATAATTTTAGATATGTTCGAATTTGTCACTTTTGGCACGAATTATGGCCTTCAAACGGCTAATGAAACCGTCAGACGCTGCCCGAATGTTGCTCTGCGGTATTTTGGCCCAACCCCGGCGAAGCGCTTGCTTGAGGTGATCGACACTTTGGTATTTTTTAGTGCCAACCTTGCTTTCCAAAATATTCCAGACACAATAGTCCAATGGATCTTGCGGATATTTGGTGGACATTGTGCGCTGGAAATGGAACCATTCTTGGGTGGCGATTAATATGAGCGGAGAGCGACCATCGGCTGTTTTGGCCGCCCACACCATCACCATGGCCGGCGCTTGAGTTCTAGTGGCCAATCGAAGGTGCACATTTTCAGCTGATCTCTTTGGCAAGTAAACACGATCATTTTGTTTGCTGGACAACGAATGTTTTCTCATCGGAGAAAACCAAAACCAAAATTCGGCAGTTCACCACTTTCGGTCAAGCGAAGCAATTCTTTAGCTCTTTTGATTCTATTTTCTTTCTGTTGCGATGTAAGTTCTTGCCCTTTTTGGAATTTCAATGGCATTACCCCGAACTCATTTTTCAGTATTTGCCGATTGGAATATTACTATATGTTCAGCTCACGGGCCATTTTGCGGCCAATGCGACGCGGATTTCGATCAAGTCGCTTCTTTACTTTTCGCACCATTTCTGCTGATGTTGCTGTTTTCTAAATATTGTGTAACATTAACACGACATAAGGTTTAAATATGGGGCAAATAATACGAAGATTTGCATGACCTCGTTCAAAAGCGAAAATAAAACTTTTGCAGGAAAAAACAACGTGCATGGAAAAATATTTTGAATGTGAAATTTCTTTTCATTCCGAAAGAGCGTATTGTGTATTTGACGTAGTAGAAACATATGCTTCGTCAGATACCAATGCTTTTTGGAAAATATTGGTTATATAATTATTATTCGAAAAGAGGAGCGATTAGGTTCACCTTTTTTATTATGTAGTAGATATGGGGATGTTTTTTATAGGAATCTTCATTCTAGTCAAAAGAGATACAGGTCTGCAGAAACTTTACCGCAATTTGTAGTATTTTAGGGTATCAAATGGTCGACTCTGCCGCCAGCATATAGCCGTTACTTGTTTTTTTATTTAGAACCAGAATCCTTGAAGAAAAGTAGGTGATAATTTCGTTTTTTCTTCGAATTATGTTTTTTTTTAATTCCGACCCTCATCGAAAAAGATGGAGTGCAAATATATTTAAAATTCATGCAATGTCAAACGTTATCTACTTTTTTTTAAGAATTATTCGAATTTCCACTTTTTGGGAAGAGGTACAAGAAGCAGTGGGTATGGCCCATTTCGCTTCTGGCATAAGTGTGATAAGAATATTGGCTTGGATTAAGTTTGGACTGTCTCAGGTACTGGATTCGTCATATATTAAATGTTCATACTGTAAGTAACAATATAAGTTTGGAGAAAATCCGGCATTGATTTCACATTTTAAGAAAGTTATAACTCTTATGACCTTTTTGGGGGAGATGAGAAGTTTTGGACATTTGTGGTATCAGAATCAATAAACAGCTTTCGTCAATTTTTTATATGAATTAAAATGTGCAACGTTTGAATGTAATTGGTTGTCCTCTTTGCCTTTATTGGGTAAACAAGTAAGCAAAGGCTATAGTCGTGCGGGGCCGACCATGTGATACCCTACAACACTACAATATGTTCGAAGTCCCTTTATATGCAAATCCATTTTGCAAGATTTCGTTTTTGAAATAATGCCAAAGAGCCCTGCCCAGAGGTTACCCTTAGGTTTTTGACGCGGCGAATTTGGCCAATATTTACGCTCTCCGTAGTATTGTGAAGTATTCAAAACAATTGCAAAGGAAAGTTGTGGTCCATTTTACAGATAAATATAATCTAATGGTCATCCAAAATGTCAGACTTCTTCTCTGTCCTCAACTCTCTTCCGATGCGAAATTCCGTGTCAATTAGTTTTCAATTGTGGCCTATAAAATGACTACAAAATTAGAAAAATTTAATTTTTTTAGCCATTTAAACCTCTAAATGCACATCCTAAGAATAATAGGCTTTAATTCCGACCCACCCTATGCAAAATTTCGTGAAGATCAGACGATAATTGCGACATACATATAATACCCTCAAAACGTAGTGTTGTGGGGTGTAAAAATTTAGAAAATTTAAAATTCAAAATTGTAAGTCAAATTGAAAAAATCGCATGCGCATGAAAATATGACAAAAATGGAAAAAAATGAAACAAAAGATTAAACTTTTTTATTAGTATATTATCCCGCGATTTTCTTAGAAACCATTCCGAATTGATGTGAATTGTGAAAATCGTCCCAGCGGTTCTTGATTTATAAGCAGAATAAATAAGATAAATTCTTTTATATATGTATTGTACCTATTTTGCTATATGTCCGATTTCTTGGCTTTTAGCATCACTGTAATGGTCAGAAGTGATCTTTTAATGTATTTGTGATTTGGCTGGGATTAAAAATATTCGAGGTTTAGTGGAAATTTTCCTATTTTCTAACATAAAAGTTAGGGTATATTTTACCCGCTAATTATTGTCCGATGGCCGGATAAGTTTCTGCCCAGTCCCAAACTCTAACTCCATGTAAATTTTCGCGTCGATTGGTTAATAATTGCGGCCTATAGAGCAAATGCAAAATCAGGAAAATTTTCTGTTTTTGGTCCATTTCAACCCCTAAATATCGTGCGATCTTCTCTAAAAACAATAGGGTTCTATTCTGACCCTAACCCCACCTCGATTTTCAATTTCGTGAGGATAGGTTCATAATTGCGACCTGTAGCTTGATTATAAATTAACATGGACAGATGGAAAGACGGACATACATAGCTAGATCGACTCAGCTCGGCGAGCTAGGAAGACCCATATATACTTTCCTATGTGGGAAACCAATATTTCGAAGTGTTACATAATTTTTGGCCCAATCAAACTTATAATACACCCAACACATAGTGTTGAAGGGTATAATTATTTACTTTGAAAAATTTCAGCTTTTGTGAGGTAGGTACGAGAAGAAGTGAACCTGTATTACCCTTTTCTAAACTCAATAAACACTAAGAACCTACGGACTCAAAATGTCATGAAATGGATTTCGCCCAAAGAATCATAGGTTCTAAACCGTTATTTTGATAATGCACGTTTCCCCTTTTTTTCTCTATCTCGTAAATATCTTGACGAAAATGTCTCTGTGGTTTTGGGAATATCCGGAAAACCGAGAAAATATTCCCTTACAACTATCGAAAATATTATTGAATATCCACGAAATGTTCCTTAAAATGCTATGGTGTTGTTACTATAATTTTTCGAATAATTCCTTTGAATTATTTTAAATGTGTTATAAACGCCTTCGAATATGTACGAATAAAATATTTAATGTTGATCACAAATCGCGAGCGCTGACGTCCGTTCTTCAAGAATATTCCCAAAAATCAACAATCATTAATGCCATAGTTGATCATTAAAAGTCTACGATGCAACGAAAAAATCTAAAAATGAACTCGTATTCAAATTCAAAATCAAAGAAACTCTGAAGTATTTAGTAACTCAAAATGGTATGCAAAACCAATAGCAAGTTGCAACATTGAATTGCAAGCTCGGTGGTTTTAAGTTTAATTCGGAGGTTCAAGGCCCTTGAGTTCTAAGCAAATTGGTAGCCAACGAAAAAAAAAAACTAACCACAAACGGAATTGGCCACAACTACTATTGTTTTTGGCTTTCAAACATAATTGCCAACTATTAAAACCAACAAACTTCAGCACCTCATTACAGCATTTACTTGATTCTTGCAACTAAATACAACAACGTTCCACCCAAATGAAATTGACTTTAATCAGTTAGAACGAATGCGCCGGTACAAAACTATTTGACGGAACAGATGACGATTTTTACAGCCAATGGTAATTTATTTCAGCTGTTTTAAGCTGCAAAGTAATTGAATAATGTACTCAGACAAAAAAAAATGAAGTAGAAAATAATATTGCATTGTTTAAGGTTTCACTTTTCTATAGTTAATATTTTAACGCTGCCATAAACTCTGAAACAGTCAGTCAGTCATTCAGTCTTCGAAATTCCCTTTGTTTTTCTGCGAATGTTTTAAGCGCTTCTCATGATTTATTCGCAATAAATTGTTGCAGCAGCTGTTCCCATCTGTTCGCCTGCATTAATTTAATTATTTTACAATTACTAGGTGAATCTTCTGCTACACCTTCGTCTTATTTGTTGCTCCCTTCACCCTCGTCTTCTGAATGAGTTTGTACAAATTGTTGCAATGTGGCAATAATGGACATGCGAACTTGTCTCGTGTAAACGACAGGTGTCAATGTACTATTTAAAGGAGGAGGCAACAGGCGGAAATTTTAATTGTTTTCATTGAAAATAATTAAATATAAATAAATAAAGAAAATAATGGCAAAATTTGGTAACTGTAATTATTGTTTATATTTTGGTATTTTCTTTTCATATCCTCGGCCCTCATTGAAACAAAAAATATACCCTAGATCTCTTTAGACGGAATCCTTTTCGGAGATAGGAAATGTCGACCTATTCCTCCTTGTGCATTCCCCACAAAAGTTCAAAATTTTGCAAAAAATACAAATCTCATAGCTAATATTTAAATAGGACATAGGTCAGGTGCGAAAATGAGCAATATTGGTAAACTTCAACCCAAAAAAAACTTAGGAAGCAAAAACTGCGGAAGTGTGAAAATGAAATATATCGGTCAATTCTTTCTAGTATATGGTTTTTTTTTTTTTGCATATCCCATGTGAATCTAATTTAAGTACAAATATTGGAATGTGCGATCTTTGAGTAGAAGCACTGTGTTTGTGAACTTTGAATATGACTATCGCTATTATTCATTAGGTACCACAAGTAGTGGACCGATATACCTCATCAATCCCAACTTTCTGCCCAACGTCATAGAGGGGGCACTCGTGTATGTAAATAGTTTGCCGTTCGCCAACGTCAGAGCGGAATAGGTGGATTGGCCTTGCTCTTCGCAGTGAGAAAGCTACGTCCATGTAAACGTTGTGATAAGACTGATCCATCAGTGTGACATATTGTGTTGCACTCATCCTTAGAACATAGAACAAGTATGACCGCGGAGGTGCCGCGGGCGCCAGGAGACCCTAGATCTTTTGATGTAGCCTGATTATAGAGAGGCCCCTATTTTAGGTGCAACGCTATAGTTGTGGTTTATAATCAAATCGAGGGTAGAGCTTCGGCCCGATGTGCAAATGCATTCTCAAATGGCTGCTATGACCCATAGAGCAGCAGAGGTGTAAGATAGACCTCAACTCACTGCTAAAAAGAAAGTGAAACCCATATATCGGATCTTCAGATTCTAAAGGGGTGCTGACCGACGCATCGTATCGTGAGCAAGATGCATCATATTTGGAGCCATCAAAGCGGGAATCATGTAAAACCTTCTCGACTTCAACCCCATATTTACAATTTTCTATTAGAAATATTGAAATTTACGAGGACTAAGGGACCTACTAGATGGAGTAGGTCGATTTTGTCTATTTTCGCACCCGACCTAGCACTGATACAAATTTTAGGGTTTGCCAGTTTGGAACATAGTCAGATAATTCTTTCACGTTGTATGTGGTAATTTATTTACATTGAAAATTGTATCCATTTGAGGGGAAGTTCCTAAAATTTAGTTCAAAACTCCGCTAAAATTATTTAAAAAAAAACGAAAATCGGGCAGTGCAGTCATATGGAGGATATATGAAAACGTGGACCCGCATTATCAATTATCTGACAAAGAAGGCATGCCTATTGTCTTGAAAAATAAAATGGGAAAAATACTGCATATGTAAGGTACCATTGCATGGGGGTTGTATGAAGATGTGGGCTTGTATAGTTAATTTTCTATCACAAGAAGTGGTACCCATTACGAACTTCAAATAACAAATTTGAAGCAATTCCGATGAAATGTGTTACTAAAATCATGAAAAATTAAAATATCGGGAGTACCTTTATGTGGGAACTATAGCAGAACTTAGGTCCAAGTATGGGCAATTTTCTGAAAGAATTTTTCCGACATACTGGGAATTATTCCGACATACTTGTGGTATAAGGCGAATAATTCGGGGTGTAACAATCCGAACAACAAACTTAATTTGATTCAAAACTATTGTTGGTCTCTATTTTGATAATAACATGCAAATTGTACAAAAAAGACAGAAAATTAACGGTTTGGAAGAGGATCCAGGTCCCACAGCCCACTTACCTATGCCACAAATTTTATTCATTTATAGAAGAAAAGGTAATTTTTATACCCTACAACACTATGTGTTGGGGGTATTATAAGTTTGATTGGGCCAGAGTTTATGTAACACCTCGAAATATTGGTTTCCCATATAGGAAAGTAAATATGGATCTTCCTAGCTCGCCGAGCTGAGTCGATCTAGCTATGTATGTCCGTCCGTCCGTCTGTCCATGTTAACTTGTAATCACGCTACAGGTCGCAATTATGGCCCGATCCTAACGAAATTTGGCACGAAGGTGGGGTTAGGGTCAGAATAGAAGCCTATTTCTTTTGGAGATGATCGCCAAATGTTTAGGGGTTGAAATGGACCAAATACTGAAAAAATATCGGATTTTGCAGTAGCTATACAGGTCGCAATTATAGACCAATCGACGCGGAATTTCGCATGTAGCTAGAGTTTAGGGCGGGGAGGAAGCCTACCAATTTGGGTGGTCATCGGATAATTTTTAGCGGGTAAAATAGACCATATCTTTTGTGTTGAAAAAATTCAAATTTTTTCATTAAACCGCGAATATTTTAAACCCCGGCGAAATCACAAAGCCATGACAAGGTTATTTCTGATCTTTACATTGATGTTAATGTTATGTGCGATATATATGTCTATCAAAGAAGATATGCTTGAAAGATCTCTTATATGTCGAATGGCCTCTTGGCAGGAAAGAAAAAAACGTCTAAAAAATCGCATAAAAATATCCCTCTAAAGATGAAAATATTGATTTTTTAAAATTTTCTCATATTTTTTCAATTTTGTCATATTTTTGGCATATTTTCATTTTGAATTAAACATTTGGTAATATTTCTACAGTTAACAAAACTAAGTAGTTAGGATATCAGGATATCATATACAGATCGTATTTATGGCCCGATCCTTACGAAATTTTGCATGAGGATAAGATCAGAACAGATGCCTACTCTTTTTGGAGATAATCGCCATGTATTTAGGGGTTGAAATGGACCAAAAAACAGCAAAATTGTCAGCAGGTCGTAATTATCGCCCGATCCTCACGCACATTTGAATGGGGGTTACCGGACATTGCAAAAGCCAAACAGTTTTGGATGGCCCTCCAAAAATATTCAATGTGTGAAATAGTTTGCCAACTTTTGTAGACAAAATACGAAAATGTCCATTCCAGTGACTTTTTGGAGAACTCACAAATACAGGAAAGACGCACTTCTGACTATTTCGGTAACGCTAATTTCGTTGAAGAATATAGTCAAATGTCTGTATCTCATATAGATACGTTTCAGTTAAACACCAATAATAAATGTTAATCTTTTGCTGTATCGTATCGTTTATTATAGTGTTGTAGGGTATTCAACGGTCGGCCCCGCTCGACTGTAGCCTTAGCTTACTTGCTAAAAATGTGAAATTCATTTTACTGGTTTATAGGTCAAGTTCGAAACAAGCACAAAGATTCAAAAAAGGCTGACTTTTGCCAAAACTTATGCTGACGGTATATATATTTCGGGAAACCAACTAACATTTTCTAACTTGTTCTTAAAGCATCATTTGGGATCCCCATAAAAGTCCACCCAATTCAAGTATTGTCAGAATTCTATTTAATTCTTATTTAAAGCCCAATAAATGATAAGTGTTTAAAAATGCCACGAAATTGTTTAATAAAAATTAATAAATTTGCTGTGAAAAAGATCTGCCAATAGAACTTGAGTCGAACCTGGAGAGTTTCTAGTGTATAATTCGCATATGCTAATTTGCAATAAGTTCGAAATATATACTACTTTCCAGAGAACGGCCCTTGTAAGCCATCATCCACACCAAATATGCCTGATGAGCCGTTTAACCAACGGCGAAAAGCGTCGCATAGTGGTGAGTGTGTGATAGTGTCTATCTGGCTTTCCTTTTCACTGCAAATTCCTGATCATTAAGCTCGTCTCGAAAGAGAAAACAAACACATAAATCATAAAACATATGATCTTCGCCTTAACAAGGCAAAACTCTAAAACGATATTTTGCTAAGGGAATTTTAACCTTCAGAAAACTCGAAACGTGGTAAAACCTTAAAATGACTAAATATTGAAAAATATTTTAAAATTCGAAAAATCACTTCAGCTTTCTATTATTCATTGGCTTTATATTTCCTTCGAATTAGATTAAATTTAACACTAATAGAAATATTCCCCAGTAAACGGCAATTATTTAATCCCGCTTAAATAAATTGATTATTTA
The DNA here is from genome assembly GCF_030504385.1 of Musca domestica. Taxonomy (NCBI): domain Eukaryota; kingdom Metazoa; phylum Arthropoda; class Insecta; order Diptera; family Muscidae; genus Musca; species Musca domestica. The sequence goes on along the minus strand of NW_026712334.1, from coordinate 7,231,779 downwards.
AATAATCTATTGCAGAAAAAAGGTAACGACATTCACTCATCAACTAGGAAACATAACAATTAATCTACTTACAACCATTTTAGTGCCGTTATTTAAATCATTTCAATTAAACGCAGCGATTATCTTAATTAATTTATTTATTTGTAATTTCTTTTTAAATCTTTTGTACATTTGCCGCCCATCATTTTCCTCAAGTTTAATGGAACTGACTTTGCACAGAAGAAAATCATATTTTTTTTTTTCGATATGAAATCTTTAAAATTTGTTTTTCATTATGAAATAATATCCAAATACCAAAGGCTACAAGCAGTCTGTTCACTGAACCAAAAAAGTTTTCAATAACTTAACTACATACATATATTTTCTATGACATTCGATATATTGAATTTCCAACACTTGGAAAATGCCAATTTTCCAATAAATGAATGTACGCTTTTATATGTACGTAAATTATTGGCTAATTGCAAAAGTATCGAATTTATATTTCTGATCATTTTTTCTCGAATTTTTCTAATATTTCTGGTATTAAATATATCGAATTTGCAAAATTTGTTTGATGATGATTTAATGGCATATAGAAACGCTGAAGCACACTATGAAAAGTATACAAAAATATATTTAGCTAAAAACCAGTAAAGAAAGTCTTAAAGTCGGGCGGGGCCGACTTTATGATACCCTACACCACTTTGCTAATTTAGTAGAGCTCCACTTAATAATTACAAGTTTTTATGGGAGAATTCAATCATACACGCTGTGATTATAATTATAATTTAAAGTTCAAAGGACTAAATATGCCGAAGCATTTTTATCTTTTAAATTCGGACATGTGTTGCCCATTTGGTGCACAAATAATTTAAAATCGGATAATAATATATATGGGAGCTATATCCAAATCTGAACCGATCTCGTAAAAATTTGGGAAAGATATTTCTGAGCTGTATTTGATATATTTCCTTGAATATCGTTGATACGTAGTGCATATTACGGTTGTGGGTAACAAAATATAACAAATCTATTCATCCGATATGGAAGCTATAGCTATATCTGAACCGATCTTCACCAAATTTGACACACTAGCTTCTAGACTCAATTCGGTCGTAAGTGCCAAATTCTATCCCATTTAGACAAATATTAGACGTTTGGTGCACAATAAGAGGTAAATCGGAACAAGTTATATATGGGAGCTATATCCAAATCTGAACCGATCTCGATAAAATTTGGCAAATATATTTCTGAGCTGTATTTGATATATTTCCCTAAATATTGTTGTTGCAGAGTACATATTACGGCTGCGAAGGACAAAAATAACAAATCGGATGAACAATATATATGAGAGCTATAGCTATATCTGAACCGATTTCGATCAAATTTTGCATATATATTTTTAGGCCTTAAAGAGAAACAAAACTTTACAAAGCAAAAAGGAAAGCCTCATTACAAGTATAGCTTCTTGATGACATCTTTCTATATTTCCAATTAGTTCACTACATATACAGGGTGAGATAAAAAACTGCAACAAAGTCAAATGCTTTAATTTTTACTTTTTTTTAAATTTTATTGAATGAAAGCAAAAAATGTCGGAAATAGCATCAAATTTTAGAATAAGTTTAAATCGAATTGGTCACCTTTGGCACGAATTATGATCCTCAAAAGCCAATAAAACCGTAACACGCTGCCCGAACTGCGGTATGTTGGTCCATTCCCGGCGAAGCGCTTGCTTGAGGTGATCAACACTTTGGTATTTTTGAGTGCCAACCTTGTTTTCCAAAATACTCCATACACAATAGTCCAACGGATTGGTATTCGGAGATTTTGGTGGCCATTGTTCGCTGGAAATGATGCTAGGAACCTCATTTTCTAACCATTCTGTTGCAGTGTCGAAGGTCTGCGGCCAAAATGTTTGCGTGCCCAAGGCTTTAATACACCATTTAGAATAAATTCGAGATAATATTCGGAATTTATTCTGATGCCACGGTCGATAAATAGAGCAGAGAGCGACCATCGGCTGTTATGGCGGCCCACACCATCACCATGACCGGAGCTTGAATTCTGATGGCCAATCGAAGGTGCTAACCTCTTTGGCAAGTAAACACTATCATTTTGTTTGTTTTTAAACTTCGGGACAACGAATGTTTTCTCATCGGAGAAAACCAAATTCGGCAGTTCACCACGTTCGGCCAAGCGAATCAACTCTTTAGCTCTTTTGAGTCTATTTTTTTTCTCTTGCGGTGTAAGTTCTTGCACTTTTTGGAATTTCAATGGCGTTACCCCGAGCTAAGTTTTCAATATTTGCCGAATGGAATATTGCGATATGTTCAGCTCACGAGCCATTTTTCGGCCACTGCGACGCGAGTTTCGATCAAGTCGCTTCTTTACTTTTCGATCCATTTTTGCTGATGTTGCTGTTTTCTGCCGTCCTTTCACGGTAACGAGCAATGATACGAGACACAAAAGATTTAAATCGAAGTCAGGATATCCTAAAAATTTGGTCTATTTACCGCAAGTACAAAAATCTAATATATCGGTCTATTCTTTTCACAGAAACAAAAAAGGTTGCCTAAAAAACCAAAATTCCATATTGCGTGAAAGGTGTGGCGGATATAGTTCAAACTATATATTCCAATAATATCGGGTCACTCATGTATGTAGGGAGGAACCCTATAGGTAAAAATTTTGAGTAATAATAACTTCATTAAGATGGGAAATCAATGTCCGATTTTTGATATTCCAAATGTTGTTACGTCCCTCAAAAAGGGTATACATGCTGAAGGTATATCACTGAGAACATCAACTGAACCTTTCTGAGTTGTATCGATATGCGGCTCTTCAAGAATAACATTTCGATATTTTTTCTTTGGTCTTAACATAAAGCGCTGGAGTACTCGATTTCGGCTCTTAAGAGCATTTCGTCAAAGATTTTTCTTTCTGAATGGTGGAGGGTATTAAAAATTCGACCGTATTGTATTTAACTCTATCTTACATATTGAATTCCCCTCGAGGTTATTCGCTTATTTTGGGGAAAATTAATTCCTCAATTTCGTCCGATTGACCCAGAAAATGCGATTTCAATTCAATTCTTATCTTCTCCGAAAACACTGTTACAATTTCGACAATTTGTCTGTCAGTGTGTTTCGATGTTAAACTTGACTTACTTTTTGTTGTTCTCTGAAATCAAATCAATTCAAACCGCACTCGCAATCACATTACAATGGAGAGTTAGAATGGATGGATGGATGGTTGAATGGAGGTATGGATTATTGGGGGTGTTTGATTCGCGTCACAGCATTCATGTGTTGTGACCATTTTTTTTTTTTTTTTTTTGCTGAGGGGATGACATGGACTGGAGAGGCGGTAAAAAACGATAACAATAGATTGTTGTACTTTGATATTATTTACCTCTATTGAAAATACTCGACTGAAACGATGCTACGAAGTACATAAGACATGATAATGGGCTATTGAACAGAAGCAGCAGCAGCAACGAAAAATATAATAACAACAAAATGACAACAAACAATAAATGAAAACAAAAATTTAAACGCACCAAAATCAGAATTTCAAAAAAAATCAACAATTTTTTTGCTCAAATTCTCCACCTACATGGCGCTCAGACATGTCGGGGCAGCGAAACCTTTGCGGAAGTTTTTGTCTTTTTATTGTGACACAGTAGCTTGTATGGCATATTTGACTATTACTGTCGTCGTTGTTCAGTTGTTGTTGTTGTTGTATTAAAGAAGCGTTTATTGCAAGTTTAATTTACGCTAGTAGCTAGCTTTCGATGAGCGTTACGTGAACGTCAACGCTGTCGGCATTACTGGAGATAAAGCGGGCAAGCGAGCTAGCCGGCCAGTCAGCTAGGTATCTAGCTTGCTGGAAGCGTACATAACGTCTGTGCGCCGTCAGCTTCGCCTTCAGCCATCGCTGGCCGCTGCTAGGTAGACTGAACTTGACTTAGAGCTAACGGTAGCTGAAGCTTAACGACATATTGCAAATTTTAGTCACTGACTTTAAGCCGACATCAACAGTTGATCTCTGGTCCTCTTCGATGGCATAGACCAGGCGCTGGAAATCGAAAAACAATATCCCCAAAAACCAAACAAAAAAAAAAAACATTGATTCCGAATTTGCAAAAAGTAAACGAAAAACAAGCTATTGTTTGTCAAGTGATATTCGGTGATTGTCATGCAATTTTGAATGACGGAAATAAAAATAGAAAAAAAGAATTGTAAAACCAAAACAAATACTGTGTAAAATAAAAAAATATTGTAAATATTCGAATATCATGCAATTGTGAAAATATAAAGTTCCTAGTAAAAAATAAAGTTTGGGATAGAATTATTAAATAATACCAAAACCAGAAAGGTGAAGCGGAGCCCAAACAACGTTGCCGAGTTTAAAACATCAAACAGCAATTTCAAAGTAATTAATTAAATATTCAAAGTACGCCATTAAATATTCAAATCGCTTATATATTTTGGATAATAAATGGGTTTAAGGCAAAGAAAGCCAAAAACTCAGATACATATACAAATTGAAATCAAATGATTTGGGAACTTTGGACTTGAAAAAAAATATTTAAAAAAATCTAAGAGAAGAAATAATGAAATGATTCAATGGAAATTAATTATAAGTTATATCAAAAATTGCGAGTTTTAAAAATATATTGACCCGGATAATAAGTTAAATTTTCCAAAAATAATTTTTATTGAAAGGATCGGGATAGTTGGACCTACCGGTGGAATATATTTTATCTGGTGCCTCCTAAAGTTCTTCGTAGTCAAATCTTATTTGGATACATGTGAAAAAGGACATTTAAACAACACAATCTCACAATGTGAGAACAAAACCTAGAATCTTCCAAGCGTTTAGGTTAAAGGTATAAGTAAGTAGATTATCAGTGTTACCTCGCGACTCTTTGGCTGATATTATTGTGGAGGTTTCTACAAATACCCACAACAAAACAAATAAGTAGGGCCATGGGGTATCCTACAATGCTATAATTTACGGTAAAGTTTCTGAAGATCTGAAACCTTTTAGACTGGAATGAAAGATATTGGGATTCATACTTCAAATATCAGTTTTGGTTTATTTCAGAGTTGGGTATATTTCACTACTTTAATATTTTGCGAAGATCTTCAGAAACAGTAGGATCCTATTCTGACCCTATCCCTCACTCAATGCAAAATTTCGTGAAGATCGAACTAGAATTTCGAACAGTAGCGTGATTACAAATTAACATGGATAGACTGCCACATCGATACCAAATTTCAGAATTCTATCCCTATCCCAACAATCAACTCCACATTTTTTGTCATTTTGCACTTTTCGTACGCTCATAGTACGATTTTTCAAAAACATTTCACATAATATGAATTTAGTAAAATTAAATTATTTTCGTACACATTTTCACACATTTTCAAAATGATCTCCATAAACAGTAACACCCCATTCTGACCCTACCTCTCACTCAATGCAAAATTTTGTGAAGATCGAACCATAATTTCGAGCAGTAGCGTGATTACAAATTAACATGGATAGACTGCCACTTCGATACCAAATTTAAGAATTCCAGATCTATACCAAAAATCAACGGCACATTTTTTGTCATATTGCACTTTTCGTACGTTCATAGTACGATTTTCCAAAAACACTTCACATAATACGAATTTAGTAATATAAAATTATTTTCGTAAAATTTTCAAAACAATCTCCGTAACTTAATCTCAGATACCAACAGTGACCTTAATATTAAATTTCAGCTTTGTAATATCCTCCATTACCAAATTTACTATCCATTAGTACAATTGTATTACGTATTTCAAAATTTGATGCTTCTTTCAGCTACATACACCAACATTAACATCCATATCAAATTTCAGGATTTCAGCTGTATACCCTTTCCAATACCAAATTTAGTACTATTCTGTACTTTTCGTACAATTATAATACACATTTCCAAAACAATCTCCGTGACTCAATCCCAGATACCAACAGAGACCTCAATATCAAATTTCGGAATTCCAGGTCTATTACTTCACCCAAAAAAAAAATTAAAAAAAAAAAATAGTACTATTTAGTATCATTCATGCAATTAGTACACATTTCCAAAAACCACCTTCATATCTCAATTCCACATATCAATGTCTATGTTGCTATCTTAATAGGAATTTTGAGGATTTCAGTCGTATCCTTCACTCAATACCACATAAAGTCCCATTTAGCACTTTTCGTTCAAATATAGGTTGCATTCAAAAATGAACGCCATTACCATCAGTAATGTAAATATTCAATTTCAGGATTTCAGTCCTATAACTTCACCAAATATCAAATTTAGTACCATTTAGTACCTTTCGCACAAATATAGGACGCATTTCCAAACCACCGCTAAATTTCAAACACAGATACACATTAGTACACATTATTTCCAAAACTTTCTACATATCCCAATCCTTCACTGCTATAGCAATCTTATTTCCCAATTTCAGGTCTTGAACTCTACCGGTTTTCCCAACATTTAAATTGTACAAAATTTAGTACATATAAGTATAAATTTCCAAAACTAATTATATATCACAATCCTACACTCTCACAGTAATCGTATTTCCAAACTTAAGGAATCCTACACTCCTACCGTATTCATATTTCGACGTTTCAAGACTCCAATTCTACCGGTTCTCCCTAAATTTAAATTGTTCCAAATTTAGTACCATTTAGTACATATACATACAAATTTCCAAAACTACCTATATATCTCAATCCTACACTCCCACTGTAATCTTATTTCCAAATTTCAGGAAAATGTACCAAATTAGTACTACTTAGTAGATAAAAGTACGAGTTTTCAAAACTACCTACATTCCTCAGTCTTACAATTCAATAGTAATCTAATTTCCAAATTTCAACATTCTAGACCCATCGGTTCGCCCAAATCGGAATTGTACCAAATTTAGTACCAATTATTACTTTTCGTGCACATAAGTATAAATTTCGAAAACTATCTCCATATACCATTCCTACACTCCTCTAGTTTTATTTCAAATTCAAATATCTTTCGTTAACTTATTAGTGCGAATTTCCATACATCATACACACCAATAGTGACCCTTATTCCAAATTAAAGATTTCTAGCTGTACCATTTTTAGTACTTTTCGTACCGTTCTTCTACGAATTTCCAAAAGCCGAACCTTATTTGGAAGTTTGGAACAAAAGCGACCCGCAATCAAAATATCTAGATTCTAGCATAAAACATTTCGTCTGGGCGTTGATGAATCTTTAAATCAGTGAGTCATCCAGTCAATCACTTTACTCTTTTATAAGTATAGATGATTTACTCTCGAGGATCCAAAATCAAAATTTTATACAGAAAACCATTAAAGAAAGTCTTAAAGTCGGGCGGGGCCGATTTTATGATACCCTACACCACTTTGCAAATTTAGTAGAGCTGCGCATAACAATTAAAAGTTTTTATGGGAGAATTCAATCATACACGCTATGATTATAATTATAATTTAAGGTTCAAAGAACTAAATATGCCGAAGCATTTGTATCTTTTAAATTCGGATTTGTATTGCCCATTTGGTGCACAATTAATTTGAAATCGGATAAAAATATATATGGGAGCTATATCCAAATCGGAACCGATTTCGATAAAATTTGGCAAATATATTTCTGAGCTGTATTTGATATATTTCCCTGAGTATCGTTGTTACGGAGTGCATATTACGGCTGTGGGTAACAAATATGACAAATCGGATGAACAGCATATATGGGAGCTATAGCTATATCTGAACCGATCTTTACCAAAGTTGACATACTAGCTTCTAGACTCAATTCGGTCGTAAGTGCCAAATTTCATACAATTTGGACAAATATTAGACGTTTGGTGCACAATTCAAGGTAAATCGGACGATCTCGATCCCGATCTTGATAAAATTTAGGAAATATATTTCTGAGCTGCATTTGACATATTTCCCCAAATATTGTTGTTACAGAGTACATATTACGGCTGCGGAGGACAAAAATAACAAAACGGATGAACAATATATATGGGAGCTATAGCTATATCTGAACCGATTTCGATCAAATTTGGTATACTTATTTTCAGGTCCAATCTGATTGTACGTGCAAAATTCCATACTATTCGGACTGATATTACACGTTTGGTGTACAATTAAAGGCAAATCGGACGAAGATATATATGGGAGCTATATCTAAATTTTGACCGATTATCTCCAATTTCAATAGGGTTCGTCCTTGGGCCAAACAAATGATTTGTGCAAAATTTCATCTGGATAGGGCAATAAATGCTAACTGTACTTTGTTTACAAAAATACATGGACAGACGGACGGACGGACCGTTCTAATTGTTTCGAAAATATAATCTTAGTTACATTAGGTGTAGTAAGTTCGGCCGGGTAGAACTTTCGAAGGAAAAATGCTTTGAAAAATGATGCATAAATTATAATAATACCGTATACAAAGACCTGGACCCACATATACATTTTTCTGACATAGACTGTGGTAGCCATTAGGTACTTGAAATACAAAATTTGAAACAATTCCTGTGAATAGTATTGCTAAAATCACCAAAATAATGAATTTAGGGAGGTACGGCAAATTTAAAATATTTCCGGAGAATAGAAAAACTGTGCCAAACATGATAACATAGAAAAATACTCAATCAAATTATTGTAATTATTGAAGATTCAATTAATGTGTTTAACTGTGACTGACCGCGCAAAATCTGTTGTTGCGACATCTGTTAGCAACCGATATTAAAAACTTTCGTTTTCTTTATCTTCATTAGTATATGGCACTGTGTTATTGGATAGGACATAACTCAGAAATAAAACGTTTAATACATAAGCATATTTATCTATGTACTCTACACCTATTTGCACCGGAATCTACTTCCGGAATCAATAAATTGTCATTGAATTTCAGGCATGTTCTTTTTTTCGTCAAGTATTTATTAAAATCTCCAATTTTTTTATAAATGTGTCGCGGGATGTTTATAAATAAATTGCAATTTTGTAGACACTAATCGGCAAACACAAACAAACATATTTATTTGATACTAGTTTCTTTTTCGTGACAATTAAAAAACGTGTTTTGACTATAATGTATTCGTATCTCTTGGGCTAGCATTCAAATTAAACGCCATAAATATTATTTCAATTAATTAACTACCTTTTCGTTGTCAATCCATCTTTCTTGGAAAGATTGCCATGAATTTAAAATTGTTTTTTTTTTCGATTGAAAATTTTATCAACATAAATTTTGTTGTTTATATAACATAATTAATTATTTGTTTTTGAAAATTTGTACGACAAATTTCTTTCTATTGGTCAAGTCCAGGGAACCTGTTGCCAAATTGTTGTTAATAAAAGTTATTAGTGTCACAAAGGGTTATCAATGGAAATGTAAACAAAATAAATAAATAAATATGTTTGTGGCTATGTGTTTGGATTTTACGTCACAAATAAATACGTTTTGTTTGGGTGAAATTTTGATAACTTGAAAAAAAAAATAAATAAAAAACAAATCCAAACACAAGCTGGTGTAAGAAACAAGACGTCATTTTTTTTTTATTCATTTAACTAGCGTGGTAAAAAATATGTTTGACTGATATCAAAACATTGACCGCGAAAAACAGTAAGAAACGTGATTTTTACTGAATGGGTATTACGACTTTAGATCGGTTTAAATTTGGAATGGGATGGACCATATTATGCCTATGGGAGCCATAACTTAATGATGATCGATTTCCACTACATTTGACGAAGGTATTTCTTGATGACCTCCCGTACTTAATATGAATTACACTAGTAATATATTGATCACATGATCCAAATTATATCGTGATTGGACAAAGGAAGCATGGCACATAATCGAAGGGAATTGTGCTTGGGAGCGGTGCTTGGATACGGTCAGTGATATATTTTACCGAATGCCAAGATTTCTCACGAAATTATTAAGGAATATAATTTAAAGTTTTTTAGAAGTAAGAAGTAAAAAAGCAGTTGATACCATGGTACAATGAATTCAAGGTAGGGCAGAACTACCATATGATTTAATTTTTTTTATTTTTCTGGCTTAATATGTCAACTTCATTTGCTTATGTGTGTGTCTTCTTTTCAATAATAAAAAATTGTTCAGAAAATATTCAAATTCGGGTGTTTTCAAAATGCTTTTTGCAACGAATGCATCGACAAAATCTACAGTTTTTGTCGCGAAATAAACCATTAGAGATATATAGAACATGATATTGAAAAGAAATTTTGACCATTCATTCAGTTTTCGCGGTTTTAAATTATTTATTCAAAATCAACGCAACAAGTTGTTTGCTTTTTTATTGTTTTGATAGCAATTCTGACATTACAAGCCAAACAGGTAGACCTCTATACTTGAAATTTTTTCAAAGTTGACCTACCTTCTCTTCATTGTACCATGGTTGATACCCTCCACCATTGGGAAAAAATAATGTTACATTTTTTTATGTATTTTTCGTAAAATATCCAAATAGATCCATAAAATGTGTCAAGAAATTCATAAAAACACCAATATGCTGGCTATTTTTAAGGACAAACCCATTGAAATAAATTACTAAAATTCATCGAAATATCGAATATCGAGGGGGTACCATTGTATAGAGATGAGGTAATGCTTGGACCTATGTAGACAATTTTCGGCTAGGGGAAGACAATTCCATAAAAAAATACCAAAATCTTGAAAATACGGAATTTTTGATGGTAATTCTTTTATGAAATCGTAGACTTATTTACACATTTTATTTTGTCAGATTGATATGCGCATATTAAGAAATTAACACATTAGTTGCCAGTCAAATCCATCAAAAGGCAAAATTCATCAAAGTTCATTTCAGTTCATTTTGAGTACTTTACCCTCTGGAAGAGAATTGTCTACAAGGTTGCCCATATTCGACGGACCCATCTGACAACGCCATAACTTTTGACAGAGATGTCACATCGCTTAATGACATACCGCGTTTGAAGCGTCAGTCCAAGCAGATTTTTACCATGAGCCAACACACGCCACGCGAGCGCTCTGAAATAGTTGAAATTTACAAGAAGTCAATTGTGAAAACTCAACGTGCTTTTAAAACATTAAAAAATGTGAGAAGTGCGCCTTCTAAGAACACCATTAAGTGTTTATACGAAAAATGTTCGACTGGTAAGGCTCTTTCTAATCCGAAGAGGCCATATAAAAGTCGACCAAGGCGATCGGCCGAGAATATCGCTGCAGTACGAGCCAGTGTTGAGAGGTCCCCAAGAACATCCCAAAAAACGCCGTTCTCAGCAGTTGGGCATGGCTCGGTCCACTTTACAACAGATTATTCGCATTGATTTGCATTTTTCCCGTACAAAATTCAATTGACGGAAAGAATGTTGACTGCGGACAAGCCTCGTCGATTGGAATGGGCCCGAAGGGCCCAAAGGTCCGTCGAATATGGGGAACCTTGTATATAACTCCACGATAGCGTTTAGCCCCTATATAACTCCTGATTGATTGACGGGAATTGTTTCAAATTCGATGATGATGAAAACTTCAGATTGCTGTCATTTTTAAGCCACTAGTCCGACAGCTGTTAAAATTATTCCAGTGACGGATCATTATATTGTTTACAAGCGTGCAGAAGCATTTTGGTAGAATTTTCCATGAAAAAAAGTTATTCGTGATGGAATTCAAGCGTGATAGTATGATTTCTTTACATTTGGCTGGAAAACCACAAGTGGCTATCGTTAGAGCACTCCAGCATTTAAATGTAAATAAATCTTTTGTGTGTCGTACCATCCCTCGTTATCCTGATATTGGTAGCGTAGCCCGACGTCGTGAAAGTGGTCGGAAGAAAACATCAACAGAAATGGTTCGAAAAGCAAAAAAGCGACTTGATTGAAACCCGCGTCGCAGTGGCCAAAAATTACTTATCGCAATATTCCATTCGGCAATTATTGAGAAATGATCTCGGGGTGAAGCCATTAAAGTTATAAAAAGTGCAAGAATTTACACCGCAACAGAAAAAAAATAGACTCAAAAGAGCTAAAGAGATGCTTCGCTTGGGCGAAAGTGGTGAACTGCCGAATTTGGGTTCCTCCGATGAGAAAAACATTCGATGTACAGTAGTTTGTAAACAAACAAAATGGTCGTGTTTACATGCCAAAGAGGTCAGCTGAAAATGTGCACCTTCAGTTGACACCAGATCTCAAGTGATGGTGTGGGCCGCCATAACAGCCGATGGTCGCTCTCCGCACGTATTAATCGACCGTGGCATCAGAATAAATGCCGAATATTATCGCGAAAATATTCTGGAGGGTATATTAAAGACTTGGGCACGCAAACATTTTTCCGGCAGGACTCAGCACGAGCCATCCAAGAATGGTTACAAAACGACGTTCCTCGCTTCATATCCAGCGCATAATGACCACGAAAATCTCCGGATACCAATGCGTTGGACTGTTGTGCCTGGAGTATTTTGGAAAGCAAGGTTGGCACTAAAAAATACCAAAGTGTCGATCATTTCAAGCAAACGCTTCGCAGGGAATGGGCCAAAATACCGCAGAGCAACATTCGGGCAGTGACGGTTTCATTGACCGTTTGAAGGCCATAATTCGTGCCAAAGATGACCAATTCGAACAAATCTAAACTTATTCTAAAATTTGATGCTATTTCCGACATTTTTTGATTTTATTCAATAAAATTTAAAAAAAATTGAAATTTGTGGCTTTTGACTTTGTTGCAGTTGCAAGGCTGAATAGACCCATAAACCCAACTGATAAATATTCGATTTTTACCAAATTTCATATCAACAACTGTTGATGAGTAGTCGAACTGTAGAAAGTAAATTTTAATAAAGTCCCAAAACATCCGACGTATAAGCCAGATCTACCGGGGCAGATGCAGCAGGCATACGTATAACATTGGCAACGAAATTTGACTTAACAAAAATATATCACACAATTCCTTTAATTCTATGTTGGTCATCCTAGAACCATTATTTTGGCATAAAAATGGCTTTTTCCTCACAATTTCCTAATACAGGGATGCCCATGACTCTTTGGGCCCATTCCAATCGACGAGGCTTGTCCGCAGGCAACATTCTTTGCGTCAATTGAATTTTGTACGGGAACAAATGCAAATCAATGCGAATAATCCGTTGTAAAGTGGACCGAGCCATGCCCAACTGCTGAGAACGGCGTTTTTGGGATGTTCTTCGATATCCTCGGCCGATCGCCTTGGTCGACTTTTATATGGCCTCTTCGGATTAGAAAGAGCCTTACCAGTCGAAAATGTTTCGTATAAACGCTTAATGGTGTTCTTAGAAGGCGCACTTCTCATATTTTTTAATGTTTTGAAAGCACGTTGAGTTTTCGCAATTGAATGTAAATTTCAACTATTTCGCGTGGGGTGTATTGGTTCATGGTAAAAATCTGCTTGGATTGACGCTTCAAACGCGGTATGTCATTAAGCGATGTGACATCTCTGTCAAAAGTTATGGCGTTGCCAGATGGGTCCGTCGAATATGGACAACCCTGTATATTTAATTTTGTTGTTCTCCGACTTTTATTTTAATTATCTAGCTAATAAATATAATTTATTTAATTTTAATATTGTACTTAATATGCTCTTAAGTGGGAATATTACTAAAGGTTCTTTATTTCCATATTTTGCATATTGCCGATGCAGAGAACTTTTGTAATATCCGCTTTCACCACATATCATTTTTTTTTTCAAACAAAAAACTTCCTAGATAAAAACAAATTGCCAACATGATATTCCCATTATTAGCAATTGTTACTTTTAAATCAAAAATTTATCAACCATTAATCGAATTGTTCGACAAACTTTTTGTTCTCTGACAGCTGATAATTAATTAATAAAAATTAATAATGCTAATGACACTTAATTATGCATTTGGAGGTTAACTAATAATACAACAACTAACTTGTGTTTCGACGTATGTGAATTGCAAAAATATAGAAAAAAAACCTGAAAACGATTCCCAAACAAAAAAAAAGATGTGAAAGAGAAAAACCCCAAATATATTCCCAAACATCAAAAAAAAAAATCCAAACTGAACTCAACTCATCAGCAATAAACCTACAATTTACAATGTATTATTTTCTTTTACAGTATTTATATATTTTTTATTACGTGAATAATTTGCTATATTGTTGTTGTTGTTGCTATCATAATGTTTATTTTTTTGTTGCTGCTGCTGCTGTCAGTGATTGTTGTTGATAATAAATTTTCCAATTCCCATTGTTGTTGCTGCTGCTGGCGTTATTTGTTTGAAATTGTGTTTTTATACCGTACACCACAAGGTGGTCAGGGTATTATGTATTTGTGCATTTGTTTGTAACAGGCAGAAGGAAACGAGATAGACCCATAGTTCCTTTTGATGATCTGCATAGAATCACATTCTGAATCGATTTATGCATGTCCGTCCGTCCGTCTGTTCATGTATTTTTGTAAACAAAGTACAGGTCGCATTTATTGCCCGATCCAGTTGAAATTTTGCACAGATCTTTTGTTTGACCCAAGGACAAACCCTATTGAAATTGGAGATAATCGGTCAAAATTTAGATATAGCTCCCATATATATCTTCGTCCGATTTTCCTTTTATTGTGCACCAAACGTGCAACAACAATATTTGGGGAAATATATCAAATACAGCTCAGAAATACATTTGTTAAATTTTATCGAGATCGGTTCAGATTTGGATATAGCTCCCATATATAACATCGTCCGATTTACCTTTTATTGTGCACCAAACGTCTAATATTTGTCCAAATGGGATGGAATTTGGCACTTACGACCGAATTGAGTCTAGAAGCTAGTGTGCTAAATTTGGTGAAGATCGGTTCAGATATAGCTATAACTTTCATATATATTATTCATCCGATTTGTTATATTTGTTACCCACAGCCGTAATATACACTCCGTAACAACGATATTCAGGGAAATATATCAAATACAGCTCAGAAATATCTTTGCAAAATTTTATCGAGATCGGTTCAGATTTGGATATAGCTCCCATATATATCTTTATCCGATTTCAAATTAATTGTGCACCAAATGGGCAATACAATTCCGAATTTAAAAGATACAAATGCTTCGGCATATTTAGTCCTTTGAACTTTAAATTATAATTATAATCATAGCGTGTATGATTGAATTCTCCCATAAAAACTTTTAATTGTTATGTGGAGCTCTACTTAATTAGCAAAGTGGTGTAGGGTATCATAAAGTCGGCCCCACCCGACTTTAAGACTTTCTTTACTGGTTTTATTATGTTTGTTGATGTATTAGGTGGTAGGTTTGTTGATATTGTTGTAATATTCGGAAGAGGGAGCACCCAAACGGTTGTCAAAATGTTTGTGACAGTTGGAAATAGTAATGTACGATATTATAGGAATTTTGAATTTGTGTTATTTGAATTTATTATGGGAAACTTGATTGGAACAGCCCAAAATAATATATAACAGAGACATTTACTCTCTGTAATGCTCTTTCATCCTCCCCCAAGAAAGAATTTCGTGTATCCAAAATAAGACTGTTTTGGGGATTCACAACACGACATATCTTTATGACCAGGCTAATATTGATTAATCTTTGTCAACGTTTTATTGATTCACATAAAAAAAAAAAAAAACAATTAAACATTACCTGTCATAAAAAGCACAGATCGATCATCAGATTCAAAGTACAAACAATTTGTTTAAAAATGTTTTTTTTTTTACTTTTCCATTTTCTCTCATTTGTTCTTATTTTCATAAAAAAAATAAAGTGAGATAATTGCATGTCAACAACTGAAATAAAAATTCTGTGAAAATCAAAATAAAATTCTGTGAATGACAATTAACACAATTTAAATTGCCCTCACGCACACATCTGATTACCAATTAATACATTTTTATATACTTCTTACACATACATTCTGTATATTGAAATAGGACAGTTAATAATACTGTACTGCAAGAGTTTTGGGGAGGTGCCCATTTTTATTTTCGCGGTAATATTCGGCATATATTCTGATGCCACGGTCGACTAATACGAGCGGAGAGCGACCATGGGCTGTTATGGCGGCCATCACCATGGCCTTGCCTTAAGTTCTGGTGGCCAACTGAAGGTGCACCTCTGAGGCAAGTAAACACGATCATTTTGTTTGTTTACAAACCGCTGGACAACGAATGTTTTCTCATCGGAGAAAACCAAATTCGGCATTTTACCACTTTCGACCAAGCGATGCAACTCTTTACCTCTCTTGAGTTTTCCAAATATAGGGAAATCACGAATAACTTTTTTTCTGGAAAATTCTCACCAAAATGCTTTTGTACGCTTTTAAACAATATAATGAGCTGCCACTGGAATAATTTTAATAGCTATCGGACGAGTGGTAAATGACAGCAGTCTGAAGTTGGTTGCAGTTTTTTCGTCTCAACCTGTATATTCTTGATCAGCATAAAATTCTATGCCGATTTGACGATGTCCGTCCGTCTGCGGAAATCACTCTAGCTTCCGAACAAATTGAAGTAGGTTGATAAAATGTAACTCTAATGTGTGTTTGGTCTGCAGGACTTTTGGTATTGAAGACGGGCTATATAGGTTCACGTCCCCCATATGACTGTACCTAAAATGTTCAAATTTCGTATTTGTACTTCGCAATAAGTACTATAACCTGTGACAGAAAATTGCGCATGCAGGACCACTTTTTCGCAAAGCCTCCATATAACGGTTCCTACCCATATTAAGCAATTTGATGATTTAACCTTCATTATTCACCGGAATTGTTTCAAATTTCGTATTTGAAGTTCTCCATGGGAAATGCAGGTCTACGTCTGCGTATAGGTCCCCTATAGCGGCACCTCCCTATATTGGGTATTTTGATGATTTGGCGAAATTGTTTAAATTACATATTTAAAGTACCTAATGGATACTACAGACTGTTTTCTAAAATTGTTTTTTGCAGTTCCACGTATTCTTGTAGGTCCCCTATAATGCTACCTTCCTATATTCGGTAGCTACATTATTAACCGGAATGTTTCAAATTTCTTATTTGAAGTTGCTAATTGAAAATCACCCATACAACGGCACCTCCCTCTATTCAGTATTTTGATGTTTGTGTTTGGGTACTACAAGCAGTGACAGAAAATTCACCAGAATTCCCCCATATAACGGTATCTCCTTCTATTCGGAATTTTAATGTTTGTGCGACACTATGCACCGGAATTGTTTCAAGTTTCGTATTTGAATATTGTAATGGCTTATGACAAAAATTGCTTGTTCAAATCCACGTTTTCATATAGAGCCCAATACAACGGTAACTCCCTATAATCTGTATTCTTAAGATTTTAACAGAATTGTTAACGGATTTTTTTAATTTCCAAATTCGTTCTTAATGGTAAGGAGGGTGTTCAAAGTTTGGTCCGGCCGAACTTACTGCTTTTTTACTTGTTTCTTTTCTTTTGGTAGCAAAACATCTTCCCGGTGGTATTTTTATAGTCAGAATCCTTTTTAGTACCCATAGAAAAAGTCAGCGGGACTTAAGTTCTTTCTTTATTAGTAGTCAAGTACTTTTTGTAACATTACGTATTGTTTCGTTGAGAACCTCTTAGTCTATACTAATTCTTTGGCACAGACATAAAATGTGACAGTTCTAGAACATCCTCATCGTCCACACTTAGTTCATTATAATTATACAATCGAAAAAAATTATAATAACAATCGAGAACAGAGCAGAGACGATTCGGATATCTCTGTAAATCCTGTTTCGTTTTAAGGCTTATACATTTAATAGAAGTTTTAAATACAACCGGATGACCACCGGTCAGAACTGGAGCTCCATGGTATAATTAGCACCTGGAAGCTAAACACTAATCTTAAGCAACTTAAATTGATTTAATACTATACATTTTCCATACATTTGAATAAATCCTCATTTCACTCCATAAAATGCCAGGTGTAATCGTGCAGAGTATCACATGATCGGTCATCCCGAACTTAAACAAATTTCAAACACAAATTATTCATTTTATTTTCCCATACATTGGCCATTTGGACTCCTTACCAAGTTCTTGGTAAAATTTTAAACTTAAAATCAAAATCACAATACATCAAATCCATTTATTTTCTAAATCGCGTTTTAAATGTGGAGCAAATGAAACTAAAAAAAAAAACAATTAAAAAAGCTGTAAGTTTGGCCGGGCCGAACATTGAATACCCTCCACCATTTGGAACGAATTTGGCAATTCTCAAAAACAATAAAATCCGTTAAAAATTCTTTTAAAATCTTAAAAATACCGTAACTTTTGTCATAACCCAACATACCAAAAATACAAAACAGCTTGAGAACAATATTATAAAAATATAATTTTACATCAATGGTTGAGAAACACTTATGTTCCACAAACATTTCTCAAATCTGTCCCTTGTTGACAAATTAGTTTTGATTTTTTGTGAAAATTGTCAGCAAGAAATTATTTTCTTTAGCAAAAAACAAAATCACGCGAATTTAGGACCCATTTCTAGACCGAACCCTTAAGGTATGGATGAATAATAAATCCGGGAATCTTGCACATAAATTATTCCAATCCCATTTCAGATTGGAAGCATCATAAAAGTTGAAGGAATTCAATAGATGTGTAGTCTTAGTGGAAGAGATGCAGAAGTTCAAACAAGGGAGAAGAAAGCGTCAGGGTATCAATGCCACATGAGGCAGTGACTACTGGGATGTCCATCAAAAAAAAAAAAATGTGAAAAATGATTTAAAATTAAAAAAAAAAAACATAATATTATACTATTTCAAAAATAAGCTTATTATAATATTATTTTTGTAAGCTTATTCTACAATCTCAAGTATAAGCTCATAAAAAAGGGTTCCGTTTCGATTATTCTATACTTGTTACACAAACATTTTTCAATGTTTTCTCAAGCTTAAGGCTTATGTTCATAAGTTTATTGTAATATTATTCTCAAGCCATTTTGGTATGTTGGGAAGCCATACAATATTCAAATGCGAAACTTAAAAAAAAAACCTTTATAATATAGATAAAATCATCACAATACGGAATATCGGGAGGTACCGTTATACGGGTGCTATACGAAGACGTAGCATCCATTACGAACATTAAATACCAAATTTACCGGTAAATAATGTCGCCAAAATCATCAAAATACCGAATATCGGAAGGTACCGTTATATGGGGCTATACGGAGACGTGGACCTGCACAGACAATTACCTGTCATAGGCTGTAGCATCCATTACGGTGAATGATGTCGCTAAAGTGATCAAAATACAGAATATCAAGAGGTACTGTTATATGGGGGCTATACGAAGACACAGACAAATTTTCTGTCTTAGGCTGTAGTATCCTGTACGAACTTCAAATACTAAATTTGAAACAATTCCGGTGAATAATGTCGATAAAATCATCAAAATACAGAATATCGGGAGGTACCGTTATATGGGGGCTATACCAAAACGTGGACCTACATGGCCCATTTTCAATACTAAAAGTCCTGCAGACATAACATACATTTCAGTAAAATTTTATCAATTTGCTTCAATTCGTTTGGAAGGTAGAGTGATTTCCACAGACGGACGGACATCGCTAAATCGACATAGAATTTTATGCTGATCAAGAATATATATATACTTTGTGGGGTCTAAAATGTATATTTCGAGGTGTTACAAACGGAATGACAAACTTAATATACCCTCCATACTATGGTGGAGGGTATAAAAGTAATCGCCACAATTTACGACAATTAATAATTACGTACGTTATGTACATACATACCTTACAGCATTGTCGTAAGTTCTACGTGATGTCGGTTCATTTAATTTCTCTCTTACGATCTGGTCTGCACTCTATAATCTAAAGAATGTTTCTGTTCAAAATTAATCGAATCACATATAAAATTTACACAAATATGGCAAAAAACATCTGAATTGCAATAATTACACATGCCCGCCTGTTTGCCTGCCTTAAGGTGATAGAGAATGTGCTGCAACGTGTTTCATGCGGAATTTTACCGAATACATTGGCTGGCTGGTTGCAATTTTGCTCAGGGAATTGCTTATCTGTGCAAAAACTTTTGAATTAAATTCCATCTTTAATGGGAACCTTTAAAGAAATTTTTTCGTTCGTTCGTTCGTTGTTTAAAAAAAAAGTAAAAATTAAAAGAAAAAGGTATCGAAATAATCACATAATAAATTAGTCTCAGATCTTGATTTTTTTGTTACTTACACGTTATGACGAGGGAGGGAGGGAGGTAATGGAATCAAACGGGGAATAATGAAAGTATAAATTTCCCGAAATGCTTGATATTATTGTGAACTGCTGTATATAATGAAAAGAATTAATTATTGGTTTGTTAGTTACTCAATTTGTTTAATAATAGTTTACAAATGTTAGAACATTTTTTAATACAACAAATTTATTCGAAAATTTTCTTGAATATTAAGCAATATAATAAATGTAGTTATTAGTATAGAGCACAACATGCTAAAATCAGTCGATGTCTTAAAGGGACCTTCATATCTAACCATTTTGTTGGAAAATTTTATGAAAACACCTTCAATATGGAATTGATTCGAAATATAACGTAATATTAACAACCGACGAATGTTTGAAGTTATTACAGATGGGTATACCCAGCAAAACTACCAATATCACATAATGAGTTTTCTATCCTATTTTTATACCCTCCACGCTATAATTTTTACATTTTTTTAAATTATATAGATTGAAAGCAAAAAATATCCGAGATAGCATCAAAGTTTTGAATAAGTATAGATTTGTTAGAATTGGTCACCTTTGGCACAAATTATGGCCTTCAATGTTGCTCTGCGGCATTTTAGCCCATTCCCGGCGAAGCGCTTGCTTGAGGTGATCGACACTTTGGTATTTTTTAGGGCCAATCTTGCTTTCCAAAATACACCAGACACATTAGTCCAACGGATTGGTATCCGGAAATTTTAGTGGCCATTGTGCGCTAGAAATGAAGCGAGGAACCTCGTTTTGTAACCATTCTTGGGTGGCGCGTGCTAAGTGCGATGGTACTGAGTCCTGTTGAAATGTCCAAGGTCTGCAGCCAAAATATTTGCATGCCCAAGGCTTTAATACACCCTCCAGAATATTTTCGCGATAATATTCGGCATTTATTATGGTGCCACGATCGATTAATACGAGGGGAGAGCGACCATCGGCTGTTATGGCGACCCACACTCTCACTATGGCCGGCGCTTGAGTTCTGTTGGCCAACCGAAGGTGCTCATTTTGAACTGACCTCTTTGACAAGTAGACACGATCATTTTGTTTGTTTACAAACTGCTGTACAACGAATGTTTCCTGATCGGAGAGTCTATTTTCTTTCTGTTGCGGTGCAACTTCTTGCACTTTTAGAATTTCGGGCTTTACCCCGATCTCATTTTTCAACATTTGCCGAATGACTATCCGAAATTTGATCAGTCTGCACAAGGACTGCGGAGTCAAGCAATTTTTTTAGATAACAGCTTCCGAATCGTCTTTTTGCAAAGCTCCAGCACTGTAGTCGACCCCGGCCTTACTCCGTAGACAAGCTTTCATTTGTTCTGTCAAAAATATTAGTTTTACATCCAATCAAGGTATATTGACTAAGTCACCCATAATAAACTTTAGTCCTGTTAATATACTGAAAAACCCGCCATACAGATTCAATTTTTGGTTTTGTACCTTTAATCATAATATTTCATAAAAATTGCAAGAGGATCATCTCTTGAAAAATTACATATTAACATACAATGTGTCCTGGAAAAAGGTCTATCCCCTTCCCTTCTCATTGCTTTTATATGACAATTTTTAATTTCACTTGAGTTATCCCAAAATGTACCCACAAACAAAATTAAATACCCACGTCGAAAATAATTGATAGCCATTGTTATAAGATAGACATGTATGTTTATATACGGTATTGTCTGTCCAATTATGACGCCACTTGCCTAACTAAATTTCAAACAATTACTTAAAACAAAAACGTTTTTTTAACTCTATTAAATTAGTCTATGGAAGTGCGGATAGTTCGAGCAATTTGTCAAATATTTTAGTAGTATTTTTTCAGACAACAAAAAAAAAGTACAACGAGCTTTGTCATCCATCATAGCGATTTAGACTGTTCCCAACGCTTGTTGGCGAAAAATAATTGTCATAGAAGTGTAATTACGTCATAGAGCTGGGCACACAAAAAACGTCCCGGAAACTAATGGTTTTTGCGGTTTCTATTTGAAGATTTTTAGTAAAGTATTTAAAAGAAAACACATATGAAAATATCGACATGATAGACTTTTTTTTATTTTAAAGATGGCCAACTCTTCAAGAAAAATGTATATTTCTATTTTATAAAAATCTCTATTTCGATGATGTATAATATGAGTATAAATATTGTTAAATAAAATACCAGTAAGGAAAGTCTTAAAGTCGGGCGGGGCCGATTTTATGATACCCTACACCACTTTGCTAATTTAGTAGAGCTCCGCATAACAATTAAAAGTTTTTATGGGAGAATTCAATCATACGCGCTATGATTATAATTATAATTTAAAGTTATGCCGAAGTATTTGTATGTTTTAAATTCGGACTTGTGTTGCCCATTTGGTGACAAATAATTTAAAATCGGATAAAAATATATATGGGAGCTATATCCAAATCTGAACCGATCTCGATAAAATTTGGCAAAGATATTTCTGAGCTGTATTTTACATATTTCCCTGAATATCGTTGTTGCGGAGTGCATATTACGGCTGTCGGTAACAAATATAACAAATCGGATGAACAGTATATATGGGAGCTACAGCTATATCTCAACTAATCTTCACCGAATTTGACATACTAGCTTCTAGACTCAATTCGGTCGATAGTGCCAAATTTCATCCCATTTTGGCAAATATTAGACGTTTGGTGCACAATCAAAGGTAAATCGGACGAAGTTATATATGGGAGCTATATCCAAATCTGAACCGATATCGATAAAATTTGGCAAATGTATTTCTGAGCTGTATTTGATATATTTCCCCAAATATTGTTGTTGCAGAGTGCATATTACGGCTGCGGAGGACAAAAATAACAAATCGGATGAACAATATATATGGGAGCTATAGCTATATCTGAAACGATTTCGATCAAATTTGGCACACTTATTTTCAGGCCTAATTTGGGTGTATATGCAAAATCCCATACAATTCGGGCTGATATTACACGTTTGGTGCACAATAAAAGGTAAATCGGACGAAGATATATATGGGAGCTATATCTAAATTTTAACCGATTATCTCCAATTTCAATAGGGTCCGTCCTTGGGCCAAACAAATGATCTGTGCAAAATTTCATCTGGATCGGATAATAAATGCGAACTGTATTTTGTTTACAAAAATACATGGACAGACGGACGGACGGACATGCATAAATCGACTCAGAATGTGATTCTATGCAGATCATCAAAAGGAACTATGGGTCTATCTCGTTTCCTTTTGCCTGTTACAAACAAATGCACAAAGACATAATACCCTGACCACCTTGTAGTGTAGGGTATAATTATTAAATTTCACACATGACTAGTAGCATTAATGTAAGGGAATTAAATAAGTATTTGTTGACTTTCAAACTTCCACCCACACTTTCCAAATTAATCCGAGTACAACTACTTTTCAAAATCTTGTTTTTTTCAGATTTTCATTCAAACATGCAGTAAATAATGTTTGCTGACGTCGTCCATCGTCCACAAACATTGTCGTTCTTACGTACTTAAAAGTGAATTTTTCATTTAAACTCGCTTCCGCTTTAGTTAATTTAGACAAATAATATCCATTTACAGTACTTAATTATTGTGATAAAACCGTCGCACAACAACAAAAAGTGCGCATATATGGTCTACAACTATTCTCACATTGTTACAGGTGTGACTCGTAAAATACGTAGCAAGGTTGCTTGAGAAACTTATATATTACTCATGTTTCCCTTTTTTCCGAAAAAAAAAAATAAAATGTTTACTTTTTACAACAAAAAGTCTTCAAAATCTATCATTTTGAAATTTACCAAGGAGAATATTAGTAAAACCAACCAAATCCAATATTACTGCTCAATACTATTTCAATATCGCCCATATTTAAACCCTAGAAACAGACAATGACCTCAAAATCTAATCACTATACCTTCACCCAAATCAAATCACTATTCACTTCACCCAACACTACATTTACACGCATATCCAAGACAATTTACAGCTCTTCAACCTAGCCTCCAAGAGTGATCAAAATTAGTACCATTTAGTAATTTATGAACATTATAGTACGCGTTTGGAAAACCACCACCAGATCTAAAGACTATATACCAACAGATCCCTCAATATCAAAATCCGCAATTTTAGCTCTATCCCTTTACGTAATACCAAATTTAGTATTTTTCGTACAATTACAGGGTGACATAAAAAACTGCAACAAAGTAATACGCCATAATTTTTTTTTAATTTAATTAAATGAAAGCATAATATGTCGAAAATAGCATCAAATTTTAGAATAAGTTTCCTTTGGTACGAATTATGGCCTTCAAACGGCAAATGAAGCCGTCACACGCTGCCCGAATGTTGATCTACGGTATTTTGATCCATTCCCGGCGAAGCGCTTGCTTGAGGTGATCGACGCTTTGGTATTTTTTAGTGCCAACTTTGCTTCCCAAAATACTCCAGACGCAACAAATCCAACGGATTGGTATCCGGAGATTTTGGTGGCTATTGTGCGCTGGAAATGAAGCGAGGAACCTTATTTTGAAACCATTCTTGGGTGGCGCGTGCTGAGTGCGATGATGCTGAGTCCTATTGGAATGTCCAAGGTCTGCGGCCAAAATGTTTGCGTGCCCAAGGCTTTAATGCACCCCCCAGAATATAATATTCGGCATTTATTCTGATGCTGTCGATTAATACGAGCGGAGAGCGACCATCGGCTGTTATGGCGGCTCACATCATCACCATGGCCTGCTCGCTCGAGTTCTGGTGGTCAACCGAAGGTGCACATTCTTAGCTGACAAGTAAACACGATCATTTTGCTTTTTTTCAAACTGCTGTACATCGAATGTTTTCACATCGGAGGAACCCAAATTCGGCAGTTCACCATTGTCGGCCAAGCGAAGCAACTCTTTAGCTCTTTTGAGTCTATTTTGTTTCTGCTGCGGTGTAAGTTCTTGCACTTTTTAGAATTTCAATGGTTTTATTCCGAGCTAATTTTTCTATATTTGCCGAATGTAATATTGCGACATGTTCAGCTCAAGAGCCATTTTTCGGTCACTGCGACGCAGATTTCGATCAAGTCGCTTCTTTACTCTTCGAACCATTTCTGCTAACGTTGCTGTTTTCTTCCGTCCACTTCCTTGACGTCGGGCTACTCTACCAGTATCACGGTAACGAGCGATGGTACGAAACTCAAAAGATTTGCTCTAACGATAGCCACTTGTGGTTTTCCAGTAAAATATAAAGAAATCACACTATCACGCTTGAATTCCATCACGAATAACTTTTTTTCTGGAAAATTCTCACCAAAATGCTTTTGTACTCTCGTAAATAATATTATGAGCTGTCACTGGAATAATTAAACAGCTGTCGGACGAGTGGCAGCAGTCTGAAGTTGGTTGCAGTTTTTTCATGGCACCCTGTATAGTACACGTTTTTAAAAACACCTCTATATCTTCATTCCATATGCCAACAGAGACCTCAATATCAAATTCGGGGATCCCAGCTCTATTCATTCACCCAATACCAAATTTCGTACCATTTAGTACTTTTCGTACAAATATAGAACGCATTTTCAAAATCACCTTTATATCTTAACCGAAGACACCAACAGTGTCATCAATGTAAAATTTCACGATTTCACCCAATACCAAATTTAGTACTTTTCGTACAATTATTGCATACAGTTTCAAAACCACCTCTATATATCTTAATTTCCGATACCAACAGAGACTTCAATATTAATTGTGGGATTCCAGTTCTTTTCCTTCACCCAATACCAAATTTAGTACCATTTAGTACTTTTCGTAAATATATAAGACGCATATTCTAACCACCGCCAAGTCTTAAACACAGATACCCTCTGCAATCCAATTATAAAATTTCAGAATTTTATCTCTATCCCTTCACCCAATACCAAACATGGTAATATTCAGTACAATTATAGTACACATTTCCGAAACTACCTCCATATGTTTAGGATACAAATTTCAGATTTCAAGCACTATCTATTCACCCAATACCAAATTGTACCAAATATAGTACTATTTAGTACTTTGTGTGCACATGTATTACACATTTCTAACACTACCTCTTTATCACAAACCTACCACCAACAGGGACCCCTATACCAAATTTTGAGATTTCAGCTTCATCCGTTTGCCCCAAACTAAACTGTTCTAAATTTAGTACCATTTAGTACAGTTCACACACTTAGCACATTTTTCCAAAACCAACTTCATATATCAAACTTATTTGCCTTGATTCTCATAACAAATTTTAAGTCTTTAGCTCTATTCCTTCCGGATGGCACAATTTTAGAAGTTTAGTACAATTTTAGGACTTTTTGTAATCTTAAAGTTCGAATTTTAAAAAAAACCATTGGTATATCTATCCTGCACTCCATCATTTGACGCATTTGTCCAATGCGTATTCAATTTTTAGTACTTTCGTACCCTAACAATTTGTGCAAAATTTGTACCTCGAAGTATATATATCCCCAACAAAGTATATTCTTGATCAGCATGAAATTCTATGTCGATTTTGCGATGTCCGTTCGTCTGTGGAAATCACTCTAGTTTCCGAACGAAATGAAGTAGATCGATATAATTTTACTCAAATGTATACTATGTCTGCAGAACTTTTGGTATTGAAAATGGGCCATGTAGGTGCACGTTTTGTTATAGCCCCCATATAATGGTACCTCCCTATTTTCGGTATTATGGCGATTTAAGTATGGTGTCAAATTTAGTATTTGGTGTTCGTAATGGATACTACAGCCTAAGACAGAAATTGTCTCTGCAGGTCCTGCTCTTCGTATAGCCCCTATGTAGCGGTACCTCCCGATTTTGCGTGTTTTTATGATTTTAGCGACATTATTCACCTGAATTGTTTCAAATTTGTTATTTGAAGTTCGTAATTGATACCACAGCCTAAGACAGAAAATTGTCTCTACAGGTCCACGTCTTCGTATAGCCCCCATATAACGATACCTCCCTATTTTCGGTATTTTGATGATTTAGCGATATTATTCTCCGGAATTGCTTCAAATTTGGTGTTTGAAGTTCGTAATGGATACTACAGTCTAAGACAGAAAATTGTTTGTGCATGTCCACTTCTCCGAATAGCACCCATATAACGGTACCTCCTGATATTCTGTGTTTTTATGATTTTAGCGACATTATTCACCGGAATTGTATAAAATTTGATATTTTAAGTTTGAAATGGATACTACAGCCTATGACAGAAAATTGTATGTGCAGGTCCACGTCTTCGTATAGCCCCCAATAACGGTTCTTCCCGATATTTGGCTAGCGTTATTCACCAATTTTTTTTTAAGTTTCGCATTTCAAAATTACAAAATTTGGCTATGCAGCTCCACGTCGTCGTATATTATATATTCGCTTTTAATAGAATTTTTAACGGATTTTTTTGAAAATTGCCAGATTCGTTCCAAATGGTGGAGGTTTTCAAAGTTCGGCCCGGCCGAACTTATAGCTTTTTTATATGTTTTTTAATAAATATTTTTAATTAGTGCTAAGTAATTCGAATATATTTGGGCTATCTGTAGCAGTATATATGTTTGCTTGTTGTCCATTACGTTTGCTGGTATTTAACTCAAATGTTTTTGCGGGCCACCAGAAACAACTGAGAATGCAACTCAGCTGTTTTTTTGGATTTGTTTAATTCGTTGATTTTGATGAGACAATGTCAAGTTTAAATGTACTTTTGCTACATTTGTTGTATTACTTATTACTTTTATGTGATTTAGGAAATTATGCAAGTTGAACCAAAATAAAGATTAAACTCTGGAGTCTGAATTATCTCTTTTTGACCAAAACCAAGCTGATATAATTATAATTGTATTAATTATTAAAATTTTATCTGATTTTTAACTAAATAGATATATACAAGATCCGATAGAACATTTTTGATAATTCTTGAAAGTTATTCAATCAAAGTTTTTCTTAAAAGTGGGAACAGTTGAGGTAACTTTTTAATATTGGAATACTCCCAGATTTCAGTCCTCATAAAGTCTCTCGCCCAGATTCCTTTTATATTTGGAATTCGAAAAATGTTTGGTCACTGAAATATGATAAAATCATTTTCCACCAAAACAAGCTTCAAATCCCTTTATCCCATTTCAATAGTTTTTATCCTTTTCAACAAATTCGTTCAGAATATTTTTCAATTGTACAATTTTTCCACTAAACAATAACAATGAAATTAAATATTTTTTTTTGTTGAGCAACGTAAATGAATAGCATGTTTATAGGCGCCAGCACAAGGTAAAAACTAAAATGAAATACTACTGTCAGCTACAAAATAAAAAAACAACAACAACTACCACTATAACCACAAGCTACAGCACTTTTGTAAATTACATGGTTTTTAATTAAGAAACGTGTTATAAAATGCTGTGAAAAAAATCTGAAATAAAATAATCACTGGTTCGTCCAAAACGTCAGCAACACCGTGCATGATGGGATGTGAACAGTAGCTTGCAGATCCGTAAAGAGAAAATCTTTAACAATAGTCTATTTTTTCGTTGTGTTGGAAATTTTTTTATTGTTATTTTTGAATTTTCTGATGGGTTCTATTGTTTTTGTTTACCCCACACAGGTAGGGATAAACGAATAGATGAGTCGTTTGTATGAAGTCACTTTCAATTAAAGGCAAATGCAATTCATTTCTTATTTTCTCTCACTTAAACTGAAACAAAATTTTGAATGCTAAAAAGAAAAGGAAGTTTTTAAAGTGTATGATCTTTTTTTAAGGATATATACATGTTGAGATGAAAAAACTACAACCAACTTCAGAATGCTATAATTTCTAAGCAATTCGTCCGATAGCTGTTAAAATTATTCCAGTGACAGCTCATTATATTGTTTACAAGAGTACAAAAGCATTTTGGTGAGAATTTTCCAGAAATTCAAGCGTGATAGTGTGATTTCTGTATATTTGGCTGGAAAACCACAAGTGGTTATCGTTAGAGCACTCCAGCATTTAAATGTGAATAAATCTTTTGTGTCTCGGACCATCGCTCGTTACCGTGATACTGGTAGCGTAGCTCGACGTTAAGAAAGTGGACGGAAGAAAACAGCAACATCAGCAGAAATTATTCGAAAAGTAAAGAAACGACTAGAACGAAACCCGCGTGGCAGTGGCCAAAAAATGACTCGTGAGCTGAACATATCGCAATATTCCATTCGGCAAATATTAAAAAATGAGCTCGGGGTAAAGTCATTGAAATTCCAAAAAGTGCAAGAAAATAGACTCAAAAGATCTAACGAGTTGCTTCGCTTGGCCAAATGTGGTAAACTGCCGAATTTGGTTTTCTCCGTATATACTTCGAAGACATTATTAGGTCACCATGTTTAGAAGACTTTCTCTAGGCCTTTCATAAATATAAGTCCTTTGATAAGTCATCGGTATGTAGGAGGTCTTCTGTAGGTCGTATGGATATAGAACGCTATTCATGGACTTATCATAATAAGATTTTATACATACATAGGTCTTCTATAGAGAAAGTCTTTTGGTTGGCCTTCTTCGTGTAGAACACCTTCGTTTATTTCCGATGCATAGAAGACCATCTGTAGGTCTTCAGAATATAGAACCCCTTTGATAACGTTTTCTCCTTTACAAAATAGTTCCCAATACATTTTTTATGAAACTCTATTTGTTTTCCTTCTCACTTCTCAAGTGCATTCCCTCAAAACATTAACTTTGATTACTCTACTCAAATCTAATTTTTCTTATATTAAAAAAATATATATTTTTTAGCACCTGTTTCGACAAGAGAATTGCCCCTTTAAAATCAGTGGGATGTCATTCTTCACAGCTGATCAATTTTTTTCTCAAACAATTTGTATTTTAAGATGATATTGTTTAAACTCAGTGCTGTCTGGGAATATTTCATTCCATTTCTATTGGGCAAATCTGAACTACAACATTGTTGTGAAGACAATACCTTTGATTGTTTTGTGAGTATTTTGAACTGAGATTGATGTAAATTGTCTAAAAATGTCAGAGAAGCTAAAATTATTCAGAATTTTGAGTTTGAGTAAAACCAAAATAATTATTTATGAATTGCTAATTAAATTCTTTTGAAAAGAGTAATAACCGGTAGCGGCAGGCGTTTGAATTATGTGGAACAGTAAACTTGAAAAAAATTGATTAGAATTTGCCACACGTTTTGTGAGACAGCATGTGTTCAACGCTAAAAGTATCCCAAATAGCTAATTTAGACTGGAGAAAGCTATAAAATCCGGCTCTATCGATTGTAAGAACTATGATCACCTTAACACAAAAAATATTAATTGATAAAAATATTGAAAGTGTATCCAGGTTTTACGAATAGCCTTCATATAAAGTTGTTGAAATTAAATAATTAAATACTCTACAGACTCAGAAAAAACAGTAAAGAAAGTCTTAAAGTCGGGCGGGGCCGTCTTTATGATACCCAACACCACTTTGCTAATTTAGTAGAGCTCCACATAACAATTAAAAGTTTTTATGGGAGAATTCAATCATACACGCTATGATTATAATTATAATTTAAAGTTTAAAGGACTAAATATGCCGAAGCATTTGTATCTTTTAAATTAGGACTTGTATTGCCCATTTGGCGCACAATTAATTTGGAATCGGATAAAGATATATATGGGAGCTATATCCAAATCGGAACCGATCTCGATAAAATTTGGCAAAGATATTTCTGAGCTGTATTTGAATATCGTTGTTACGGAGTGCATATTACGGCTGTGGGTAACAAATATAACAAATCGGATGAACAATATATATGGGAGCTATAGCTGAGCCGATCTTCACTTAATATGACATACAAGCTTCTAGACTCAATTCGGTAGTAAGTGCCAGATTCCATCCCATTTGGGCAAATATTAGACGTTTGGTGCACAATAAAAGGTAAATCGGACGAAGTTATGTATGGGAGATAGATACAAATCCGAACCGATCTCCGATCGATAAAATTTTTAAAATGTATTTCTGAGCTGTATTTGTTGTTACAGAGTGCATATTACGGATGCAGAGGACAAAAATAACAAATCGGATGAGCAATATATATGGGAGCTATAGCTTTATCTGAACCGATTTCGATCAAATTTGGCATACTTTTTTCAGGCCTAATTTGGGTGTATATGCAAAATTCCATACAATTCGGGCTGATATTACACGTTTTGGTGCACAATAAAAGGCAAATCGGACGAAGATATATATGGGAGCTATATCTATATTTTGACCGATTATCTCCAATTTCAATAGGGTTCGTCCTTGGGCCAAACAAATGATTTGTGCAAAATTTCACCTGGATAGGGCAATAAATGCGAACTGTACTTTGTTTTCAAAAATACATGGACAGATGGACGGACATGCATAAATCGACTCAGAATGTGATTCTATGCAGATCATCAAATGGAACTAAGTGTCGATCTCGTTTCCTTTTGCCTGTTACAAACAAATGCACAAAGACAAACAAAGGCCAAGAATTACGTTTCAACGTAAATGCAAATAACTTATTTATTTTCGATAAGACATACGCATTGCATTTCCTGTCTAATGACAACGAAAAAATTCAATGGAAAATATTTCGAAAAGCGTTGTGGTGTAGGGTATAAACAGTAAAATGCGTTGATTTTTAAAACTAGAGCATATATAAGTATTAAATACACAAATTCATCGTCTATGTATGCTTCTTACTAATCTTTTAGGATTACATTCCGTTATTTTTCCCATTCCGTTGACAATGCATTCTTAAGCGATTTATTCATGACTGATGTGTTCCATGAGTCTAGGCACTTCATTATTTTTTATAATGATATATGTTACTTTGCTCCTTGGCCAAATAGGATGTGTGATTAGGCCTAATTGCTTCAGATTGTTTTGTAAAATTTTCAAATATAAATAGTTTTTCCATTGTATTTTCCATAAATACAATACACGATACACCGTGTTTTACTATTATAATTGGGTTTTCTATATTCCCATACTCGATTTAAGTCCCAAAATAAATTTGGCTTTTCCAAATATTTTTTTTGTAAAACTGAAATTTATCTCTTTGCTGACATCGTGGAAATTCTGACACTAAAACCAGGCAGTACTCCATTCGCCTGTTATCTGTTAATTTTTCCCGAGTTCGATAATTATAAATGTGGCTTTTCTATTTTTGTATTTATAGACAATGGTCGCCTCAAATGAGCCGTCGAAGGCTCAGGACCAGATTTGCGCAACAGAAACGCCCACACCATTAACATGGCGAGAAAAAATGCAAAAGGTAATCAAAAATATAACAGTGGAACCCATTGTGGCAGCCTATATTATGCCAAGCGTGTTATCCAATTTGGCAACGCAAAATTTGAATTTAGAAAAGGCGTGTCGGGTCAACATGAACTACGGCGACGAGGTGTGTGATGCCCTGACAAGAAGAGAAACAACAAATTATACGATGTAAGTAAACCCGTTTTCGGTGCTCATTTTATTTCAAAAATGAAAACATGCTCTTGACTTTGCAGGGAAGAAGAAACCATTCAAAAAATGGTTGCCCATATGGTGGCCTGGAAAACTGTGATACAATCCCTGTTCCCGTGTCTGTTAATTCTTTTCTGGGGTTCATGGAGCGATCGTCATCATCGTCGGAAACCCTGTATCCTTATACCGATTGTGGGTGAATTTTTGGGAACCGTAGGTCTCATATTGTGTGTTTATTTCAAAGAGACGCCAATGGAGGTGGCGGGTTTGACAGAGGCCATATTTCCATCGCTGAGTGGTGGCTGGTTTGTCATGCTAATGGGTGTGTTTAGTTATATTGCCGATATAACAACGGAAGAGGAACGTACGCTGCGTATTGGTATATTGAATGTATGTTTTTCGGTTGGTGTGCCAATTGGAACAGCTCTCAGCGGAGTACTATTGAAGTGAGTTGGGGAGGTTATAATGACATTGTACTTACTAATAATAATTTGTTTCAGGAAAATTGGCTTCTATGGTGTTTTCTCCATTTCGGCTAGTTTATATGTGGTCTCGTTGTTTTATGGTTTCTTCTTTTTACCCGAGCCCCGCCCACGTTGCATACAACCTGAAAGTAAACATAAACCGAGAAACCTCTTGGCTGATTTCTTCGATAAAGAACATGTGGTTGAGACCTTCCGTGTAGCGTTTAAGAAAGGCGAAAACAAGAGAAGGGCCCGTGTTATTTTACTAATGATTGTTGTTATGGTTGTCATTGGACCAATTTATGGTAAGTTTTTGGAGATAGGATTTTTGAGGATTTTCAGTGAAAAAAATTTTGCATGTTTTAGGTGAAATGAATGTCATGTACCTGTTCACCCGTTATCGTTTCAATTGGAATGAAGTTGATTTTAGTGTTTTCAACACGTTTGCTGTTGTAACTGGTCTTGTAGGTAAGTGAATTGTAGAATAAACAAGTTTATATCCACGTAAGCGACCCACTGTATATATTCTTGTTAGACTTTTCGTTTAGATTGTTTATGGAATCTCCTATCAGAGATGCTTCTAGCTTCAATTCTTTTCTATCTTTTGAACTGTTATCTCTCTTGTCCCTTTGTCCAGAATTTAAATGCGCTCCTGTCCAATATAAATATTTAACAAATCAGAAGGCGATGGATCCACTGTAAAATGCGTTCCATCTATCTTAGTGATCCAGTCGAAATAAGCTTTTCACTTTCATTTATTGCACATTAAAAATTAGTTATTTGAAAAATTGTAAGGAAATTCAAGTACTTTTTTCTTTATTGAATCGCTTTATATTAACTTGCTGAACCCGGTGCGCTTCGCTACCCCTTTTGATTTTATATGCATTCAAAATTTTAGAAAAGCAGTAACATGACATACGTACACGAAGGGTTTGTCCTTCGGATTTATTTATTTCATAGCAAATACCAAGTGTACAGTAAACTGCAATCTTTTGAAGTTGAGTGGCATTTCTATTGCAATTAGTGAATTCGAGATAGCAACATACTTCGAAACATACTTGTTGTGTTGTTTTTTAGTGTTAGCCTAAGGCGTTGTGGGTCACTGGTTCTTATTAAAATCATATCCCAATCTGATCCGATTTAAATAAAATTTTAAAAAAATTACTTTTACACCAAATTCCGCCACACCTTTCATATTTCATTGAAATTGGTGCGTCAAATATGTGAAATCGGCCGATAGTATATATATGGGAGCTATATCCAAATCTTAACTAATTTCCAATTAATTTGTCACATTTATTATTGTAACCAAATTCCGCACACATTCTGAATTTCATTGGTATCGGTCATATATATCATGTTTGGTGCATAACATGTGTGAAATCGCCGAAATATATATGTTAGATATATCCAAACCTCAACTGATTTTAATATAATTTGGCAATTTTTTCTGGTGCCAGATTTTGTCTCTCTCGCTTTGGGTGCATCAAATATGTGAAATCGGCTGAGTATATATATGGGAGCTATAATCGAATCTGAGCGTATTGAATATAATTTGTCAAATTTATTTTTGTACCAAATTTAGCCACTCATGCCGAATTTCATTGGAATCGGAAATACGTATCGTGATTTGTGCATCAAATATGCGAAATAGGCGGAAAATATATATGGGAGCTATATCTAAATCTGAGCCGATTTTAATATAATTTGACTAATTTATTTTCTAATCAAAATCCCGTTACATATTCCAAATTTCTTTGGAATAGAACATACATATCGTGTATGGTGCATAAAATACATGAAATCGGTCGAAAATATATATGAGAGCTATATCCAAATCTGAACCGATTTTAATATAATTTAACAAATGTATATTTGTTTTAATTTCCGCTACACATTCCAAATTTCTTTGAAATTAGAGATACATATCGTGCTTGGTCCACCAAATACATGAAATCGGCCGAAAATGTATATGGGAGCTATATCCAAATCTGAACCGATTTCAATATAATTTGAAAAAATTATTTCCGGATTAAATCCCTTCACACATTCCAAATTTCATTGGAATCGAACATTCATATTGTGTTTGAGGCATCAAATGAACGAAATCGGTCGAAAATATATATGGGAGCTATATCCAAATCTGAACCGATTACAATATAATTTGGCAAACTTATTTTTGTTCCAAATTCCGTTACGTATTCCAAATTTGGAGACTGTATCTTCAACCAATCAATAGATATGTGCATATAAAATCTGAATTTTTGGGAGGTACCTCCGATTCTGATGCTATATCTCCAGTTCCAAGTGGAAATTCAAAAATGTATATAGCTTATGTTACTTTCAGGCGATGTTGCAGTATATATGGAAATTTTCAGGAAAATCTATTGAGCGGTTTTCGAGTCCATAAATTACAAACAAACAAACATACAAACATTTTCCTCTTTTATAGATATAGATTTTATATAATATATTTCATTATTTGGTGTGAAAATTATGGGCAAGGCGAATGGGTTTTCGACAAGGGAACCTTCGGGCTATAATTGTCCAAGTGAAAAACATTAGTTTTAATTTTACTATTCACTGTTTGTCGCTGATCAAGCTTAGTTTCCCCTATTTCCATGAAATACATTTGAAGAAATATTTTTGTGCGTCCTCTAACGGTAGAAAATAGTCAATGATGATTTTGACATTGGATAGGGACAGTCGAGGACAATATTCATATGAATCAAGAATTTAGATTTTGATTTGATTTTTTTTAATGTTGGTATGAATCCGTTTTCTTAAAAATTTCGCATCCAAACGAAGTCATTTGAAAACACGTGTTGTATTGGTGAGTGTTGGAAAGAAAATGACATGACATCGGTGGTACACGAAGCATGGTTTTCGTGGTGTGAACAATTGTCGTAATTTTACGCTTATACCATTAAATTTCAATCCTATAGGGTCTCAAGTGAATTTTGAAGTACTTGGATGGACGCTACAGTCTACTGAATATTAGTTATAAAATGCTTTACAATCAAACCACCGTTCGAAACATGTATTCTTATGCCTTGTCATT
Source organism: Musca domestica (assembly GCF_030504385.1). Classification (NCBI taxonomy): domain Eukaryota; kingdom Metazoa; phylum Arthropoda; class Insecta; order Diptera; family Muscidae; genus Musca; species Musca domestica. The sequence continues at coordinate 7,195,488 of NW_026712334.1, read as the reverse complement.
TTGTCGATTTTGAGACGGTTAGTTAATTCGATTCACCTCTTTTTCCGTCTGTTCGGGTTGCACATACTTACTTGCCTGATCATACTTATACTGCGCTGTTGTCGAGAAGTTTATTAATCATCCATATTCAATTGAAATGTTATGATCCATTTTTTTAAAGATAGAATTTTTTCAGATATTTGATAGATTCTATGAAATATGGCGATATTTGAAAGATCTGTTTCGGTTCTAAAAACTTTGTTCTTTCTCTCTTGCAGGTGTCCTTTTCTGTGTTGGCATACTTTCGCATAAGCTGAAGCTTGATGATGCTCTCATTGGAGTGCTTTCAAGTACATCGAAGATCTTGTCGGGATTTGTTTATGCCTTTGCCACCTTACCATGGCATATGTATGTGGGAGCTATTGTGGAAATATTCAATGGAACTTCATTCATAGCAATGCGTTCAATGGCCACCAAATTGGTGTCCAAAGATGAACTGGGTAAGGTGAATTCTCTGTTTGGTGTTGCTGAAGCTCTTATGCCGGTGGTGTATGCTCCCATGTATAGCACCCTATATGCGGCGACAATTAAGGTATTCCCAGGAGCTTTCTATATACTCGGCGGTGCAATCACCATATTGGCTGTGATAATATTTTTGTAAGTATTAAAGAATGGAAATATAACTGAACATTTATAAATAATTATGTGTTTGTGTATACAGATGGATGTTCAACTTCCAACGCCAACAGCTGCGCAAACAAAAATCCCTGGACACCGCCGAGGCTTGTAAGCTTCCAGCGAATAGCAAAGATCCTAATGGTAATATTAGTACCATTGATGCCATTGCCTTGGCCTCGGAGGCCAAGGGTCATTTGAATGGCATAGTTAGCAATGTTTTGCACGAACATATCTGTGATCACAGTTGTCTAACCGAGGGCAGCACCTGTCAAAACGGTGGCGTGGACAATAAGGCATTTATGCCCGATGTTGTGGAGAGTGCCGCCGATGCCAAGTCGGAAAATAATACGCATTTATAAATAAGCAAACAAAACAAAATTAGCCAATAGTGTATTCTTAGTATATAAACAAAAAATTACAACATTTTTAACGACACAAGTTCACGAGTCCAATAATGAAAAAATGAGTGATATAAGTATTGTTTATATATACATTCGTTTATATATAAATATTCCGGGTATTGCTGTGCTTTATAACACAATGTGATTTGAATATAAAATAATGTTTTTTTCCTAATTTTAATTAAAAATTGTATGAACGCATCTATAGAGAATAAGAACATTACTTTTGTGTAGAGAACAGGTTCGTATTTTTTGTAATAAATTCCAATATTTTCCAAAGTCACTTCTCTAAAGCAGCTATTTTTCGCTGAACCCCTAATGTTTTATGTCCCATTATTGTTTATGTTTAATATTTTAGGTTAGGAATTGTTAAATCACGTCTCTACGTTATACATAAATAAAATAAATTCTAAGAAATCGATCTAAAGAAATAAAAATTGTAATTAAACATATAAAAAAACTAAATTATGAATTATTCATCAACGGTCAGCCAATAACCTTTCAGTTAGCACAAGCCTTAAAAATGCTTAAATCGGCTGGCTGTTAAATCATTCTTGGACCTATACGACCCATTTACAGTACAAAAAGTTCATATGGACCTGAAATAATTGTGAGTTAATTTTTTCCACCAGCAGCCGGAGCAATCTAAGCTAAAGACAAAATGCTTCATATCTTTCTAACTACAGAACTGTTATTCAAGTTTGTTACGTACAATTAAAAGAATTGAATTTTGAATTACTTAATTAGTCTAACAACAAATCTATGGGAAAGAGTATTTTTCAATAACATTCTCATTGGAGTCTCTCTATTCTCAATTCGTGGATTCGCGTTCTTAATGTTTATGTTTTATTTGATACAAACAGTGTTGCCATTAGTTCTCAATTTTAAAACATGATGACTTTTGAAAAAATCAGTACTGGCAACACTGTATTATACAAACAAATGTTGAGCAATAACACCAGCTATGCTCTTTCCCCATTGCTAAGAGAATAAGTTGATAAAATATAAGAAGTGAAAATTGTGTGAAAAAATAAAAATCTTCTCTTTTTTATACATAGAATATCCAGTAGTTTCCGTCAAATAGTTTGATTGAAATGAAGAAATTTTACGTGATATTTATGAGGTGAAATATTTAAAAGTTTATGAGACGTGTTTCATACTGAGTTACAAACAATAAATGGTCACATGCTGGCGTTAAAACAAATATGTATATAATCAGTGGGAATCTGTGAGAAGTGACGTTTTAATTGGCCTCTCAAAATAATGGGAAATGTTAGAAGAAAAATTTTGAAAGAGGTGGCGTCTTAAAAAGCTGTGAAATAAATAAGAAAAATAAATTTTAATTTAAAAAAAAACTTGAAATTGTGTATTTTTAATTAGGGAAAATCGCGTAAAATGTTACAATTTAAAGTTAAAATTCCATATAAAAATTAGAATGCCCAAGTGCCATTAAGTAGGAAGACCAATATACACAGCAGAATAGAAATCTATAACGAAGATAAAACGATGAAATTATAAACAATACCGTAAAAATGTGTCTTATATCATGAAAACACAGAGTCTTCGGAGTAGAGCTAACCAGACAATTTTTTGCCAGTGGAATTGAAACCTGTTAAAAACTCCACATATGGAAAATGTGACAATATCCATCAAAATACCGAATATCTATGCGAAAATTCTGACTTATTTACAAAAGCTTCTGCCAGAGGGATAAGTACAGGATGAGATAAAAAAACTGCTACAAAGCCAACGCCATAATTTTTACATTTTTTTTATTGAATAAAGCAAAAATGTCGGAAATAGCATAGCATTTTAGAATAAGCTTAGATTTGTTCGAATTGGCCACCTTTGGCACGAATTATTGCCTTCAAATGGCCAATGAAACCGTCACACTCTGCCTGAAAGTTGCTCTGCGGTATTTTGGCCCATTCCTGGCGAAGCGCTTGCTTGAGGTGATCAACACTTTGGTATTTTTTAGTGCCAACCTTGCTTCCTAAAATACTACAGAGACAATAGTATCCGGAGATTTTGGTGGCCATTGCGAGCTGGAAATGAAGCGAGGAACATCATTTAGTAACCATTTTTGGGTGGCGCGTGTTGAGTGCGATGGTGCTGAGTCCTGTTGGAATGTCCAAGGTCTGCGGCCAAAATGTTTGCGTGCCCAAGGCTTTAATACACCCTCCAGAATATTTTCGCGATAATATTCGGCATTTATTCTGATGCCACGGTGGATTAATAAAAGCGGAGAGCGACCATCGGTTGTTATGTCGGTCCACACCATCACCATGACCGACGCTTGAGTTCTGATGGCCACCCGAAGGTGCACATTTTCAGTTGACCTCTTTGGCAAGTAAACACGATCATTTTCTCGGCCGATCGCCTTGGTCGACTTTTATATGGCCTCTTCGGATTAGAAGTCGAAATTTTTTCGTATAAACGCTTCATGATGTTCTTAGAAGGCGCACTTCTCACATTTTTTAATGTTTGAAAAGCACGTTGAGTTTTCACAATTGACTTGAATGTAAATTTCAAAAATTTCAGAGCGCTCGCGTGGCGTGTATTGGTTCATGGTAAAAATCTGCTTGGACTGACGCTTCAAACGCAGTATGTCATTAAGCGATGTGACATGTCTGTCAAAAGTTATGGCGTTGCCAGATGGGTCCGTCGAATATGGGCAACCCTGTACGATTTAAACAATGTAATGAGATGTCACTGGAATAATTTTAACAGCTGTCGGACGATTGACATAGAAATTACAGCAGTCTGAATTTGGTTGCAGTTTTTTCATTAAGTTCCTGTATATATCAAGAGTTTAATTTATCGACTTTCATAGAAAATTATGGCTAAAATCATTGAAATGCCTTATATAGGGAGGAATCGGTATTGGGGGATATATATGTGAAATAGATTTTCTGCTAGGGAAATTAATTTTGGTTTTGAACTTCACATATCGTATTCCAGACCATTTTTTGAAAAAAAAAAAAAATACGAATCATTAACGCTTTGCTCATAATTGTTGTCATGCCTAATTCACTGAAGAAATATTTTTTGTTTTCATGGAGTTATATCCGAATTTTAAACTATTACATTATAAAGTGTGGCTAAAACCGTCAAAATACCGAATATGGGGGGCTATACGAAAACGTTGACCTATATATCTCATCTTAAAACTTGACCTGACTGGAGACAAAATACAACTCTATGCAAAATTTTAGCTTCCTTTTACATGACGTATGAACTCTAGCGTGACCAAAACAGACGGACGGACATGGCTAAATTGACTTAGAATTTTACACTGATCAAGAATATATATAGTTCGATCAGTTACAAATTATAAAAATTTATAACTTTAATTTGGGATATATAAGATATTTCCCACTTACAATCCAAATTGTGAAAAATTGTCCATTTTATACAGTGGGGGAGTGACCAAAGGAGTTTAAATTTGAACATCGTATCAGGCCTGTTCTTCAAAAGAGGTCGAAAAATTGACAGTTATTTTTGTACTAGTTTGCAGATTTCGTCATGCAATCAGTTGCAACTCTTCTTCTTTTTTTGAGTATCCGGTGATTTGTGTTTTTTTTGCAGAACGTAATTGTAAAATCAGAATATATTGCTTTTTGACTTTTTAATGAAAAAAAAAAAACAGTTTTTTTTTGTGGCGGAAAATTGTTTTGTTTTTGTAAATTAGCTGATTGTTTCGAGTTTTTGTAGGGTTTTCATCTGTTTACTTATCATAATTTTCTTGCAAAAGAAAATAAAACAACCTTAGTCCCTCAAAAAGTAGTTGCTGGGCAATTCCCGCAGGAAAAGTATGAGGGCAGAACTATGTGGATTAGTATTTATAGTCTAAAGCTGTAGTTATGTCTGTAATTTAAAATGATTAATGCGTTATTTACTTTTTGCAAATGTAATTTATATCATTTATTTAAACTCTGTAAATTAAAGAATTATCCTTTAACAGCTCCAAATCAGTTACAACGCCGCCCAAGCAGCAGTCGTGGCCGAGTGGTTAAGGCGTCTGACTCGAAATCAGATTCCCTCTGGGAGCGTAGGTTCGAATCCTACCGGCTGCGGAACATTGTATTTTTTGCGGTCGATTCACTTTGATTTTTTGTAAAATATATAGAGATTAAAAAATAGAATTAATAATACAACAGCAACAAGTATACAACAATATTTAGATAAGAGATCAATTTCCTTAGAATTAACAAATGGCAGGAGCTCAATTATTGGTGCTTTCTAATGTGAAATGCACATGTATAAAGCTATATACAAAATATTGAAAACCCTTACATTCTACAATTTTATTGTGTGAAAACGATTTGTATTTTAAGTCATCCGTTTTTTCGGGTTTTGATAAAAATCCTTTATCTTGATCAATTTTTATACCCTACACCATACTATGGAGGGTATATTAACTTTGTCATTCCGCTCGAAATACTCATGTCAGACCCAACAAAGTATATATATTCTTGATCAGCGTAAAATTCCAATTCAAATTAGCCATGTTTTGTTTCAGACGCCTATTTGAAGTCCGTAATGGATGCTGCAGCCTATGGCAGAAAATTGTCTATGCTGGTGCAGGTCTTCGCACAGCTCCGATATAATGCTACCTCCCTATATACGATATTTTGATGATTTTAGCTACATTATTCACCGTTTACTTCAAGTTTCGAATTTGAATATGGTAATGACTTATGACAAACAATGAACATGTAGGTCCACGTCGTATAGACACCAATATTACGGCTATATTCGGTATTTTTAAAATTTTAATAGAATTTTTTAAGGATTTTATTTCCAAATTCGTTCCAAATGGTGGAGGGTATTCAAAGTTCAAACCTACTGCTTTTTGACTTGTTTAATTTATTGTTTTATTTTTCCAATATTCCACAATGGTTAATTGATTCACCGGGGGGATATTGAATATGTCAAAATTTCTTGTTTAATTGTTCTTACAAACAAACCGGCGGAGATATTTTACTATTTTCAGTAGCAGATATTCTCCAGATTGTGCAATTAATAATTTAGAAGTGTTGCAAAAAAATTAATCTAACAAAACAGTGTCAACTAGCTCAAATTATTATATTATTTCAAAAACAAATATGTTATGTCCATTTCAGATATTTTTTATTTTTATTCTTTACCTTGAATATTATTAAGAAGTAATAGATAGATAACAAAGTCGGCGCCTAAAAATAGACTTTAAACTGCATAGTAACTATCTTCATAAAAACACAGTCATCGCTCACTTGTTAGCAGTAGTAATTTATGGCAACTATTCGACCCCAATAACATGCCCCAACAACAGTAATAAAATGCCTCCACATTCCCACAGCTTGTTGCATTCTATTAACATAGCATTCAATTTTCAAGAGCTCTGTTATTTAACAGAATACAACGTTTCTTTAAATAACATTGTGTGGGAATAGTGTTGATTTTATGTTAAGAAACATGCTACTGTTATTACGATTTAGACATGCGCCAAATACAAGCAGTCGTGGCCGAGTGGTTAAGGCGTCTGACTCGAAATCAGATTCCCTCTGGGAGCGTAGGTTCGAATCCTACCGGCTGCGTAAAATCGAAAGTGAACAAGTAATTGTTAATTCAACTTTTTATTATTCATGAAGTAGTTTAAATAATTTCTGGTCGTTGATTATTTTACAAAGTTTTATTTCATTAGTCATGACTGCGATTGATCTTAAATTCACTGCCACATACGAGAGGGTTTGTGAATTTTTAGAATGCTTTATGACATAATGTGATTTGATATTATAAATTAAAACTGAGATAACACATATCATTTTTTGTACCTTACAGACAGCGTTATTATCTAGACAATTAAAAAAGATTGCAAATCTAGATTTATATATGAGAAAAATTTTCAATTTTTTCATATTCTATTTAAAAAAAATTATTTTTTATATATTGCGCGCCACATAAACACATTTTCGAACATGTACTTTTTATACCCTCCACCATACAATGGTAAATTAACTTTGTCATTCCGTTTGTAACTCCTCGAAATACTCATGTCAGACCCAACAAAGTATACATATTCTCGATCAGTTTAAAATTCTAAGTCAATTTGGCAATGTCCGTCTGTCCGATATAATCACGCTATCTTTGGAACGAATTGAGACAGAAGGCTAAAACTGTGCACAAATGGTATTTTTATGATTGGAACTTGGCGAACTTGGCGCTTTTTTACTTGTTAAAATATATTTAATTGGACTATAATTAATTAGGTAAATTTGCTAAAACCATAGCCATAGGAGGCAGAACCAATTACGACCTGCGATTATCGCATATTAAACCATTGCGTTTGAAACTTTGGCTAAAATAATCAAAATAATGAATATGGGGAAAAGTGTGGCAACCTAGCGAACCAACTGTCGGACGTCCGACGCGTCTGCTCAAAGTCTGATGTTTTCGACGAGTCTGACCAACGTACGTCCAAATTCTGAGCAATTTGTCTGATGTCTTTGTGCATTTCTTTCTCGATTCAGTTTTTTATGTAGCTTCGATATACTTCTTCATCCTATTTTACGGTTATTGCTCACATATGAGTAATATCAGCCCAAAATAAAAAGATTTTTTCATATTCAATCGAATTTTACCATTTGATGAAATGCATTATACAGCAATCTTATTTGGTTCATACTTGGTATGATCTTAAATAAATTCTCAATATAAATTCCCAATATAAACTCTTTTGTTACGGGAGCTCTACTAAATACGCATAGTGGTGTGGGGTATAATATAGTCGGCCCGGTCCGTCTTTTGACCTTTCTTTTTTTGTTGTTTTTGAGTTGAAGTGCGTTTCTCTCTCTCTCTCTCTCTCTCTCTCTCTCTCTCGCTTGAGAGGTTTTCTGTGCATATACATTGTGGGTAAAATAAATGCCCCGTTGTTGTAGTGCCGTCATGGAAAAATCTAATAAGCAACCGCCATCGGAAGTTTTATCCGACTTTCGGTTCGAAGTCTGACCGAAGTCCGGCGCTTTGGTTCTCTGGATAATATCGTCAAAATATCGTTATGGGGAAGCACGATTATATGGGAATTACATGAAACCGTTTACCGATATAACTCTGCCTGTAAGCAAAAGAGAACTCTACTCTCTTACGTGAATACAGCAGACGGACAGGGCTAATTCGACTGCAAAGAAACAGTTGCAAGAAGAAAAACAGACCTTATTCTTTATTTTTAAACAGGAGCGCAGTTACACAAATCAAAAGAGCGAAGAAAAAAACTTCTTTTAAAATTCGTAATTATTGCCTGTGACCTTATCTCTGAAAATTAAAGAATTATCCTTTAACAGCTCCAAATAGGTTACAACGCCGATCGAGCAGCAGTCGTGGCCGAGTGGTTAAGGCGTCTGACTCGAAATCAGATTCCCTCTGGGAGCGTAGGTTCGAATCCTACCGGCTGCGCAATAGTTGATTTTTTGGGGATGTTGTACTGATATTGTAGTAAAATATGTAAACATAAATATAACATATATCATTATAGGATATAAAACTTATTCTTTTGATAAAATTTGTGCTTCGAAAACTATATTACATAATCAAATATAAAATACTGAAGAAAAAAGACTCCCACTCTTTTTCGCAAGCAGTTGCAATTGTACATGGATGGTGACACTTTTTATAGGCGAGTAAATTGAAACGATATTTGTACCTTCGCCAACTATATTATAAAAGCTTCATCAATGGAAACCAGTAAGGAAAAGTCAAAAGTCGGGCAATGCCGACTATATGATACCCTACACCACTATGCATATTTAGTAGAGCTCCCGTAACAAAATAATTTATTTTAAGTAGATCATACCACTTATCAACATTTGGCTTTAGAGCAGTTATAGTTTGCTATAGAGTGCATGCTATTACTTGTAGAAGGATTATATATATCGGATCCGAGTTGCATAAAATGGAAACGTACGTTTCAACATTTACTCCATTTGGGCTGATATTAGCCATTATTTGCACAATAATCTTGAAATCGGATTAAGGATATATATGTGAGGGACTTAAACACCAAATCAGATGAAACATATATATGGGAGCTATAGCTATATCTGAGCCGATTTTCTCAAAATTTGATGTACCTGCTTCAAGACTGAATTCGGTCAGATGCACCAAATTTTAGAAATCTTTGACAGATATTAGTCATTTGGTGAACAATTAATCCGAAATCGGTTGTAGATATATCGAAATCCGAAATCGGATGTACTATATCCAAATCTGAACCGATCTTGACAAAATTTGATACAATTATTTCAGAGCTGTATTTGATATCTGGTACCAAAGAGCACTGTTTTGGAATGCATATTACTTGTGAGGCATTTAAAACCCCAAATCGGATGAAACATATATATGGCAGCTATAGCTATATCTGAACCGATTTTCGGAACAGTGTTGTTTTTTTTGTTCGGGATACCATAGTATTTTGTTTTTGCAAAATTGTCAGGCTTAATCCCTTTATTGTGGTTTTTATAAAAACAACGTTTGTTTATTAATGGAGAACGATGGTAATGTTTACCAGGGGGCAAGGCAGATTTGGCGATTTTCTCCAAATTTGATTAACTTGCTGTTAGACTGAATTCGGTGGAATGTACCGAAATACAGGTCATTTGGACTTATATTGACCATTTGGTGACCAATTAACCCAAAATCGGTTGAAAATATATGGGAGCTATATCTAAATCTGATCCGATAATACCGATTTCAATAGGGTTCGTTCTTGGGCCAAACAAATATTGTTTGCAAATTTCCATCTCAATCGGATAATAAATGCATCCCACATTTTGTTCACAAGAATACACGGACGGACAGACGGACTGACATGTATAAATCGACTCAGAAAGTAATTCTATGAAGATCCTTAAAAGTAACTGAGTCTATATCGCTTCCTTCTCCATGTTAAAACAAACCGTAGAAGGCGTTGCCGTTTGAGTTGAAATGGAAATCAAGGCCATTGAATACAAAGTAACCCATAAATAGAAGCTATGGGGTTCACATCAGTGAGAAGCGCAATATAAGTTATCAAAATTGGCCAAAAAGGCCCTGTATAGCCTTTTTTTATGAAATAACTATAAAATATTAATAATAACAATTAAAAAACACGGCACGGCCGAACTTTTAATACCCTCCATCATTGGGTAAAGAAAACATTTTTTTATAAAAGTATCTTAATTCAAACGTGTTCCACTTTAAACTACAAATACCGGTAAGACCGTTTGGATACTGTTGTTAAACTTTTCAAAAAACCATAAAGTGCGTGAGACAGTTATATGGGGGCCGGAAACCTCTATAAACAATTTTATACTTCAAGGATTTTCATCTACCCAATCTTCTTAAATACTAAATTTGAAACAATTGCGTGGGTAAATGTGACTAGGATTAATAAAATTCCGAATATCGGTGGGTATCGTTATATGTGCACTATACGAAAACGTGGACCTATACATGCTGTGGCAGAACACAGGAGCGAACTAAAAATACCAATACCCTTGAAGAGTCTTCCTTCTATATGCATTCATGTCTTCCATTCTCCCGTTACTGTTTTTATCACCATCAAGAACTTAAGTTTGATGATGCTGTTAGTTTGATAGCGAGCCGCCGCCACCCATTCATCCATCCATTCGTCCAAATGACCGTTGAGTAAACGCGCTGTTGTTGTGATACCGATATGATATCCCCTGGATGATAGCACTCACTTACGGTTTTGCTCTTCTGAATTTGTCCACTTGTTTGTTCAAATGGTGTTCAATATCGCCGGTACCCGGCAATGAGTGTTGGTTGGCGGTTGGCCGGTTGATTTCACTCAGTTTAGGTTTTGTTTTTCTTTCGTCGCACTGTTTGGTTTATCGTCGTCCGACGCTTAAACTACCACAAAAATGTATTTGACGTTGCTCCGACTGTGTCATGTTGCAAACATTTAAAGTGTGGTTGGTGCAAACGGATACCGGCTATATTTGACCAAATTGTTGTTACCATCAACCTGATGCTCGGTATTGGTTTTCTGGATGAGAGTTTGTTTTTGTTGGGTTTTTTGTTTTGCGTTTTAAGAGTTTTTTTTTTTCATTGGATGTTGTTTGAATTTAGTTGATATTATTTTTTTGTCTTTGTAGTTTAAATAAAGGTGATGATACTGGGCGATTCAGCTGTACATTTACATCGATATTCTAATTATTTATAACCCTTATACAACCGAAATCGGTTAAAAAGTGTTAAAATACACTATCAAGCCTCCATATGTAGTTGATAGTATTAAGATCGACTTACAAAAATATAAATCAAGTCCAATTTTAATTTGAATTTTTCTAGCTAAAGTGTTGAACAACATTTTGTGGGAAAACTACCTAAACAACTCGGCATTTTTTTAAAGCATTGCACCGGAAAAAGTATTAACTCAAACCCCATTTATCGTAATTTAATGACGTATCAAATATCAACAAACATTAGTTTACGGAACATCAGTAAGATTTATTTCTGGGGGTATAAATTGTATAAACAATATGTATCTGATATACCTAATCACCTCTGGAGATTTTATTTGGAAGCGGTTTTTTTCTATTAAAGACATTTTGGAAAGGCGAGTTGCTCTATGTTTGAAATCTCTTTTGTTTATAGACTGTCAATCTACTGTCAATCGAAGTGTATTTAAAAATGTATTTTTATACCCTACACCACAAGGTGGTCATTATACCCTACGCCACAAGGTGGTCAGGGTATTATGTTTTTGTGCATTTGTTTGTAACAGGCAAAATTAAACGAGATAGACCCATAGTTCCTTTTGATGATCTGCATAGAATCACATTCTGATTCGACTTATGCATGTCCGTCCGTCCGTCTGTCCATGTCTTTTTGTAAACAAAGTGCAGTTCACATTTATTGCCCTATTCAGATGAAATTTTGCACAAATTATTTGTTTGGCCCAAGGACGAACTCTATTGAAATTGGAGATAATCGGTCAAAATTTAGATATAGCTCCCATATATATCTTCGTCCGATTTGCCTTTTATTGTGCACCAAACGTGTAATATCAGTCCGAATAGTATGGAATTTTGCACGTACGATCAGATTGGACCTGAAAATAAGTATGCCAAATTCGATCGAAATCGGTTCAGATATAGCTATAGCCCCCATATATATTGCTCATCCGATTTATTATTTTTGTCCTCCGCAGCCGTAATATGCACTCTTTAACAACAGTATTTGGGGAAATATATCAAATACAGCTCGGAAACATCTTTGCCAAATTTTATCGAGATCGGTTCCGATTTGGATCCACATATATTTTTATCCGATTTCAAATTAGTTGTGCACCAAATGGGCAATACAAGTCCGAATTTAAAAGATACAAATGCTTCGGCATATTTAGTCCTTTGAACTTTAAATTATACTTATAGTCATAAGGCGTATGATTGAATTCTCTCACAAACACTTTTTATTGTTATGCACAGCTTCACCAAATTAGCAAAGTGGTGTAGGGTATCATAAAGTCGGCCCCGCCTGACTTTACGACTTTCTTCACTGGTTTCCATTGAAGAACGGCAAAGGCATAGATTTTGCGGCCCACGTAACTTCTTTATTTTCACTAATACATAAACGTTCCGCAAAGATTGAACAATATTGTATCTGACCTAAGTCGGATATGAATACTACGAGGTGCAATATATGGCCTATATCGGCTACTTCCTGCGATTTATATAAGATATGTGATCATTTTTGGAAAATATACGTGAGCTTCTATATACAGGGTGAGATGAAAAAACTGCAACCAACTTCAGACTGCTGTCATTTCTAAGCCACTCGTCCGACCGCTGTTAAAATTATTCCAGTGACAGCTCATTATATTGTTTACAAGCTTACAAAAGTATTTTGGTGAGAACTTTCCACAAAAAATGTTATTCGTGATGGAATTCAAGCGTTATAGTGTGATTTCTTTATATTCGCCTGAAAAAAAAAACAAGTGGCTATCGTTAGAGCACTCCAGCATTTAAATGTGTATAAATCTTTTGTGTCTCGTACCATCGCTCGTTACCGTTACTGGTAGCGTAGCCCGACGTCAAGGCAGTGGACGGAAGAAAACAGCAACATCAGCAGAAATAGTTCGAAAAGTAAAGAAGCGACTTGGTCGAAGCCTAAAAAATATCAAAGTGTCGATCACCTCAAGCAAGCGCTTCGCCGGGAATGGGTCAAAATACCGCAGATCAACATTCGGATATATATGTTGTGTTAGTAGAAACATTAGAATGTATGGCGCTTCGAATAAATTGGATGCTTATTTCGCATTTTCTGAAAGTTTTGGTTATTCCAAATTTTAATTCGTTGTTTGGGAAGTACCATAAGGAGTGGTCCTATCGTCATCCTAGATATTGTTTTACTAGAAATATTGGAATGTGTGAAATTTGAAGAGAATTGGATGGTCAATTCGCTTTATAGGATTGTATTGTTTATTCAATATTTTGACCCTTTGTGGGGAAGTTGCCAGAAGGAGTGGTCCCACATACGCCATATGTGCCGAGACTGGTGGTGGGGGAGGTACCAGAAGGAGTGGACCGATATATCCCACCTTCACACCAGATCTTGTGTTTATAAAAATACTAGCTGGTCCGGAACCGTGCAGCCATGCAGGTCTGAAATCATTCTGCCCCTAATTATGACAAAACTAAATACAACACAGCACGGTATTCTAAATGTTGTATATACAAATCCCAAATTACAGCTCATTTGAATAGAAAATATTGCTAAGCTCTTTACAATACCAAAAATTGAACTGAGTTTCCATATGGGGCTATTATAGATGTTCTATATCATAAAGATTTTTAACACTCAATTAAAGCCTATGGCTGAAAAAATAAGATCAGTCTATTCAAAATATCAAAAACCGACGGTGGGTTATAATTTTTGTGATGAATGTTTATTTCTATTTAGAAATTACTATGGAGTTATTTTACTTATAAAAAAATTGAGCCACTTACATAATTCAGATCTGTGTTCTATTAGGCTTAAAAAAATATGCATTAAAGACTAAAAGTACGGGCTGGCAATGCGGACCGGGCCAGCTAGTTTATTATATTTAATAAATCTTTTATTCAGGCTATCAGGATATATGATAAGTTCGTATCTCAATACACACCCACTCACCAGGCCTGCAGTGTACACAAATTCTATCAGTGTATAAAAATGAATGAACACTTTTTCGTTTTGGATTTCCCATATCTTCATCGTCTGACCGACCAATTGATTGTCTATCGCAAAAAATGGTACTTTTCACATCCAATCATGATATTGTTACAATTGGTATTAGGGTTTTGGGTTGGGCCGAAATAATCTGTCCTGCATTTGGCGTATAACCATCTGGGCAACATGCAACTCTCTTTAGACTTCTTTCGATTCTATCACGATATAAAAATAACAACCCGTTTGTGTGAGTGTTCACATACAGGTGCATGTGAGCGTGTGCGCTTAGTTTAAATGCTGGCGACATAAACGCCAATTATCAGTAACATGAGCAACTCAATCGTTCAGGTTTAAATACAGGTTGTGTTGTTGCGTTATCCAATGATCTCGCTTGCTTGGACATGGACGAAAACTGAGATACCAACCCATACTCACACATATGTGCACAGCAATCAACCTCATCAGGATGGGTACATGTTAAATAGCCGTCATTTAACCATTTGGCTTTTTTCTCGTTGTCGTTTTTATACCCTACACCACATAGTGGTAAGGGTATTATGTCTTTGTGCATTTGTTTGTAACATGGAGAAGGAAACGAGATAGACCCATAGTTACTTTTGAGAACCTTCATAGAATCACTGTCTGAGTCGATTTATGCATGTCAGTCCGTCTGTCCGTCCGTCCGTCTGTCCATGTATTCTTGTGAACAAAATGCAGGTCGCATTTATTATCCGATTGAGATGAAATTTTCCAAACAATATTTTTTTGGCCCAAGGACGAACCCTATTGAAATTGGTGAGAATCGGATCAAATTTAGATATAGCTCCCATATATATCTTCATCCGATTTCGGGTTAAATGTGCACCAAATATCCACTATCAGTCCAAATTACCTGAATTTTGGCACACCCAACCGAATTCGGCCTAGAAGCAAGTATATCAAATTTGGAGAAAATCGGTTCAGATATAGCTATAGCTCCCATATATATCTTTCATCCGATTTGATCTTTAAGTCCCTCACATTCCTACTATGCACTCCACAACCGTGATATTTGGTACCAGGTATTAGATGGAGCACAGAAATAGCTGTTTTAAATTTTATCGAAATCGGTTCAGATTTGGATATAGCTCCCATATATATCTTCATCCGATTTCGGGTTAATTGACCACCAAATGGCCAATATCAGCCCAAATGGCCCGAATTTTGGCACATGTGACCGAGATTAGCCTTAAAGCAAATACAACAAATTTGGAGAAAATCGGTTCAGAAACAGCTATAGCTTCCATATATATCTTCATCCGATTTCGGGTAAAATGTGCACCAAATGTCCACTATCAGTCCAAATTACCTGAATTTTGGCACACCCAACCGAGTTCGGCCTAGAAGCAAGTATATCAAATTTGGAGAAAATCGGTTCAGATATAGCTATAGCTCCCATATATATCTTTCATCCGATTTGGTGTTTTAGCCTCTCACATTCGTATAAGATACAGCCCAGAAATAGCTGTTTGTAATTTTATCGAAATCGGTTCAGATTTGGATATAGCTCCCATATATATCTTCATCCGATTTGGGGTTAATTGTGCACCAAATGGCCGATATAAGTCCAAATGGACTGAATTTTAGTACATCGGACCAAATTCAGCCTAGAAGCAAGTATATCAAATTTAGTGAAAATCGGTTCAGATATAGATATAGCAACCATAAATATGTTTCATCCGATTTAGAGTTTTAGTCCCATACATTCGTAATATTCACTCCACAACCATGATATTTGGTACCAGGTATTAGATGGAGCACAGGAATAGCCGTTTTAAATTTTATCGAAATCGGTTCAGATTTGGATATAGCTCCCATATATATCTTCATCCGATTTCGGGTGATTGACCAACAAATGGCCGTAATAGCATCAATTTTGGCAAATTCGACCGAAACCAGCTTAGAAGCAAGTACACCAATTTTAGTAAAAATCGGTTCAGATATAGCTATAGCTGCCATATATATCTTTCATCCGATTTGATCTTTAAGTTCCTCACATTCGTAATATGCACTCCACAGAAATGATATTTGGTACCAGATATCAGATAAAGCCCAAAAATAGTTGCCTTTAATTTTATTAAAATCTGTTCCGATTTGGATATGCCTCCCATATATATCTTCATCCGATTTCGTGTTAATTGTGCATCAAATGGCCAATATCAGCCCAAATCACCTGAATTTTCGTACATAAGACCGAATTCAGTGTAGAAGCTAATACGTCAAATTTGGAGAAACCCGGTTCAGAGATAGCTATAGTTCGTAAAATGCACGATAGAATTAGATAGATTTTTTTATTTTGTACCAAATATCTCATAGAGCTCTGAAATGCCCTGTATAAACCTTTTTACGAGAGCTCTACTAAATATGCATAGTGGTGTAGGGTATCATATAGTCGGCCACGCCCGACTTTTGAGCTTTCCTTACTGGTTTTTCTTCTGAGGTTGATTCTACTTTTTTTGTTATTTTTTCCCCGTATCAGCAATTTTCATTGTGACGTGTGTGGTTATTTTAGTTGGTTACAGTTTATCCCCTCGCTGGCCGGCTATGGAGATCCTCTCGTTTATTATAGATGTGAACCTCACGTATTAATGGGTAATGTAAGTATTTACCTCGGCCATAGAGATGGACGATTAACTAGTCGCACAGTGTTGCATTGTTTTTGGTGCGAGGTGGGGGTAACAGTGTTGAGGGACAAAGAAAAACAAATAAAATAAAATAAAAATACTCTTCTGTAGAAGAGAAGCCTCTTCAATCTATAGAAGAGAAGCCTCTTCTATCTATAGAAGAGAAGCCTCTTCTAACTATAGAAGAGAAGCCTCTTCTATCTATAGAAGAGAAGCCTCTTCAATCTATAGAAGAGAAGCCTCTTCTATCTATAGAAGAGAAGCCTCTTCTATCTATAGAAGAGAAGCCTCTTCTATCTATAGAAGAGAAGCCTCTTCTATCTATAGAAGAGAAGCCTCTTCTATCTATAGAAGAGAAGCCTCTTCTATCTATAGAAGAGAAGCCTCTTCTATCTATAGAAGAGAAGCCTCTTCTATCTATAGAAGAGAAGCCTCTTCTATCTATAGAAGAGAAGCCTCTTCTATCTATAGAAGAGAAGCCTCTTCTATCTATAGAAGATAAGAGAAGGAGAGAAGTCTCTTCTATCCATAGAAGAAAAGCCTCTCCTATCCATAGAAGAGAAGCCTCTTCTATCCATAGAAGAGAAGCCTCTTCTATCCATAGAAGTGAAGTCTCTTCTATCCATAGAAGAGAAGCCTCTTCTATCCATAGAAGAGAATCCTCTTCTATCCATAGAAGAGAAGCCTCTTGTATCCATAGAAGAGAAGCCTCGTCTGTCCATAGAGAAGAAGGGAGGGAGCCTCTTTTATGTACAGATGAATAAACTAACTTACATTTTTGTAGCTTCGAAACACTGTGCTTGTGTGGAACATCAATTGAGCGCATTGTTGTCGTGTGTGCTTATTTTTGTGCTGTTCTCTTCATTATAATAAAAGAGTTTGATCTCAATTTGTAAAATGTGTTTATTTTCGATGTAAATTGGTTTCAACTTTAACATATATACATACTACGTTCAGGTCTGATAGACAGGCAAACAGGCAGTTAGGCAGGCCGGCCAACATCTAGGCCATACATTGTTTTTCATCCTCATCTTCTGCATTTGCCAGTCAGCCACCACCATCGAACATCTCTCTTGACTTCGGGGGCATTCGACAACGCTCAATATTGTGGACCTGTGTAATTAGAAACGATTTCATAGACATAGCGCCGCCAATTATTATGGACTCCGTCACCGCCACCGCTGCAGACACCAATTATTTAGCTCCCATTACCAGGTAGATAGTCAGTTGCCCGTGGATAGGCGATGGGTATTTAGATTACATTCGAGTTTAAATTTGGTTTCTCTTTTTACGTTTCGTTATCATTCGATGGAAATTAAGTCATTAGGTACGCTGTTAATGTTTTCCCAGAATGTAAGCCGGCTAACTAATAAAAATCAATGACGAAGGACAAGAACGGTGTGTCTTTTTGAAGAAATGTTTAGTTTTTCATTTTATTTTTCTTGATTTGATAAACATCTTTATTGGTGATGGGGCTATCTAAACGTTCTAAATATTTATGCTCTCTATTTTTAACTATAATTAAGATTTAGTGATATATGCTTCTGGGAATCATTAGGTATTTGTGGTATTTGATTAAAAAAATCGATTAAGGTGTTTTATTTTGGGTTAAAAGAAAAAATATTGACATGATGCATTTTGACATAGGTATTCATTTGAATTATTTGTAATTATGTAAAATGAAATATTTAGATATTGCAAGTTGTAAAGAATCCCTGACTTGTTTCGCAAGTTATGACAGGATAAATGAATTTGAAAATTGTGACCCTTTATGGGTGAGGTACCAGAAGTGGTTTACAGATATATATCATCTTCACAACAGATCTTGTGTTAGCAAAAATGTTTGTATGCGTGATGCATAGTTTGCTTTCTTTGAGCGCTTTGATTCTCCAAATGTGGGGGAGGTACCAGAAAGACCCCGATATCTACCATCTTCTGACAGATCTTGTGTTGATAGAAATATTGAGATGTGCCAAGTCTGAATGGAGTCGGATGTTAGTTTCGCATTTTATGAGCTTCATGGATATTAGAAATGTTGACATTTTTGTGGGAGGAGAAGGAGTGGACCGATAATATTAAAGACCCCAACAGTGTCATATATACCATATTTCAGGATTTTAGCTCTATTCTTTCACCCTTTACAACATTTAGTAACATTTAGTATTTTTAGTACAATTTTAGTACTAATTTGCAGAAGTGCTCTATATCTCAATTCCAGACACCAACAGTTATCGCAATATAAAATTCAAGGTTTCAACTCTAATCCTTCAACCAAAACCCACAATCAACACCAAAACCAACACCATATCTTAATTCCAGATATCAACAGAGACATCAATATCAAAATTGAGTATTGCAGCATCACCCAATACCAAATTTAGCACTTTTTATTCCCTCTACCATAGTACGGAGGGTACCTTAAGTTTGCCATTATTCACCGGAGTCCTTTCAAATTTGGTATTTGAAATTCGTTATGGTTACTACAGCCTATGACGGGAGATTGTCTGTGCAGGTCCACGTCTTCGTATAGCCCCCGTATAACGGTACCCCCCGATATTCGGCGTTTTGATGATTTTAGTGACATTATTTACCAGAATTGTTTCAAATTTCGCATTTGAAGTTCGTAATGGATACTACAGCCTATGACAGAAAATTCTCTGTGCAGGTCCACGTCTTCGTATAGCCCCCATATAACGGTAAACCCCTATATTCGGTATTTTGGTGATTTTAGCGACATTAGTTACCAGAATTGTTTCAAATTTCGTATTTGAAGTTCGTAATGGATACTACAGCATATGATAGAGAATTGTCTGTGCAGGTTCACGTCTTCGTATAGCCATCATATAACGGTACCTCCCAATATTCGGTATTTTAATGAATATAGCGACATTATTCACCGGAGTCGTTTCAAATTTGGTATTTGAAGTTCGTAATGGATACTACAGTCTATAACAGAAAATTGTCTGTGCTGGTCCACGTTTTGGTATAGCCCCATATAATGGTATCTTCCTACATTCGCTTGTTTGATGATTTTAACTACATTATTCACCGAATTTTTCTTCAAGTTTCGCATTTGAATATTGTAATGGTTTATGACAAAAGTTGCCTATGCAAGTCCACTTCGTCGTATAGATCCTAATACAACGGCTACATTCGGTATTTTTATACCCTCCACCTTGGAAAGGAAGGTATATTAATTATGTCATTCCGTTTGTAACATCCTTAAATATTCGTCGTAGACCCCATAAAGTGTATATATTCATAATCAGCATAAAATTCTATGTCGATTTAACGATGTCCGTCTGTCTGTCTGTCCGTCTGTCTGTATGTCTGTTGAAATCACGATACAGCCCACATTATTTGACGTAGAGCTAGAAAATTTAGCAGAGCAATTTGTATTGTGTCTAGGATGATTGGTATTGAAAATGAGATATATCGGTCCACGTTCTGGTATAGTCCCCATATAACGGTACCTTCCGATATTCGGTATTTTAATTTTATTTGCCACATTTTTTTCACGGATTTGTCTAAAAATTGATATTTGTTGGTCATAATGGGTTCCAGCTCCGGTGGCGAGACATTGCATGTCCATGATTTGGTATAGCCCCCATATAACGGTACCTCCCGATATTCGGTATTTTGATGGATTTTGCCACATTTTTTTCACTGATTTGTCTAAAAATTGGTATTTGTGGGTCATAATGGGTCCTAGTTCGTGTGACGAAACATTGTATGTATAGGTCCACGTTTTGATATAGTCCCCATATAACGGTACCTCCCAATATTCGGTATTTTGATGATTTTTGACACATTTTTTCAAGAATTTCTCTGAAAATTGGTAGTTGTAGATCATAATGGGTCCCAGTTCGTGTAATTATAGGTCCACGTTTTGGTATAGCCCCCATATAACGGTACCTCCCGATATTAGGTAATTTGATGATTTTTGCCACATTTCTTCACGGATTTGTCTGAAAATTGGGATTTGTAGGTTATGATATACGATTGTATGTAGGTCCACGATTTGGTATAGCCCCCATATAACGGTACTTTCCGATATTCGGCATTTTAATGGTTTTTGTCACATTTCTTCTAATGTTTCCTTTACCCTAAGGTGGAGGGTATTAAAAGTTTGGCCCGGCCGAACTTAATGTTTTTTTACTTGTTAAGATTCTAACAGAATTATTAACGCTTTTCATTTTTTTTAATTGCCAAATTCATTCCAAATGGTGGATTCAAAACCACATCCTTATGTCGAGTCTACACATAAACAGCGACCCTAATACAAAATATCAAACTGCAAGCACCATCTGCTGACCCAATAGAAAATTTTACCACATACCATCAGTAATCTAAATTTCAAATTACAGAATTTTATATCTATCCTTCCACTCAATACCAAATTTAGTACCACTTAGTACTTTTCAAACGAATATAGTACACATTTCCGAAACCACCTCCACATGTCCAGGCTATACAAGAACAGCGACTCTAATTCAAAATTTTAGACTTCAAGCTATTTCTTTACCAAATACCAAATATAGTACCATTTAGTACTTTTCGTGCAATTGTAGTACCCAATCCTAAAACCACCTCGTTATCACAAAACTTCCACCAACAAGTACCCTAGTACAAAACTGTTCCAAATTTAGTGCCATTTAGTACAGTTCGCACACATAGTAAACATTTCAAAAATCATCTTCATATATCAAACTCACTTTCGTTGATTCTCATACCAAATTTAAAGTTTTTAGCTTTGTTCGTTCACATAGTACTACATGATACTATTATAGAAGTTTAGTATCATTTTAGAATTCTTCATAAACTTAAAGTTCAAATATCTAAAAACCCTTTAGTACATACATCACCATTCTAAATTTCAGAATTCTACCTCATTCCGTTTGTCCACTATTACATTTTTAGTACTTTTCGTACCCCTTTAGTTCGAATTTCCAAAAAACCCAGCCTTATCCCTTTACCCTACGCAACATAAGTGACCCCCGCGCAAAATTTTAAAATTCCTGCTTCAGTCGTTTTGTCTGGGCCTTGATTCTCTGAAAGTCAGTGAGTTAGTTATCTCGCTACTTTTTAATATACATAGATTCAATACCAATAAATTTAGAGTTTAAATAAATAAACTTCTGTATTTTAAACTACTCTGTTAACATTCCAACAGTTTGTGGACTCTAACAGTCGAAATGTTAAATATTTTTTCTGTAAATGGCTAGGCAATGACTTGGCAACATTTTAACATGTTTGTAGCAAATGGTTGCTCTGCAACATGTTTATATACACTACTAAGTAAAGCAAATGCTGTCTTTTCACAATTAACAGTGGCACGCGACTGGCCCATGTCCGAGCACTGTAAACGCATATGTACACAGCTGATTTTCTTCGCCGGCAAATGACTGCTTAACAACATGAGGAGAAAGTTTACAGCAAATGGGAAAATGCATTTTCAATGTAAAACACATGTTTTTCCATGCATCCATGGAGCATGCAATTTGTTAACAGCTTAATGGCCTGTCTAACCAACAACTTGGCCAGTTTATATGTCCTTCCTGTTGTCGGCATTTGCATATTAACATGACCATGTAAATATGACACACGCATTTACATTTTTTTTGGAATATTAATATGTGCGAATGCATGTTATTTTTAGTCAATGCATTTTCTTGTTAATTTTTCCACGCAACTAACGCACTCTTTAGGAGGTTTGACAGCTATTATTCATTTACATTGTCTTTTCTCGATGAGAAAACCGCGGTATACCAAGCTAGATGTGTGCGACATTTACAATGTGTTTATGGAAATTCTTGTTTTATTGATGAACATTTTCAATTTTATTTTACACTGCTTAACACGAGTCCGACAAGACCTCCCATTGGGTCACGGCATGGCATCATCGGCATGAACACACAAAAAGACGGGCGACAATGATTTGTTCCAAAAATGGGTGAAAGAGACAGATTGAGGAGAACATAATTAAATGTGACAATTTGTCATAGTTCGTAAACTAAATGAATGGATGGCATATGGAATGGCGGTTTTATGGGTTTTAAATGAAAGTATGATAGGGAGGGGATTTACCACCTGGGAAAACCCCTATTCAAATTTAATTTTTCAAAATCATTTTTACACCATTTGATTTTAATGTCTTTGTAATAATTCTTGTTTGAAATTAATTTTTTGACAAATTGAAAAAAAAAAAAAAAAATGAAAATATAAATTTTTAATTTTAAATATTATTTTTTTTTGTTTAATTTTATTTGATTTTGAATTAATCTGTAAAATGGAAGAAGCAAAGCAATGTCGGGAATTGGAAAACAATAAATAATGCTTGTTAGAGAACCGTTAAAAAATCAAGAATCTCATGGGATGATTTGCATGGTGATGGATATTTAAAAGGTTAATACGAATTGATCTTGTCGCGACAGATAAAGAAGGATAATTAAATTAATTACTGGTAAGTTCTTTGAAGGTGAAGAGTTATTTTACCCATATCCTAAATTAAGTGAAGAGCTCTCCTGCAAAACATATGATACGGATTGGCTCATATATTTGTAAAAATGAGGCTTATTATTCCATTCCCTTGTTGGCATGAAAATGTATTGAATATCTAACATATTCTTGTCCCTTTTAAGCAAAGAAACATCACGAATTGGAAAATAAGAGCGGGAAAACCATTAGAAATCAATAATTTCATGGAGTTTGTTGATGGATATTCAAACGCTATTTAAAGAAAGAGTCATAGAATTTTTTAGTGCTGGTAAGTTGTTCTATACATATCCTAAACTATATTAATAACAAGTCAAAAAGCTGTAAATTCGGCCGGGCCGAACTTTGAATACCCTCCACCATTTGGAATTTTCAAAAAAAAAAAAAAAAAAATAAATAAAATAATAACAATAAATAATAAAATAAATAAATTAAATAAATAAAAATAAATAAAATAAAGAAAAATAAAATAGGGGTAAAATCTAAAAAATACCAAATCTATGTATACGACGACGTGGGCCTGCATACGCAATTTTTGTCATTAGCCATTACAAAATACTGAATATAGGGTGGTACCATTATATGTGGGCTATACCAAAACGTGGACCTGAACAGACAATTTTCTGGCATAGGCTGTACGAACTTTAAATACTAAATTTGAAACAATTCCAGTGAACAATGTCGCTAGAATCATCAAAATACCGAATATCGGGAGGTACCGTTATATGGGGGCTATACGAAGACGTAGACATGCACAGATGATTTTCTGTCTTAGGCTGTAGTATCCATTACGAACTTCAAATACCAAATTTGAAACAATTCCGGTGAACAATGTCGCTAGAATCATCAAAATACCGAATATCGGGAGGTACCGTTATATGGGGGCTATACGAAGACGTAGACATGCACAGATGATTTTCTGTCTTAGGCTGTAGTATCCATTACGAACTTCAAATACCAAATTTAAAACAATGCTGGTGAATAATGTCGCAAAAATCATCAAAATACCGAATATCGGGAGGTATCGTTATATGGGGGCTATACGAAGACGTGGACATGCACCGACAATTTTCTGTCATAGTCTGTAGTATTCAGTACGAACTTCAAATACCAAATTTAAAACAATTCTGGTGAATAATGTCGCAAAAATCATCAAAATACCGAATGTCGGGAGGTACCATTATATGGGGGCGTGGACCCACACAGACAATTTTCTGTCTTAGGCTGTAGTATTCATTACGAACTTCAAATACCAAATTTGAAACAATTCCGGTCGCAATAATGTCGCTAAAATCATCAACATATCGAATATCGGGAAGTGCCGTTACATGAGTACCGTTACAAAAACGTGGACCTACATGGCCCATTTTCCATACCAAAAGTCCTTCAGACATTATATACATTTGAGTAAAATATTATCAACCAACTTTATTTCGTTCGGAAGCTAGAGTGATTTCCACAGACGGACAAGAATGGACGGAGGGTATATTAAGTTATTCATTCCGTGTGTAACACGTCGAAACATACATTTTCGAAGAGTAAAGTAATTGACCAATAAAAGAGTAATGTAATTCATTGTAATGTAATTCATGTAATACGATTCATCAACGGCTGAAGCTAGAATCTTGAAATTTTGGGTGAGGGTCACCCTTGGCCCGAAGGGTTCAAATAAGGCTAGGTTTTTGGAAATTCGAAATATGGAACCCTTTCTATTCGAGGAAGCAGTAGAGCTAGAACTCTTAAATTTGGTATGAGGGTCACTGATGGAGTCAGTATATGATAGATGTAGCAAAGCATTTTTGCATTCGCACTATAAGTGGTTGAAAAATACTAAAATGTACTCAGGTAGAGTCGATCTAAGGAAGTAGTTTTCAAAGTGTGTACTCATATATACGAAAGTACTAAACAGTACTAAATTTAGTACAATTTTAATTTGGAAGAACGGATGCTGCGGGAATCCTGAAATTTGATATTAGCATTACTGGCAGAGTGTAGGATTGGGATATGGAAGAAGTTTTCGAAATTCTTATGTACACCAATAGTACTGGTACTAAATGGTACTAAATATGATACAAACTCTATTTTGGTGAACCGATACAGCTAGAATTCTGAAATGTAGAAATAAGATTACTATTGCATTCTAGGACTGAGATATTTAGGTAGTTTTGGAAATTCGAAGTTATGGTGGTACTAAATTTGATGCAGTTTAAATTTTGGGAGAACCGGTATAGTTGGAATACTGAAATTTAAAAATTTGATTTCTATTGGACTGTAATGTGCCAAATGTATGTAATGTCAATGTACCAAAAGTTTATTGGAAATTCGAACTTTAAATCTAGTAAATGTTCTAAAATGTTACTAAACTTCTCAAATTATACCATTTGGTATAATATGAACGAATAACGCTAAATACATTAAATTTTGTATGAGAATTAATTCATTAATTAAGTGAGGGAACAGTGACTAAATGGTACTAAACTTGAAACAGTACTAAGTGGTACAAAATTTTGTCATGATTAAAGCAATAGAGAAAAAATTCTGAATTTTGATATTTAAATTACTAATAGCATCTGTGTGTTGCGATTTGGCTGTGGTTTGGAAATGCGTCGTTTGTACGTAAAGTACTAAATAGTACTAAATTTGGTATTGAATGAACGAATTGAGTAGAAATTCTGAAGTTTGATATTGAGCTCTCTTTTGATGCCTGTGGCTAAGATATGGAGCTGGTATTGGAAATTGGGTATTGAGCGGAGAGATAGAGCTGGAATCCCGAAATTTGATATTGAGGTCTCTGTTGGTATATGGGATTGTGATTTAGAGATGGTTTTGGCAAGTCTTACTATAATTTGATATATATGTCCCTGTTGATATCTGTGCTTAAGAAATGGAGGTGGTATTGGAAATAGTAGTACACAATGTTTCGAATAGTACTAACTCTTGTATTGGATAAAGGTCCGGGAACCCCCAGATTTGATACTGAGGTATCTGAAATTTAAATATGGAGGTGGTTTTGGAAATGTGCACGATAATTTTACGTGAAGAACTAAATAGTATTAAATTTGATATTGGGAGAAGGAATATAGCTGGAAAAATTTGATATGGATATCACTGCTGGTGCCTGTGGTTGAGAGAATGAGCTGGTTTTGGATATGCGTACAATCAAAGTACTGGTAATGGGTAAATTAAAGGGCTGAAAACCTGAAATATGAACTTCTAAAATAAATAATAAAAAATATATCTAACATTTTTTAAAAGGGAACTATATTCAGGGCTGTCATAGAAACCAATTTTGTCACTATTGGTTTTAAAAACGACAAGAAAAAATGCTTTGGTGTCATGAAAATCAATGTTATTGGTTTTATTTTCGAATTAGAATTTTATCGGTTTTGGTTGTCATAGAAGCCAATGTTATTGGTTTTGTTATTCGAAATAAACCAAGTTGCTTAGAGCTGTCACTTTTCATTTGCTTTGGATTTTTTAAACAATTTTCAAAGGATATTCAAAGGACTAAAAATGTGGATCTTTTAAAGAATTTTTAAAGGACTATAGACGTGGATCTTTTAAAGAATTTTTAAAGGACTATAGACGTGGATCTTTTAAAGATTTAAAGGACTAGGATCTTTTAAAGAATTTTTAAAGGACTATAGACGTGGATCTTTTAAAGAATTTTTAAAGGACTATAGACGTGGATCTTTTAAAGAATTTTTAAAGGACTATAGACGTGGATCTTTTAAAGAATTTTTAAAGGACTATAGACGTGGATCTTTTAAAGAATTTTTGAAGGACTATAGACGTGATAAGTTTTTTTAATGAGTCAAAATATTTTTATTAGCTGCATCGACAAATTTTGACATTGAAATTGAAAAGAAATAATTAAATTCCTTAAAATTTACGCATAAAAGGCTTAAAATACGTCAAGGCCTTGAACATGAAGAGGTAGAACACCAAAGATTTAAATTATTTTCCAACATCCCTTCTGCTTCTGGCATTTTAAAATTATGTGTTTTCATTTTACAAAATAAACTGCCACTGAAAAGGCAAGTGATAACATTTCAATTTACCGACTCATTTAGCAAACTACCAACGATTTTAGTTTTAAAAATAAATTTTGTATCCTTGACCAAACGAAAAAGGTTATTGTGTTACCATAATTTTGTTGTAATTGTGGTTGTTTTCGTTCTAAGCAAGAATGGATGGCGGCGTGGTGACTGCTAGTTTCCATTTTACAACAAGAATTGCCAGCAAAATTACAACACTAATGGCTAGAACTAACAACTGGCATAAACAGAAGTCAGCAGAACAGTCAAACAACCACTACATATTATTATTAAAATAACAACAATAAATGTTACAACAAAACTGGTAGTAATATGTGTGAAATACAACAAAACCCCATACAACATGAAATTTCATGCATCGTTAACATTTTTGACCAAATAACCGAACGACGACTACTCAACATAAAATGTTAAAACAATTGTTTAATGGCAGTCGAAGGACTTTTAAAAAATCTACCCAACTGCGCTGGCATTGGAGTTGGTAAGTAGAGGGGGTAGCTATTCATTTGGTACAACGATAGCGAAAGCTTTAAATGTCCAGAAGTCAGTCAGCGACCGACCACACAACATCAAATCCATTAGAAAGTCAGCAACAGGAACATTAGCCCAGAATACTGGTAAACACACACACTGTGTGTGTGTGTCTGTATGTTTGTATGCCCGGTCAGGACAATGGGAAAATAACAAAATAAATTATTTAAAATAAATTTGCTAAACAAGAACTGAACACACATATACTTTTACCTACATATATGTACGTATGTATGTATGTGTATATGTACATACATGTGCCGTACATGTGTCCATGTGTTCATACATTTCCGCAGACAAAAATGAACAAATTACCCATACTGATTGAGAATGTTTATTAGGGTGGCGAGATGCAAAAATCTATAAATTCATTGCAATCTATAGTAAGATGTGATGTTGTTTAAATGGTTCTGCAGGAATATATGCAGGGTGAGTTGAAAAAACTGCAACCAACTTTAGACTGCTGTCATTTCTAAGCCACTCGTCGTTCCAGCATTTTGGTGAGCATTTTCCAGAAAAAATTTATTCGTGATGGATTTTATGCGTGATAGTGTGATTTATATTTGGCTGGAAAACTGGTAGCGTAGCCCGGTCAAGCCAAGGAAGTGGACGGAAGAAAATAGCAACATCAGCAGAAATGGTTCGAAAAGTAAATAAGCGACTTGATCAAAACCCGCGTCGCAGTGGCCGAAAAGTGGTTCGTCATCTGAACATATCGCAATATTCCATTCGGCAAATATTGAAAAATGAGCTCGGGGTAAAGCCATTAAAATTCAAAAAAGTGCAAGAACTTACACCGCAACAGAAAGAAAATAGACTCAAAAGAGCTAAAGAGTTGCTTCGTTTGGTCGAAAATGGTGAACTGCCGAAGTTGGGTTTCTTCGATTCGTTGTAAACAAACAAACTGATCGTGTTTTTGCATGCCAAAGAGGTCAGTGCAAATTTGCATCTTCGGTTGGCCACCAGAACTCATTGGACACCAGAACTTATTGGAAATAAACCTAGTTGCTTAGAGCTGTCACTTTTCATTTGTTTTGGATTTTTTAAACAATTTTTAAAGGATATTCAAAGGACTAAAAATGTGGATTTTTAAACAATTTTTAAAGGATATTCAATGGACTAAAAATGTGGATTTTTAAACAATTTTTAAAGGATATTCAAAGGACTGAAAATGTGGATTTGTTAAACAATTTTTAAAGGATATTCAAAGGACTAAAAATGTGGATTTTTTAAAGAATTGTTAAAGGACTAGAAACTTGGATTTTTTTAAAGAATTTTTAAGGACTATAAACGTGGATTTTTTTAAAGAATTTTTAAAGGACTATAAGGACTATAAACGTGGGGTTTTTAAAGGATATTTAAAGGACCATAAACGCGGATTTTTTAAAGGATATTTAAAGGACCATAAACGCGGATTTTTAAAGGATATTTAAAGGACCATAAACGCGGATTTTTTAAAGGATATTTAAAGGACCATAAACGAGGATTTTTTAAAAATTTTTTAAAGGATATTTAAAGGACCATAAACGCGGATTTTTTAAAGGATATTTAAAGGACCATAAACGCGGATTTTTTAAAGGATATTTAAAGGATCATAAACGCGGATTTTTTAAAGGATTTTTGAAAGAATTTTTAAAGGACCATAAACGCGGATTTTTTAAGGATTTTTGAAAGAATTTTTAAAGGACCATAAACGTAGATTTTTTTAATGATTTTTGAAAGAATTTTTAAAGAACCATAAACGTGGATTTTTTAAGGATTTTTGAAAGAATTTTTAAAGGACCATAAACCATAAATCTGCAAAGCAGCTTTATGAGCAACTTCACAATAAAAAAAATTATTTACGTTATCTCCGGCAACTCCAGTGGGTTGCTGAAATCTCTAAGAGCTTTTCTCGTCACCTTTTTTGTGCGTTCTTCGTCCAACAACACAAAAACTAAAACTGCTGACGCCATCTTACTTTATTAATGGCGACTTATTCCTTTTTTTATTTACTTTACTTTTACTGATATTTCAATGACAAATAAACAAACCAGTAAGGAAAGCTAAAAAGTCGGGCGGGGCCGACTATATGATACCCTACACCACTATGCATATTTAGTAGAGCTCTCGTAAAAAGGTTTATACAGGGCATTTCAGAGCTCTATGAGATATTTGGTACAAAATCGAAATCTATCTAATTCTATCTAATTCTATAGCTATCTCTGAACCGGGTTTCTCCAAATTTTACGTATTAGCTTCTAGACTTAATTCGGTCTTATGTACGAAAATTCAGGTGATTTGGGCTGATATTGACCATTTAGTGCACATTTATATATGGGAGCTATATATATATGGGATATATATATATCCCATATTTATATATGGGAGCTATATCCAAATCTGAACTCATTTCGATAAAATTTAAAACAGCTATTCCTGTGCTCCATCTAATACCTGGTACCAAATATCACTGTTGTGGAGTGAATATTACGAATGTATGGGACTAAAACTCGAAATCGGATGAAACATATATATGGTTGCTATATCTATATCTGAACCGATTTTCACTAAATTTGATATACTTGCTTCTAGGCTGAATTTGGTCCGATGTACTAAAATTCAGTCCATTTGGACTTATATCGGCCATTTGGTGCACAATTAACCCGAAATCGGATGAAGCTATATATGGGAGCTATATCCAAATCTGAACCGATTTCGATAAAATTACAAACAGCTATTTCTGGGCTGTATCTTATATCTGGTACCAAATATCATTCTTGTGGAGTGCATATTACGAATGTGAGAGGCTTAAACACCAAATCGGATAAAACATATATATGGGAGCTATAGCTGTTTCTGAACCGATTTTCTCCAAATTTGTTGTATTTGCTTTAAGGCTAATCTCGGTCACATGTGCCAAAATTCGGGCCATTTGGGCTGATATTGGCCATTTGGTGGTCATTTAACCCGAAATCGGATGAAGATATATATGGGAGCTATATCTAAATTTGATCCGATTCTCACCAATTTCAATAGGGTTCGTCCTTGGGCCAAAAAAAGATTGTTTGGAAAATTTCATCTCAATCGGATAATAAATGCGACCTGCATTTTGTTCACAAGAATACATGGACAGACGGACGGACGGACGGACGGACGGACGGACAGACGGACGGACATGCATAAATCGACTCAGAAAGTGATTCTATGAAGGTTCTCAAAAGTAACTATGGGTCTATCTCGTTTCCTTCTCCATGTTACAAACAAATGCACAAAGACATAATACCCTTACCACTATGTGGTGTAGGGTATAACAACACATGTAAGCAACAACAGCTGTTTCGAACATTGGTTTTATTTACATTCGAAATTGACAAAACCAACTTGGTTTCATGACACCAAATGAAACCAACATTGGTTTACAAAAACGACAATAAGCAAAACCAACATAGTTTCTGTGACAGTCATGATTATAGCGGGAATATTCTGGAGGATGTATTAAAGCCTTGGGCACGCAAACATTTTGGCCGCAGACTTTCGACATTCCAACAGGACTCAGCACCATCGCACTCAACACGCGCCACCTAAGAATGGTTACAAAATTAGGTTCCTCGCTTCATTTCCATTGTATTGTGTCTGGAGTATTTTGGAAAGAAAGGTTGGCACAAAAAAATACCAAAGTGTCGATCACCTCAAGCAAACGCTTCGCTGGAAATGGGCCGAAATACCGCAGAGCAACATTCGGGCAGCGTGTGACTGTTTCATTGGCCGTTTGAAGGACATAATTCGTGCCAAAGGTGACCAATTCGAACAAATCTAAACTTATTCTAACATTTGATGCTCTTGCCGACATGTTTTGCTTTCATTAAAAAAAAGGAACAATTATGGCGTTTGACTTCTATACCTTCACCCAATACTAAATACAGTAACATTAAGTACTTTTCGTACAATTATTATACACATTTCCACAATCACCTCTTCATATATCAAACTTACTTTTCAGCTTTGAGTCTCATGCCAAATTTCAAGTTTTTTGCTCTATCCGTTCACATTATACCAAATTCCGTTTGTCCAATGCAAAATATTAAATTTTTACCAAATTAAATACAATTTTGTACTTTCCGTACATTTTGGAAATACGTACTAATTCCAAAGACACCTCCAAATTTCAACCCTACACACTAACACTTAAACTTATGCCAAATTTCAAGCACTTTTCATCACCTAGACCAAATTAACACTCAAAGGACATATTTTCAAAAGCAATTCTTTATTTCAACCCGACCACCAATATCAAAATTATAAAATCATAGATTCATAGATCTTCTTTGGGAAGATGTAGATATTTTCTATAAGAATACCTACAGATCTTCTATTATAGGCCCGCTCTTTTTTTTTAAATTCACAGATCTACCATCGAAAGATCTAAATATTTTTTTATGAGAAGATCTACAGATATTCTAAAGAACAAAATGTATATATGGTTTATGGAAAGAATATCTTCTAGAGAGAATATCTTCTTTCATAAAAAAAAACAAACAATAAATATTTAGAAAAGGTTCACATATGTTCTATTGGAAGGTCTGATATATAATATGAAAGGAAGGTCTCATACCTACGATACTTCGTAGAAAATACTACAGATCTTGCAAAAATTTTTTTGGTGTAATATTTTCCTTTTCCACCCTAAGAAACACAAATTCTCTTCACCATTACCATGATGTCGGTACATTTGCACTTGTGCTGACATATGTAAAGACATTTCCGCAAGACGGTCGGCCGGCCGCCCATCCAGCCAGCCATTTAGTCAGTCAGTCAGTTCGTCAGCACAAAAGGATATTACAACCAAAAAACAATTATCATAAAAAATGACCACAATCTACGACAAGGACATAGACGCATGCCAATACAGGATTCAGACAAAACATACAAACAATCTTTTCCATTTCTACAGAGCAACAAACATCAGGACTTCCAACTAAAGATCTGAAGAGAACAAAAAAACAAAAGTTGAATTTGATTAGACTCTGTCTTAGAAGGGAAACAGTTTATTACAAATGATGATGTTGATTTTGTTGTTGCTGCCTTGCTTGGATGGCTACGGAAATGTGTGTTAAAGGCAAGGACTATTAGGACTCAGAGACTCTATTATTTGAAGTCGCCACAATGAAGGAAAGTAGCAGCAGGACATAAAGAGCAAACCATTTTATAGGAAATTGTTATATTTGGGTCATTATGACACAAAGGACAACAACATCAGGGACATATATAACAAAAAATCACACACACACATACATATACATACGCCATATATGCCAGCAGTTTTGTTATTTGAGATTGTAGAGGAAACGGTAAATGTTGCACTGTTGCACAGTTCTCTATTCATGAAAAGAGGAAAGTTTGTCTCTCAACGCCACCACTCGTTTTCATTAGTGTCACAGAAAGTGGCGAAAGATACAAGAGAAACAAATTATAACTTAATTTATGACGCCAAAGAAAAAGTAAGAAAACTATTCTGTTATGGCAAAAATTAAGAAAGGGTCATAATGCCATAACAATTGTTTTTTTTTTAACATTTATATGATGAAAGATGATGTTTTATTTGAAAATGAAGGAGTTTCAATCGGGTCTCAATAGGTCTACAAGTCTTATACTACGGAAGACATTTATCATTGGTGAAATACCTTCTAAAGTTCTTTAAGCAGACTTATCTAGAGAAAACCAGTAAGGAAAGGTCAAAATTCGTCGGCTCCACCCGATACCCTACACCACTATTCGCGTATTATGTTAAGCAGATCTTACCAACTATAAATGTTTTTTGAATGCGTATTTTGGCTATAAATTATATAATTTGGAAAAAGTGAGAAATACTTTATGGTAGGTGTTGGCGTGATACCGATGTCGTGATACCGGAACAAATAAATCCAAAAAGTATAGAAAATAAAAACAAGGATTAGGTAGTTTTGTGTTTATGTATTTTCAAATGGTTTATTTGTAAAGTAGTGAGTTTCTAAGAAACGAGACTTTACCTTTGCGTGTGATCACAACGAGAGCGAAAGAACAAGTGTCGTTGCAGATGAGCGGAACAAGTTCGTGATCAGCAACGACAACCAATTCTAGTATTTTGATCTTTAAAAGATTCATTAAAAATTTACGTATTTTGGTTTTTGAACAATTTAAAGCAAATCCACATTTAGAGGTGTTTAGCCCTTGAAAAATGTTTTTTTTTTTTTAAATCCACCTTCGTAGATATTTGATACTCAGAAAAGTGTTTTTAAAATTCACATTTGCATTTTTAAATAATTATTCTAAAAAATCCACTTTTAGTCCCATCTATTGGCCCTAAAAAATATTCTAAAAAAATCCATTTTTAGTTCTTGATATTCTGAAAAATCTACGTATTTGACAAAATTCTTCTTTAAAATCTAACTTGGTTTTTAAAATATAATTTTTAAAAAATTCAGACTTGGAGGTCTTTTGCCTCTTGAAAAATATATTCTAAGTCCTTGAAAATATGTTCATAAAACGCCTTTTTCCAGGTAAAAAAATATTCTCAAAAGGCACCTTTGGTCCCTGAAAAAGTAATCTGTGGGTACTTAAGAAAAAATTCTTATATCCATTTATTCCTTAAAATCCACAATTGAAATGTTTTGATCCTCA
The DNA here is from genome assembly GCF_030504385.1 of Musca domestica. Lineage (NCBI taxonomy): Eukaryota > Metazoa > Arthropoda > Insecta > Diptera > Muscidae > Musca > Musca domestica. Next base: position 7,160,853 of record NW_026712334.1, on the reverse strand, counting down.
GATAAATATTCTTAAAAATCAATATTTGGAGGAGTTTGAGACCTAAAAAAATATAGTTGTCCTTAGAAAATATTTGTCAAAAAATCCACTTTTGAAGGTCTTTTTATCATGTCCATCTTTTAAAAACCTTTTTGAAAACCTACTTATATACCACAAGTAAAATACTCTAAAAAAACCACACTTTTAGTCATATAACTATTTTTGGACCTTTGGTCCTTGAAAATGTACTTTTTGTTCTTTTGGTCCTTGAAAAAATATTCTTAAAAATTAACGATTAAAAGGTTTTGAAAACAATGAAAAATATTAACCAAAAAAATATGTTTGTAGTTTTTTGGAACGCTAGATAAAATATCCTTATAAGGAAAACTATTTGTCTATGGAAAAATATTCTAAAAATCCACCATTGACCCTTGAAAAGTATACTTCTTTTTTCTCAAAAAAAAAAAAAAAAAAAAAAAAAAAAAATAAATAAATAAATAAATAAATAAATAAAAAAATAAAATAAAAATAAAAAAAGATATAAAAAATCCAAAAAAAGGCACTTTTGGTCCTTGAAAATCGTTCTTAAAAACTATGGAAAAAATCTACATAAAGCATGCCTGAAATTTATATTTTTTAACATCTACTTGTTTTGCTCCTTGAAAGAGTGTTCTTTAAAAATCCAAGGTTATTCCTTGGTTCTTGGAACAAATATTCTTTAAAAATTCAAGTTGAGTGGAAGGAAACATATTTTAAAATGTTCAAAAAAAATATTTAATATTTAATTATTTTTTAATACACTTATATTGGTAAGTTTTTTATATATTTCTTAGGAATAAATTAATTATTATTTTAATATTTTTTCTAAGGATTAAATTGAATTGTTTCAAAAAGATTTCCCGGATAAATAATTTGGATTATAGTTTATTTTTTCAAAGATCACTCACTAACTGAGTTCTTTTGGTGATTCAAAAAGTTACTTACACAGCTCTTTTAGTCCTTGGAAAACTGGATAGAAATTGGTCCTTAAAAAATTTTCCCACTTTTTGAAATTAAGTTGAGTGAAAGGAAAATATTTTAAAATGTTAAAAAAAAAATTTAATATTTTTTTTATGTATGAAAAATATATTTATATATATATACCATCAAATTTTAGAATATGTTTAGATTTGTTCGAATTGGTCACCTTTGGCACGAATTATGGCCTTCAAACGGCCAATGAAACTGTCACACGCTACCCGAATGTTGCTCTGCGGTATTTTGGCCCATTTCCGGCGAAGCACTTGCTTGGGGTGATCGACACTTTGGTATTTTTTAGAGGCAACCTTTTTTTCCAAAATACTCCAGACACAATAGAATAACGGATTAGTATCCGGAGATTTTGTGTGGCCATTGTGCGCTGGAAATGAAGCGAGGAACCTCATTTTGTGCTGAGTGCGATGGTGCTGAGTCCTGTTGGAATATCCAATGTCTGCGGCTAAAATGTTTGCGTGCCCAAGGCTTTAATATACCCTCCAGAATATTTTCGCGATAATATTCGGCATTTATTCTGATGCCACGGTCGATTAATACGAGCAGAGAGCGACCATCGGCTGTTATGGCGGCCAGCACCATCACCATGGCCGGCGCTTGAGTTCTGGCGGACAACTGAAGGTGCACGTTTTCAGCTGACCTCTTCGGCAAGTAAACACGATCATTATGTTTGTTTACAAACTGTTGGACAATGAATGTTTTCTCATCGGAGAAAACCAAATTCGGCAGTTTACCACTTTCGGCCATGTGAACCAATTTTTTAGCTCTTTTGAGTCTATTTTCTTTCTGTTGGGGTGTAAGTTCTTGCACTTTTTGGAATTTCAATGACTTCACCTCGAGCTCATTTTTCAATATTTGCCGAATGGAATATTGCGATATGTTCAGCTCACGAGCCACTTTTCGATCGCTGCGACGCGAGTTTCGATCAAGTCGCTTCTGTACTTTTTGAACCATTTCTGCTAATGTTGCTGTTTTCTTCCGTCCACTACGATGGAATGAGACACAAAAGATTTATTCACATTTAAATGGTGGAGTGCTCTTACGATAGTCAGTTGTGGTTTTCCAGCCAAATATAAAGAAATCACACTATCACGCTTTAATTCCATCACGAATAACTTTTTTTTTTTTTTTTTGGAAAATTCTCACCAAAATGCTTTTGTACGCTTGTAAATAACATAATAAGCTGTCACTGGAATAATTTTAACAGCTGTCGGACGAGTGGCTTAGATATGACAGCAGTCTGAAGTTGGTTGCAGTTTTTTCATATCACCCTGTATATGATTACATATAGACAATTGTGGATAACATCTTCAAAATTTGTAGATTTGGAAACAATTTTAAGTACAATTTGAAGGATTTATTTTTCTGTCCTATATTTTCCATATGCAAAAATTACGAAATTATTTAAATCGAGTGAAACGCACATCTTTGGCTAGATCTTTGAATTTATTTTAGAGGGCTCTAAATTAAGATTTTCCATGTTATCGTCAATGATGTCAACGAATAACAAAATCTCAAAATAAAAATCAAAATCAAGAAAAATCTCTTTCTGCTCTAAGATGTCATTTATTTCCGTTTCCGTTTGTCTCATCAACATTCATGACGATCCGAAAGGAGAAGATCCAACAAATAATTGACTCACATTGTCCACTTTGCCTCGCTTGAGTCTATTAAATGTTGTGCAAATATTAAGAACGGAAATTTATTTCCTTGTCCATTGACCCCAAATGTGCTCATTCGGGTTGTTTCCCGCCTCAAAAGGGAGCACAGAGATAATTTTCCTACATCAGTTGCCAACATGTGAGCAACGGCAATTGGAGTGCAGTTCGTGAGGTTACCTTACAACGGTCAATTTATTAGATGTGAAAACAACAACAAAAACATAAAAACAAATTGCAATCTTCACAGAAAATATTTGTCAGATTTAAGCCCAAACTTAGACAAGAAACTTATGGCCTGACATTAACCTCTTTCCTTATGATGAGGAAACTCATTTATTTTACCTCTCCGGGAAAACTACAGCTGTAACATTTGCTGACAGTACATTTGGCAAGACCACAAAGGTCTTCAAACAGCCTCTCCATTTGGCATATGAAATAGGCCAACAACCCCAAGTTTGCAGAAGCAAAAACAAGAAACGGAACAACAGCCAACACTTCCGTCCCACATTATGACTCGGATGCGGCAGACTTTGATTGTGGCCAAAGTCACAAAAGACAATCAACACCAAAAATGTGTTTTTTTTTTTGCTTTTCGAACCAACAGCATGGCACATCCGTCCTAAACCTAATGATCGCAATCATCATTTGGCCGAAATTGGCAAGGAAGTCAACACCATTCTGACCTAACCCTGTTTAGCATTTGACTTTGACTCGGAGCATCAAATCTATGAGTTGTGATTGTTAGTGGGTGGATGGATGGACGTATGGGTGGGTGGGTGAAGGGTATGGGAATGGTCATCTTAGGCCTTTGTCATCATCTCCGCCAACAAACGTTTTGAATGAAAACAGTTAGTAATCATCATTGTTTCCATTGGTCTGTTTTATGTGTTCTGTAGTTTCTAGGGTTACATTTCAACCATCTGTTCGGTGAATACATTTCACAACTGTCATAATCTTCATCTAGGGCGTCGAAGGCATAGAGTTTCCACCAGACGAGTCGTAAAAATATAAATTTGTTGTTGATATTTTTATTATGATTTGTTCGGCTGGCCAGTTATGAAATGAGAAGAAGCTTTGATTAGTGGATCAAAACATTTATCGCTAGTAAAAAATCTATATTTCTTTGGAAATTGTTTTTTTTTTTTATGAAATTTTATATTAATAGAGATGTTTTCTGGGAAGCAATGTCTTTTGAAAATTGTTAAGAAAAATTAAAGCTCAACTCCCACTTGCACTGATATGGCTGTCATTCCTGGAAATTAACTGAATTAAATGTAAATTTAAAAATTTTTCCATGTGATTGTGTAGAAAAAGTAGTCATGTATGGTTTCTCAATGTAACAGATTCTTCTGGTATTCTACAATATGAAAACTTGCCGAAAGGCTATTTTATAGAGTAATTCAAGAGAGCTTGATTAATAAGTAATTTCTTTAATTAAGGATATCCTTTCCAATATATTATTATCTCATTAATCCTAAACTTCATAAGGAATTTTCAGAAAAAATCGGAAATAAGCGGAAAATGTTTGAAGCAATATCAAAAATATCAATCGGTTTTGCCCACGGATGTATACCCTCAGCCAATGTTCTATTATTTAAATATATTTTGAATTCTGTTATGATTATTCAAATATTTGACCCTCTATGGAGTAGGTTCCGAAGCAATGGGCTAATATTATCCATTTCGTATCGGACCAAAATAAATATGATATAAACATTGCGACGTGCAAGGTTTACTTCCTTCACTTTATATGAGATATATGGTAATATTTAGAAAATGTTAAAATGTGAATGAGGTAGCAGATAAAGTCGACCGAAATATTAAATTTTCATACTTCATCTAATACATACAAAAGCATTGGTATAAGCAAAATATAAAAAAAACTGAGCATTCATCTTAGGTTTCTGGTTGAGAAATTATTTAGATATAACAACTTATAAAGAATCGACTAGACTTGTTTCGCAAGTTATGACAGATATAAGAATTGAAAAATGTGACCCTTTTTGGGTGAGGTACCAAAAAGAGGTACGCAGATATACAGGGTGAAATAAAAAACTGCATATTTTTTTAAATTTTATTGAATGAAAGCAAAAAAGTCGGAAATACCATCAAATTTTAGAATAAGTTTAGATATGTTCGAATTCGAACGAATTGTGGCCTTCAAACGGCCAATGAAACCGTCACATGTTGCCCGAATGTTGCTCTGCGATATTTTGGCCCATTCCCGGCGAAGCGCTTGCTTGAGGTGATCGACAGTTTAGTATTTTTTAGTGACAACCTTGCTTTCCAAAATACTCCAGACACAATAGTCCAACGGATTGGTATCCGGAGATTTTGGTGGTCATTGTGCGCTGGAAACGAAGCCTCAGAAGGAACCTCATTTTGTAACCATTCTTGAGTGGTGCGTGCTGAATGCGATGGTGCTGAGTCCTATTTAAATGCCCAAGGTATGCGGCCAAAATCTTTGCGTGCCCAAGGCTTTAATACACCCTCCAGAATATTTTCGCGATAATATTCGGTATTTATTCTGATGCCACGGTCGCTTGAATTTTGGTGGCCAACCGAAGGTGCACATTTTCAGCTGACCCCTGTGGCAAGTAAACATCATCATTTTGTTTGTCTACAAACTGCTGAGCAACGAATGTTTCTCATCGGAGAAAACCATATTCGGCAGTTCACCACTTTCGGATTTACCCCGAGTTCATTTTTCAATATTTGCCGAATGGAATATTGCTATATGTTCAGCTCATGAGCCATTCTTCGGCTACTGCGACGAGTGTGTCGATTAAGTCGCTTCTTTACTTTTCGAATCATTTCTGCTAATGTAGCTGTTTCCGTCTACTTCCTTGACGTCGGGCTAACGAGCTATGGTACGATACACAAAAGATTTATTCTCATTTAAATGCTGGAGTGTTTTAACGATATCCACTTGTGGTTTTCCAGCCAAATATAAAGAAATCACACTATCACGCTTGAATTCCATCACCAATATCTTTTTTTTCTGGAAAATTCTCACCAAAATGCTTTTGTACTCTTGTAAACAATATAATGAGCTGTCACTGGAATAATTTCAACAGCTGTCGGACGAGTTGCTTTGAAATGACAGCAGTCTGAAATTGGTTGTAGTTTTTTCAACTCACCATATTGGAGAGGAGATTCAGAAGCTGAAATAAGGGAAAAGAAAGCGTCTAGATATCAAGACCATAGGAGGTAGTGCGAGCTGGGATAATCATCAGTGAAGTAAATGTGTAAAATAATTAATAAATTAATATGTTATACTTTTACAAAAATAAGCATAATATAATATTAATTCCGTTAACTTATTTTACAATTACAAGTATAAGCTTATAAATAAGGGTTCAACTTCGATTATTCTATATTTTTGTAAAACAAATATTTTTCAATGTATTCTCAAGCTTAAGGCTTATGTTCATAAGCTTATTGCAATATTATTCTCAAGCAATTTTTGTATGTTGGGTATTTTTTAATTCCCAATACAAACAGTGACCTCAATTTAGGATTCCAGTCCCATCCCTTTACCCAGTACTAAATTTAGTACCATCTAGTACTTGTTGTATAAATATGGGATGCATTTCCATATTTTAACCACAGACACCAACAGTAATCTTAATATCAAATTTCAGAGTATTTTTCGTACAATTATAGTACACATTTCCAAAACCATCTCCAAATTTCCGATTTAAATGACTATATATTCACCCAAAACCTAAGCGTTACAAATCTAGTACTATTTAGTACTGTTCACAAACCTAGTACCCATTTTCAAAACCACCTTCATATATCAAACGTACATTCCAACCAAAATTTAAAGTTTTCAGCTCTATCTGTTCACATAACACCCAAAGGTACCATTTTAAAAGTTTAGTACCATTTTAGGACATTTCGTAACCTTGAAGTTAAAGTTCGAATTTCTAAAAACCTTTTGGTATATCTATTCTGCACTCCATCAGTGACTCTCATTCCAAATTTCCGCTTTCATTCATTCCACATTTCACACAAAATTGCATGTATTCTTAGCCCTCTAACCACTTTTTATACCCTCCACTATAGTATGGAGGATATATTAAGTTTGTCATTCCGTTTGTAACACCTCGAAATACATATTTTACGCCCCACAAAGTATATATATTCTTGATCAGCATAAAATTCTATGTCGATTTAGCGATGTCCGTGGAAATCACTCTATCTTCCGAACGAATTCCATTATGACCCAAAAATACCAATTTTTAGACAAATCAGTGAAAAAATGTGGCGAAAACCATCAAAATACCGAATATCGGGAGGTACCGTTATATGGGGGCTATATCAAATCATGGACCCATACATGCCATGTTTCGCCACCGGAGCTGGAAACCATTATGACCTACAAATACCAATTTCCAGACAAATCCGTGAAAAAATGTGGCATAAATCATCAAAATACCGAATATCGGGGGGTACCGTTATATGGGGACTATACCAGAACGTGGACCGATATATCTCATTTTCAATACCAACCATTCTAGACACAGTGCAAATAGCTCTGCTTAATTTTGGTGCTCTACGTCAAAAAATATGGGCTGTATCGTGATTTCAACAGACAGACAGACGGACAGACAGACAGACGGACATCGTTAAATCGACTTAGAATTTTATGCTGATTATGAATATATATACTTTATGGGGTCTAAGACGAATATTTAAGGATGTTACAAATGGAATGAAAAAGTTAATATACCCTCCTTTCCAAGGTGGAGGGTATAAAAAGCAGGTCGTTTCGAACTTTTTATACTCTGCACAATGTGGAAAATAACTCATACAAAAAGGTGGCTGTAAATGTCGATATTTCCGTATTTGGGGTATGCATCACTTCAGTTATTAGGAACATCCAATCCAAATGTCAAACAATTTTGTAAAAAAGTTGACAACAATCATCAAAATACCGAATATCGAGAGGATAGGGACTATGGAAAACCCTTGACTTGTATAGAAATTGTTCTACACAAACAGAAGAAACAATGGACGCTATAGAAAAATGTGGCAATATTCTGCGGCAGGAAAAAGAACATATTTTGAACTTAAAAAACCTCGAATTTTAAACTTTTCCCTTAGAAAGTGTGGCTTAAATCGAATTTCGGGGGGTACCTTGATTTGGGGCTTGTAGGAAAACATGGATATATATATGTATGTGGATTTGAACATTTATTTATGCACACATTTGTATAATAAATATTGGACCCCCACAACCCATGTTTTGAAAGGATTGGACGAATATTGTGTATTCATGAAGGTTATGTTTGTTCCAAATGTTGATACCTTTGATCCTATTTTCATACTAGATCTAGAGTTGCTAGAGATATTGGTATGTACGAAATTTCAAGACAATCCAATCAATATTGTATACAGTTATGATTATTATACCATCCAACTTGGAAAGGAGGGTATATTAACCTTGTCATTCCGTTTGTTACATCCCAAAATATTCGTCGTAGACCCCATAATGTATATATATATTCATAATCAGCATAAAATTCTAAGCCGATTTAACGATGTCCGTCTGTCTGTCTGTTGAAATCAAGATACAGGCTACATTATGTTATAATAATTGTGTCTAGGATGGTTGGTATTGAAAATGAGATATATCGGTCCACGTTTTGGTATAATACCCATATACCGGTACCTCCCGATATTCGGTATTTTGATTATTTATGCAACATTTTTTCACGGATTTGTCTAAAAATTGGTATTTGTAGGTCATATTGGGTCCTAGTTCGTGTGGCGAAATATTGTATGTATGGGTTCACGCTTTGGTATAGCCCCCATATAACGGTAACTCCCGAGATTCGGTATTTTGATGATTTTTGCCACAATTTCCCACGAATATGCCTAAAATTTGCTATTAGTGGGTCGTAATTGGTTCTAATGTTTCCATTACCCTAAAAGTTAGTTATTTAAAATTAAAAACCTGTTTTTGGGGGACGTACTAGAAGTAGTGGGTCGGTATTGTCCATATTCGCACCTGTCATTGGAATTATACAAATATTAGAATTACACAGTTTGAACTCTTTGAAATCGGAATATGAGTTAAATTATTTTTTATGCAATTTTGACCTTCAATTGGGGAGGTACTAGACTGAGTGGGCCATTTTCGAATTCGAACATTATTATTATTATTATTGTTATTATTATTATTATTATCGGATATTCTCCTCGAGAGTTATTGTACGCTAGTCAAAGACTATCGACTCCGGACTGAAATAGTCTTCGTCCAATGAAACTGAGAGTCAAAAACGGTTATTCTGATGAGACACTTTTTGGTCGTAGCAAATGGTATATACCTTCTGTAGTCATATGGCTGCAAATAAACCTCAAAAAAATATTTTTTTTAAAATTACGATATTTGAAAAAATAGGTAAAAAAGCGATTATAGGCTCTATAGTCATTGAAAATATATTTTAAAAAGTTAATTTTTTTATAAAAGTCTCGACAATACTTAAAGTCGAATACGCATCTAAAAAATTCCAGAAAAAATAAAAAAATATAAAAAAAATAAAAAAATTCACGTTTGACGGCTCTGCTGATCCTTGAACAAATATTAAATTAAAAAAAATCATGTTTGATGAATCCTTGGGAAACAATAAAATTAAGGTTTTTGTTTATATTGTCCCTTCTTAAAATCCAATATGTTTAACCCTAAAAAGTTTTCATTAAAAATCTGCATCTAGTAGCTCTGCTGACCCTTTCAAAATATCAAATATTCATAATTCACGTCCAAAGGTCCTTGGAAAAAATATCCTTTAAAAATGCACCTAAAGCTCCTAGAAGATCCATGAAAAAAAAACATCCTTAAAAATCCACGACTAAAGGACCTTGAAAAAATATTCTTTAAAAATTACTCCAGTGTTCCTAGAAGATCCATGAAAAATATCCCTTAAAAATGCAAGTCAATTCTTGAAGTTCCATGAAAAATATCTCTTAAAAATCCACGTTTGAAGGTCCTCTAAAGTCACGTTTAAGGATCTTAAAAGAATATTCTTTAAAATGCATGTCTAAAATCAAAGTCTAAAGGTCCTTGTAAAAATAATCTTTCAAAATTTACTCTGAGAACCCTAAAAACCACATTCCTTTAAAATCCATATCTAAGTGATCTTGCATATAATTAAAAAAAAAAAACAACGTCCGATAGACCTTTAAAAAATTCACGTTTTAAAAAAAATATTTTATAAAATTCCCTATAAATTGTTGGAAACCATTTAATTTTGTCAATATCTAAGTATTTTTTTTTTCTATTGCCTCTCATCAATTTAAAACCTCTTCTCATTTGTCGTAACAACTTCTCCTGGCCATTGCTCCATATTCTGAATTTTATAATCAGTGTGCGTTGGCGTTTTCATTGAACTTGCAAATGATTTGCTGCAGATGAAGTATTAAGAGCCAGTGTTGTTGTGACACAAATACTTCATCCGACCGTTTGTCTTGGCAATTTGTTTAGCAATCAAATCCAATCGTTTAAAGTGAGATCACATTTATGATACGACGACAATGACGGGCGAATATAATTTACAAATTGAACGAAAAGGTAGAGACAGACACTCGCAGAGCAGAGCAGACAATCAAACCAAGCAACCGTCTAAACGGACGTACAAATGAATTTAAAATACTTGGAATTGAATCAATTTTCAATGGCTAGCAAATGATATGCTTCCTATCTTGTAGGTGGAGAGGGGAGAATGTGGTTGGGGCTCTCCATCATATAATACCGTCAACGAAGGCGTCTTCCAAACGCCTTTTCAAGTGGTGCCATTGCATTCTGGCGTCTCAAGTGCAGTTCGACTCAACTTACTTCCAGCGACACCCAGCCATCAAATGATCTGTGTGTAATGATGAAGACTTGATAATACCATATGTGGAGCTTTCTCCATGGCTGTCTGGCCTAATGGACAGACTGACATTGTCTTCTTCCGTGATTCCAATGTGTGTGTGTGTCTGTAGCGTCGAACGTATTCATAAATTAAATTTTGTTATTAATTATAAGACGTTGTAATATTGGGGATAATCCGTTGGTATATCTCCATAAATTGCTTGTAATACCATTTGATTTACGTCGAATCTATTGGCCATCGCCCATGGATGGCGCGTGCATTCAGGTGACGGATTAACTTGTTCAACAATATTAATTGTTAAAAATTCAAATCCACTCTTAAATTTAGAGATTATTCTAATGCACATGGTCGGCATGTGGACATCAGCTATAACTCTTCCTCCATCCATGTATGAGATAGTGTCATGATGTTCTATGTTTACCAAAGACAAAAAGTAGAAAAATACACACAAAAACATATGTTTATGGCCAAAAAACCAGGTCAAAATGCAAAGAACGTGATGTACGTTAACTCTGTTACATTTGATACATCCGAAAGAGAAAGCAGTGATAAATTACTTGTCTGCTTTTATGAGGCCCGAAAGAGAAGAAAATGACGAACTTTTCATATAAAAGAGTTCTTAATTAACAAGGCAATTCTTCATATGCTATTTTTCATTGGAAAAATGTAAATCGTTGTTTTTCTTTTTGTAAGAATTTGGACTTTAATTATCATTTGACTTGTTGGTTGGTGGTGTTCTAACACTTGTCTCAATTATAAAAAATTTGTGGCAAATGAAGACTTTAGAAGCATAATGTATGTCTAGTGATTATGATTATTTTCTTAAATTTGAATATTTTTACATCACAATGAAGCTACGCATACAATCGACCCTGGTTAAATGGAAACTAAACATGTCAGAATGGTGTTTAGCTCGGCAATTACAACTACTTAGTCGAGTAATTTTTTGGTAAGACTCTATATTTCAAATCCAAATCCGGAGCTAATTAAAAAAACAAGTAATAAAGAAGCTAAGTCCGGCCAGGCTGAACTTTTAATACCCTCCACAATTTGGACAAAACTTTGAAAATTTTAAAAATTCCGAAAAATACCGTTTAAATGATGACCATAATACCGGGGCTATACGAAGACGCGGACCTGCATAAGTATTTTTTTGTCATAGGAGAAAATCAAATTCGGCAGTTCCCCACTTCAGCCTCTTTAGCCCTTTTGAGTCTATTTGTATACCCTACACCACAAGGTGGTCAGGGTATTATGTCTTTGTGCATTTGTTTGTAACAGGCAGAAGGAAACGCGATAGACCCATAGTTCCTTTTGATGATCTGCATAGAATCACATTTTGAGTCGATTTATGCATGTCCGTCCGTCCGTCTGCCCATGTATTTTTGTAAACAAAGTACAGGTCGTATTTATTGCCCGATCCAGATGAAATTTTGCAAAGATCTTTTGTTTGGCCCAAGGACGAACCCTATTGAAATTGGAGATAATCGGTCAAAATTTAGATATAGCTCCCATATATATCTTCGTCCGATTTGGCTTTTATTGTGCGCCAAACGTGTAATATCAGCCCGAATTGTATGGAATTTTGCACATACAACCAAATTAGGCCTGAAAATAAGTATGCCAAATTTTATCGAAATCGGTTCCGATATAGCTATAGCTCCCATATATATTGTTCATCCGATTTGTTATTTTTGTCCACCACCGCCGTAATATGCACTCTGCAACAACAATATTTTGGGAAATATATCAAATACAGCTCAGAAATACATTTGCTAAATTTTATCGAGATCGGTTCAGATTTGGATATAGCTCCCATATATAACTTCGTCCGATTTACCTTTTATTGTGCACCAAATTATTGTTATTATTGTCTAATATTTGTCCAAATGGGATGGAACTTGGCACTTACGACCGAATTGAGTCTAGAAGCTAGTATGTCAAATTTGGTGAAGATCGGTTCAGATATAACTATAGCTTCCATATATATTATTCATCCGATTTGTTATATTTGTTAGCCACAACCGTAATATGCACTCCGTAACAACGATATTCAGGGAAATATATCAAATACAGCTCAGAAATATCTTTGCCAAATTTAATCGAGATCGGTTCAGATTTGGATGCAGCTCCCATATATATCTTTATCCGATTTCAAATTAATTGTGCACCAAATGGGCAATACAATTCCGAATTTAAAAGATACAAATGCTTTGCCATATTTGGTCCTTTGAACTTTAAATTATAATTATAATCATAGCGTGTATGATTGAATTCTCCCATAAAAACTTTTAATTGTTATGTGGAGCTCTACTAAATTAGCAAAGTGGTGTAGGGTATCATAAAGTCGGCCCCGCTCGACTTTAAGACTTTCTTTACTGGTTTTTAAATTGTAACAGAATTTTTAACGGATTTTTTTTTTAATTTTTCAAGTTTGTTCCAAATGGGTAGTAGGGTGGAGGGTATTCAAAGTTCGGTCCGGCCGAACTTACTGGTTTTTAAGTTGTTTTTTTTTTGTTCGCTGACTTGCAGATTCGAACCAACGTCCTTAGGTAGTCCAACATGCTCACTCTATGCCACCGGTTCGTTAACACCATTGATTGTATTTAACATTACATTTTTTTCGGTTGCCGACGGTTAAATTTACAACCTTTGGTTTTGTAGTGCCGAAGTTACTCATTACTTCGTAATGGGGAAAATAGGTTATTTTGCTATGTATTTTTAAGGGATAATCCATTATTTCCAATCAATTGGAAATACTAAAAGTAGTTTCATTATACATTACACATAAAAAATTCAAATATTTTGCTAATATCACTGTATAGATTTTTATATAAGAAACTAGTTTATATATCCGTGTATTCAGGTGCATCGTGGTCCATTTTGAATGGGTTAGTCGGTTCTTAAAACTCCCAAGTTTTTGCTGATAATTTTCTCGTTTCGGCATTCGTTGATGTGGCGTACATACATTTTCGAAAAGATAATTTATATCTGAAAAGAGAATGTTAAGTATCTAACTAATTAATTTTGTTCTACACAAATTCACCGGAAGCAGATATTTATTTAATTAAATTTTCCATAAAATCGACAAGTGTTATGTTATACAAAACTCCCCCAATATTTTTCATCAAAAAATTCCCAATTTCTTATTCCACAACACAAGAAACGCGTCACAGTGAAATTTGATATGCTCCTACTGTTTAATCATGTAGAAAATCATTATTACATCCCTCCAGATTGTGTGAAAATCTGTGTTTTCCTTTTGGAAGGAAAAAGAAAACAAGGAAAACAAATCGATAATTTTTCGGGTATCCCTAAAAGGCAAACTCAAGTGGATTACATCAGCAGCAGCACAAATTGCCACCTCTGTTGATGGCTTCCTTCGATGCTGGGGTATCAATTTCAAAAGATAAACATTAGCCCCGAACCGTTTAGCACTCTCATGCTGCAGACATTCTCACATCGGATATTTAACTAGCTGTATTTGGTGGCACAAAGGCTACCGACTTCCCAAGCATTCGTCGTCGGGTCTCACTGATTAGGAGGAAGACCGTTGACGCAATCTTTGACGCACAAACACAACACACGCACACAGCATCGCCCAAATGATAACAATAACATAATGGGCACGTAAAGATAATATTTACGTATCCGTTGTGTTCCAGCCTGCCTTGATACCTATCTATCTACCTACCTGCCAATGTTTATCATATTTTTCCTTTTATGTTCTTTGCTGTTGTCTTGTATTCCCTTTGGAACAATTGATAGTTTTTTGTTTTATAATTTTTGTTGGCTGTTGTGTTCTTGTGAATGGAATTGTTTGGGAATGATTCTTCTTCGTTTCGTGGCTCTGAATCCCAAGACGAAGAATAGCCACTTTGACTTATTGTGTCGGGTGACTTTATTAATTGGTCTCATTATTCCATCACGTTCGGTTGCATTGTTTGTTCGGTGTCAAATTTATGCTACGTGCCCCCATCACTAAATACCGATCATTGGAAATGCATTTAGGTTGGAAATTAATTTGGGGATTTTTATTGGATGAATTGATGTTTTTATAATTGTGAGGTGAGAATTTTTGGAAAAAATCTGAATTGTTCTTTCTTTGTATTCGACTATATCGAATCAGGCTTGCGTATAGTGTTCTAATAACGGGAGTCTCTCATTTTCGGTATGTTGAATTTCTCAGTCGAATGAGCTGAAATTTGACATTTAAAAATGTCATTACCAAGTAATGAATTTATTAAGTTTCTTTTCCACCAGTAACTACTATCAAATAACACCCTTCCTATTTAACAGAGACGTATCATAGTAATTAAGTATTTACATTTCCCGATAGGTACGCCTGGCTTGTGCTGAGCCTCATCTGGATGGTTTGGCTATGTAGAGAAACTGTTCCAATATGGATGAAAGCATAGGTGCTGGTGTATCTTGCTCTAATAAAATTGGTAGACCCTCAAATAAAATTATTGACAATTTTAGGATTATACAGGGTGAGATGAAAAAACTGCAACCAACTTTAGACTGCTGTCATTTCTAAGCTACTCGTCCGACAGCTGTTAGAATTATTCCAGTGACATCTCATTATGTTGTTTACAAGCTTACTAAAGCATTTTGGTGAGATTGGAGATGATTTTTGTAGAAAAAAAGTTATTCGTGATAGAATTCCAGCGTGATAGTGTGATTTCTTTTTATTTGGCTGGAAAACCTCAAGTGGTTATCGTTAGAGCCCCCTCAGCATTTAAATTTGAATAAATCTTTTATCTCGTACCATGGCTCGTTACCGTGATACTGGTAGCGTAGCCCGACGTCAAGGAAATAGACGGAAGAAAACAGCAGTGACCGAAAATGGCTCTTGAGCTGAACATATCACAATATTCCATTCGGCAAATATTGAAAAATGAGCTCGGGGTAAGGCCATTGCAATTCTAAAAAATTCAAGAACTCAAACCGCAACAGAAAACCAGTAAAGAAAGTCTTAAAGTCGGACGGGGTCGACTTTATGATACCCTACATTACTTTGCTAATTTAGTAGAGCTGCGCATAACAATTAAAAGTTTCTATGGGAGAATTCAATCATACACGCTATGATTATAATTATAATTTAAAATGTAAGGGACTAAATATGCCGTAGCATTTGTATCTGTTAAATTCGGACTTGTATTGCCCATTTGGTGCACAAATAATTTGAAATCGGATAAAATATATATGGGAGCTATATCCAAATCGGAACCGATCTCGATATAATTTGGTAAAGATATTTCTGAGCTATATTTGATATATTTCCCTGAATATCGTTGTTACGGAGTGCATATTACGGCTGTGGGTAAGAAATATAACAAATCGGATGAACAGTATATATGGGGGCTATAGCTATATCCGAACCGATCTTCACCAAATTTGACATACTAGCTTCTAGACTCAATTCGGTCGTAAGTGCCAAATTTCATTTCCATTTGGGCAAATATTAGACGTTTGGTGCACAATCAAATTTAAATCGGACGAAGTTATGTATGGGAGCTATATCCAAATCTGAACCGATCTCAATACAATTTAGCAAATGTATTTCTGAGCCGTATTTGATATATTTCCCTAGATATTGTTGTTACAGAGTGCATATTACGGCTGCGGTGGACAAAAATAACAAATCGGATGAAAAATATATATGGGAGCTATAGCTATATCTGAACCGATTTCGATCAAATTTGGCATACTTATTTTCAGGTCCAATGTGATCGTACGTGCAAAATTCCATACTATTCGGACTGATATTACACGTTTGGTGCACAATATCGATTATCTCCAATTTCAATAGGGTTCGTCCTTGGGCCGAACAAATGATTTGTGCAAAATTTCATCTGGATAGGGCAATAAATGCGAACTGTACTTTGTTTACAAAAATACATGGACAGACGGACGGACGGACATGCATAAATTGACTCAGAATGTGACTCTTTGCAGATCATCAAAAGGAACTATGGGTCTATCTCGTTTCCTTTTGCCTGTTACAAACAAATGCACAAAGACATAATACCCTGACCACCTTGTGGTGTAGGGTATAAATAGAATTAAAAGAGCTAAAGAGTTGCTTCGCTTGGTCGAAAGTGGTGAACTGCCTAATTTGGTTTTCTCCGATGAGAAGACACTCGTTGTCCAGCAGTTTGTACACAAACAAAATTATCTTCTTTACTTGCCAAATAGGTCAGCTGAAAATGTGCACCTTCGGTTGGCCAACAGAACTCAAGCGGCGACCATGGTGATGGTGTGGGCCGCCATAACAGCCGACGGTCGCTCTCCGCCCATATTAATCGACCTTGGCATCAGAATAAATGCCGAATATTATCGCGAACGTAAACATTTTGGTCGCAGACCTTGGCCATTCCAACAGGATTCAGCACCATCGCCCTCAGCACGCGCCACCCAAGAATGGTTACAAAATGAGGTTCCTCACTTCATTTCCAGCGCACAATGGCCACTGAAATCTCCGGATACCAATCCGTTGAACTATTGTGCCTGGAGTATTTTGGAAAGCAAAGATGGCGCTAAAAAGTACCAAAGTGTCGATCAGCTCAAGCAAGCACTTCGCCGGGAATTAGCCAAAATACCGCAGAGCAACATTCGGGCAGGGTGTGACGGTTTCATTGGCCGTTTGAAGGTCATAATTCGTGCCAAAGATGACCAATCCGAACAAATCTAAACTTATTCTAAAATTTGATGTTATTTCAATAAAATTATTGATTAATTCAATAAAAATTTAAAAAAAAAAACTGTAAAAAATATGGCGTTTGACTTTGTTGCAGTTTTTATTATCCCACCCTGTATATACGGTGTTTTTTTTTTTATAAAGTTCAGCATTCTATCTCTAATGTGGTATTTTCCGTATGTTCATAGTACGCATATCCGAAACCAGCTCTTTCTCTCAATCACAGACACCAACACCGACAGCGACGTCAATATCAATTTTTAGGATTCCAGCTCTATGCTTTCGCCCAGTGTCAAATTAAGTACTTTTCGTACAGTTATAGTACACATCTATCATGCACTCCGCCAGTGACTTCCATTCAAAATTTCCGAATACTACCTCATTTCGATAGTAAAATACAAAGCGTCCAATTTCTGGTACATGAACTTCCAAAAAAAAAAAAAAAAAAGAAAAATAAAAGATTGGCCCTCGTGAAAGTTTCAAGAGTCTAGCTTCAGCCGTTTCGTCTGATTCTCGATCAATCAGTCCGTCAGTTATTTCACTACTTTTTATACCCTACACCACAAGGTGGTCAGGGTATTATGTCTTTGTGCATTTGTTTGTAACAGGCAGAAGGAAACGAGATAGACCCATAGTTCCTTTTGATGATCTGCATAGAATCACATTTTGAGTCGATTTATGCATGTCCGTCCGTCCGTCTGTCCGTCCGTCCGTCTGTCCATGTATTTTTGTAAACAAAGTACAGGTCGCATTTATTGCCCGATCCAGATGAAATTTTGCACAGATCATTTGTTTGGCCCAAGGACGAACCCTATTGAAATTGGAAATAATCGGTCAAAATTTAGATATAGCTCTCTAGATCTTCGTCCGATTTGCCTTTTATTATACACCAAACGTGTAATATCAGCCCGAATTGTATGGAATTTTGCATATACACCCAAATTAGGTCTGAAAATATGTATGCCAAATTTGATTGAAATCGGTTCAGATATAGCTATAGCTCCCATATATATTGTTCATCCGATTTGTTATTTTTGTCCTCCGCAGCCGTAATATGCACTCTGTAACAACAATGTTTGGGGAAATATATCAAATGCAGCTCAGAAATACACTTGCTTAATTTTATCGGGATCGGTTCAGATTTGGATATAGCTCCCATATATAACTTCGTCCGATTTACCTTTTATTGTGCACCAAACGTCTAATATTTGTCCAAATGGGATGGAATTTGGCACTTACGACCGAATCGGGTCAAGAAGGTAGTATGTCAAATTTGGTGAAGATCGGTTCAGATGTAGCTATAGCTCCCATATATATTGTTCATCCGATTTGTCATATTTGTTACCCACAGCCGTAGTATGCACTCCGTAACAACGATATTCAGGGAAATATATCAAATACAGCTCAGAAATATCTTTGCCAAATTTTATCGAGATCGGTTCAGATTTGGATATAGCTCCCATATATATCTTTATTCGATTTCAAATTAATTGTGCACCAAATGGGCAATACAATTCCGAATTTAAAAGATACAAATGCTTCGGCATATTTAGTCCCTTGAACTTTAAATTATAATTATAATCATAGCATGTATGTTTGAATTCTCCCATAAAAAAACTTTTATTTGTTATGTGGAGCTCTACTAAATTAGCAAAGTGGTGTAGGGTATCATAAAGTCGGCCCCGCCCGACTTTAAGGCTTTCTTTACTGGTTTACAAATATAAATATATGGGGGCTTTACCAAAAATATGTCAAATGTTGATCATTTGTGGTACATAAACTCATTTCAACATTTCCGAACATAAATGTAAAATTTCAGCAAAATCAATTGGAAAAATATGATAATACCTTTTAAAGAATTCAAATCGGTGGCAGTTTTATGAGAGCTATATCAAATTGTGGAGCCATATTAGTATTTTGTTAAGGATATCAGGTACCCTTTAAGATACCATATGTCCAACTACAGTTTCAAGGAAAAATGTTTCTAAAATCCTCATATTTCTTTAATTCGGACCGACCAATCTTCACAGATAATTCAGTCCCTAGGAATCTGTTTTACTAATCCCCATTTTTGGCTGATTCCCTTTAAATGCTTTGGATTTTATACAGGTTACAGTTAGAGAAATCGCAATACATTTTTTAAATTCGAGGACGATGCTGGTCCATTTGGCCACCTAGAGATTGAGCAAAGTGAAATAATGACTGTCATGGTTTGCTGTCCACGGCCACACCCAACATGACAACTATTACCACCCGCGAAAGACATTTCAATTCATTGAAAAAAATGAATTGAAGGTTTTCCCTCATTTTCATGAATGTTAATGTTGGTCGATACAATTAACAATAGAAAACGCTGTGTACAACACGGCATCCGGACAACAACAACAATTACAATAAGAAAAAAAATGTTCCTTCTCTTCGACTTCTTGAAAGTAAACAAAAGGAGAAAAAAAACTGAAATCTCAATTGGTTTGCATTGGTTCGGTTACGGTTCTTTATTGATTTCCATGTTGTTGTCTTTTGACAAGAATACAACAACAAGAACAACGAGTATTTGTGTTGGTTGTATTGTTGCCGGAAAGGGAAGAAACACTTGTTTTTGTTGTTGTTGTTAGTATTCCTTTGGCAGTGTTAGGGTCGTATAGCCATCCAGCTGGTGGGACGTTCGGTCAGACATTTAGTCACGGTTCTACTCTCGACTTTGGTTTTGTTTGGTTTATGGGTGGCAGGCAACATTATTGGTGTTGTTGTTCTTGTTTCGATTGTCATTCATTCATTCACAGATGGTGACAGTTGGTTGTACCGAATTGCTGTTGTTGAGATGTCATTGTCGTTGTTGATGTTGTTGTTGTTGTCAATGTTATTGTTGTGTTAGACGTCTACCGCAGCAACATTCATTGGAAACATGGCTTTTTCTCTCCCGTATAGGCCTCAACGCGAGACTGACAACAATTGAATGGGAAACAATCACGGCCATTGAACAAGGTTCGATGTCGGTGTTGTTGTTTTCATTTCTCTTCCTCCATGGGTGGTAGGAGTTCAAATTTTGTTGGAGGAGTTGATTTGGGATTTTCATGGGTTTCTTAATTAAAATTGGGATTGTGGGCAGACGAATAGCCCTTTGGCCCATAGAAACAAATTCCGAATTGTTAAAAGTGTCATGTTAGTTTTTTTTGTTGTTATAATTTTCAAACATTTGTTTTAAAATAATAAAAAAAAAAACGAATTATAAAATCACATTAATAAATTATTTTTCTTGTTCACTGAATGACACTGACAATGACCGTCATTGGCCATTATCGAGAGATTAAGATTTAAAAACAAGAGCACTCAATCTCCATTTAAATCCATAAAAACTGACAAATTATCCAGATAATCCGACTAATGTGGCTTTTGATTTGAAATTTATGGTCAAACTTTTTTTAGTTTCTCCTCTTCGTATGAAGTTTTCTAGGGGGTTCCTTATTTGATCTTCGGTCGTTTGGCCGCCATTCCAGCCAGCCCCAATTTTTAATAGCTGGAAATCATAAGAGCTGTTTTATGATGGCATTTCATTAAAAACGGAATGTTATTGGCCACTTTGTGATTAGCTTTTACCCAAATGACACCAATTTGCATACAATTTGCTGCATCTTCACAAAAGTGTCATAAAACTGTGTTATGACAACATTTACAAATGGGATGATGGATCGAGAGATAAGATCGGTACTAAAATTAAAAGCCTGCCTTTGGGCGAGTAACTAATTTACTCTTATCAGAGATTGTTGTAATGATGCCATGTAGACACATTCAGCAACGTATAACAGGGATCAGAACTTCTCTTAAATGATTACATTTTTAGAACTTTTTTCCATGGAAACGACCATTGATACCGTCTTTAAGAATACCAATTTGAAAGCAATAGCATCAATGCAAAGAGAAGTGAATTATAAGTGGACCATCATGGACTGCGGGACAACGAATGTTTTCTCATCGGAGAAACCCAAATTCAGCAGTTCACCACTTTCGGCCCAGCGAAGCAACTCTTTAGCTCTTTAAAGTCTATTTTCTTTCTGATGCGGTGTAAGTTCTTGCACTTTTTGGATTTTCAATGGCTTTACCCCGAGCTAATTTTTCATTATTAATTGCCGAATGGAATAATGCGATATGTTAAGCTCACGAGCCGTTTTTCGGCCACTACTACGCGGGCTTCGATCAAGTCGCTTCTTTACATTTCGAACCATTTCTGCTGATGTTGCTGTTTTCTTCCGTCCATTTCTTTGACGTCGGGTAACGAGTGATGGTACGAAACACAAAAGATTTATTCACATTTAAATGTTGGAGTGCTCTAACGATAGCCACTTGTGGTTTTCCAGCCAAATATAAAGAAATCACACTATCACGCTTGAATTCCATCACGAATAATTTTTTTTCTGGAAAATTCTCACTTAAATCTTATAAACAACATAATGAGCTGTCACTGGAATAATTGTAACAGCTGCCGGAGTGGCTTAGTAATGATATCAGTCTGAAGTTGGTTGCAGTTTTTTTATATCACCCTGTATGTCTTGTGAGTCTGATGGTTCTCTGGAATATCCTATAAAAATCCATGTTTTATGGTTCTTATGACCCCCATAGTAAGTATCCTTTGAAATGCCACGTGTTGTTTTTTTATATTCGAGGATTTTTAGAGAATATTAATTTAAGAACCAAAAATTGTGGATTTTTAGATAATATTTTCTTTACAAAAATTATTTAAAAAATCCCGCCTAGGTTTCCCCGCTGGTCCTTGGACAATATTGTTTAAAAATATACATTTTGTTCAATTTAAAATATCCTTTAAAAAATCTGTTGGTCCTTTGGAAAAGTAGCATTGAAATATCCATATTTGGTGGCCCATTAAAAATCCACATTTTTCCTTGAAAAAATATTTAAAAATTTCAGGTTTTATGTCTCCGTTAGTCGTTGAAAAAATATTTCCAAAAAATATTTAAAAATAAATAAACCGCGTCCACTAGGAAAATATTCTTAAAAAATACAGTGGCTCTTTTAGTTCTTGAAAAAAAAAAATTATATCTATAAAACAGGAAAATGTTTTGAAATTGCACTTGGAACTGGAGATATGACATTCAAGAAATTCTTGGAAATCCTTAAAAAGTATATACTTTGAAAATCCACCGTTGTGGCTCTGGTAATTCTTAAAAATTATCCTTTAAAAAATTCTTTGAAAAATTATACGTGCTTTATAAAATATCTGGAAAAATGATTCCGATAACATTTAAAAATAATGCTATCTTTAAAGAGTGTCTTGAAAAAAGAAAATCGAAATAGAACCCACATTTAATGGCTCTGATGGTCCTTCTTTAAAAATTGTTTCAAATATTGGAAAATAATACATTCATAAACAAGTATCTTTGAAAAATCGTGGAAAAATTATTCTTAAAAATATAAAACATATTGGCATTTCTTGTCCTATTTTTTAAAAATGCATGATCCATGGTGATATTGGCGGTTCATAATATAATTGACCTTTATTTGAGGATTAGGATTACAAAGACACCTAATATGTTATTTTAGAATCTCTTATTAAAATACATCCTCTTTATATTTCCTTGCCACACTTTACATAAAACTAACCGAAATACAAATAAAACACGTTGATTAAGTTATTTTCAGTTTTAATTAAATAATTAAACAAACAATGACTTTATCAAAATGAACACTCTGAGCAAGACAATAATTGTGCACTTGTCTGCAGATGCTTTGTTATTTTGAAAAATATTGGATAAGTGAATTAAACGGAAATACGAACAAATAATTCAATATTTGTACAAACTTACATAGATAAAATAAGTAATTGCAAATAGAAACAAGGGAATCACTAGGTTTGAATAAAATCGAAAGAAATGATTGGGAATACTACACATAAAATTGAAAATTCTATATATGCATCCTCATCATCTAAATTCTAGTTGATATTGTGGGGTTTAAATGTTATAACTTCGAAGAGTTACAAAAGAAGTGACAAACATAAAATACCCTTCATGTCATAGCGTAGGGCATCGAATCAATATTTCCATAAATCCTTTATTGACTTTCCATGTCTTTTTCGCTCTGCAATTCTATTCCTCTTGCCTTCCATTTTTATTTGTTAATAAATCCTTTTATGACCCAAAAAGGGATTTACATCTATTTGCTGCCACTTTTCATTTCGACATGGAACTCAAAATACAAACATAAATCGAAAAAAACACCTCTCAGAATAAATTTCATTTATTGCTCTGCTCATCTCTGCCATAATGGATTGATTTTTCAATCAAAATATTTTTATGTTTTTATTAAATTTACATCTTCTTCCGTCCCACTCCTTTTCTGAAGGTGCGAAAAGGCAAAACGGCAGGAAGGAAAGTACCTTTCTGGATGATTGTTAGTGCGCTGTCGACCGACAATGATGTTTATTACAATGACGTTTGTGCCAATGACAATGTTGATGATGAAGATGGCGATGTTGATGAAGATGATAACATTGATGATGACGTACGGTGTTGTATATACACCACGAACATCTTCTTCAAACAACATTGATTTGAGTTGTATGCTCGTTCACTGAAAGGATGTACAGAGTACGTCTTAAGATGCTTCCTGTTTTTTCATGTCTTTTCATATTCTCCTTTTCTTATTGCATTTGAAGTCGCAGCTTGTTTCAAGGAATTGCCTTTTTAACTCTTTTAAAGTATTGAGCATAAATTTATTTAATTTTTATTGAAAGTTCCAAATATCAAATTATGGGTCATTCTGTTTAAAATTATTATATATACAAGGTGAGGAAAAAAACCTGCAAAAAACTTCAGAATGCTGTCATTTTTAAGCCACTCGTCCGACAGCTTTTAAAATTATTCCAGTGACTGCTGATTATATTATTTACAAGCGTACAAAGCATTTTGTAGAGAGTTTTCAAAAAAAAAAAAAAAAAAATTATTCGTGATGGAATTCAAGCGTGATAGTGTGATTTCTTTATTGGAAAACCACAAGTGTCTATCGTTAGAGCACTCTAGCATTTAAATGTGAATAAATGTTTTGTGTCTTTTACCATCACTCGCTACCGTGATACTGGTAGCATAGCCCGACGTAAAAAAAATGGACGAAGGAAAACAGCAAAATCAGCAGAAATGGTTCGAAAAGTAAAGAAGCGACTTGACCGAAACTCGCATCGCAGTTGCCGAAAAATGGCTCGTGAGCTAACTATATCGTAATATTCCATTCAGCAAATATTGAAAAATGAGCTCGGGGTAAAGCCATTGAAATTCCAAAAATTGCATGAACTTACACCGCTATAGAAAGAAAATAGACCCAAAAGAGCTGAAGAGTTGCTTCGCTTGGCCGAAAGTGGTGAACTGATAAAACATTCGTTGTCCAGCAGTTTGTAAACAAACAAAATTATCGTGTTTACTTGCCAAAGAGGTCAGCTGAAAATGTACACCTTCGGTTGGCCACCAGAACTCAAGCGCCTGGTATAGTGATGGTGTGGGCCGCCATAACAGCCGATGGTCGCTCTCCGCTTGTATTGATCGACCTTGACATCATAATAAATTACGAATATTATTGCGAATATATTCTGGAGGAAGTATTATGGCCTTGGGCACAATTTTCGCACAAATTTTCGCAAACAATTTTCGCACAGACCTTGGACATTCCAACACGACTCAGCACCATCACACTCAGCACGCGACACCCAAGAATGGTTACAAAATGAGGTTCCTTCTGAGGCTTCGTTTCCAACGCACAATGGCCACCAAAATCTCCGAATACCAATCCGTTGGACTATTATGTCTGGAGTATTTTGGAAAGCAAGGTTGTCACTAAACCAGTAAAAAAACATTAAGTTCGGCCGGGCCAAACTTTTAATACCCTCCACCTTAGGGTAAAGGAAACATTAGAAGAAATTTGACAACAACCATTAAAATGCCGAATATTGGGAGGTATCGTTATATGGGGGCTATACCAAATCGTGGACCTACACATGCAATGTCCCGCCAACGGAGCTAGAACCCATTATGACCTACAAATACCAATTTTTAGACCAATCCGCGAAAATATGTGGCAAAAATTATCAAAATACCGAATATAGGGAGGTACCGTTATATGGGGGCTATACCAAAACGTGGACCTATAATTACAATGACTGTGGCAAAAATAATCAAAATATCGAATATCGGGAGGTACCTTTATATGGGGGCTATACCAAAACGTGGACCTATACATGCAATGTTTTGGCACACGTACAGGGACCCGTTATGACCTACAAATACCAATTTTCAGACAAATCCGTGAAAAAATGTGGCATAAATCATCAAAATACCGAATATCGGAGGTACCGTTATATGGGGATTATACCAGAACGTGGACCAATATATCTCATTTTCAATACCAACCATCCTAGACACAATACAAATTGCTCTGCTAAAGTTTGGCGCTCTACGTCAAATAATGTGGGCTGTATCGTGATTTCAACAGACAGACAGACAGACAGAGTCTGAGGAATGACAAAGTTAATATACCCTCCTTTCCAAGGTGGAGGGTATAAAAATACTAAAGTGTCGATCACCTCAAGCAAGCGCTTCGCCGGAAATGGTCCAGAATACTGTAAAGCAACATTCGGGCAGCTGCAGGGTTTAATTTGCTTTCTCAAGAAAGGAAAGTCCGTTAAAAATTCTGTTAAAGTCATAAAAATACCGAATATAGCCGTTTTATTGGGGTGCTATACGAAGACGTGGTCCTGCATTCGCAAGTTTTTGTCATAGGCTGTAGTACCCATTACGATTTCTAAATACGAAATTAAAAACAACCCCGGTGAATAATGTCCCCTAAAATCGCCAAAATACCGAATATCGGGGTACCATTGTATGTGGGATATACGGCATCGTAGACCGATATAGACATTTCTCTTCCAGGTGGTAAATAACTTCTAGTATGACATTTTCATTAAAAAATGTAACTAAAACCATCAAAATACCGAATATAGGGAGGTAACGTTATATCGTTGACCCATACTGATATAGTGGACCCATATAGACAATACTGTTCCAGGGGGTAAAGAACTTCTAGTATGCATTTTTAGACATTTCCATTGAAAAATGTAACTAAAACCATCAAAATACCGAATATAGGGAGGTACCATTATATCGATGACTCATGTTGATATCGTGAACCTATGTAGATAATACTCTTCCAGGAGGTTAAGAACTCAGAAGGAATTCTTTTTGAGGATTTTCAGACAATTTAATTGAAAAAATTGATTCTGTGGCTGATATATCAAAAATACCTTAATGGGAAGGATGTAGGTCATTTTCAATACCACCAACTCTAGACATTATGCAGTGGTGGCTCGATCGAATGATGTCGGCCTGAGCAACACCGAGCCGACAATCTGTTTGATAGAATTTGCTTAAATGAGACTTTGGTTGTCCTACTCGATGATAGTAGCTTTAATGGTATTTGACTACCGGCATGACTACCGATCTTATGTTGTTGGCTCGATAGAAATAGGGCTATACATTTAGCTCGATAATATTCTGGTTTATGATATTCAGATTGAACTTGCGACCTTCTGACCTTCGTCCAAAGAATTCTTGTATTGCTATGTGTTATATTACCCAAGACGCTACATACTTAAAATGTTGGGATTTCAGTAATCTTTATCTCCAATTTAAAAACAAATTTAGAAGAGGGCCCTCTATTTAGGTTACTTTGCGATGTAAACTTTCAAAACCCCAAACTTTTAGCTTTCATAATCAGCTGAATTTTAATTATAATAATTGAAAAAATTGAATTTTGTTTCACAATTTAACGAGAATCCCAAATGATATTCCCAATTTTTAGCAAACTCTAAATACATCATTTTGGCTAGGCGGAAAGTCTCTCCTAAACAAATCAAGCAACGTGAATTATAGATCCCCTCGTTTTTGATTCAATATTTTATGGTTTTTATTTCATTTATCATGGCGATTTTAAGCTTCCATTTGTTAATGCATTACCAAACAGTAGCCCAGGTAGATCCTTTCACCACCAAAACCACACTTCAAATAGTCGTCATTCACAAATTTGTTTCTATCGCCATCGTGCTTGTTTTTTTTTTCTGCTAAGCTGTTGTTGTCCATGGCAACCGTTGCCGTTGCCATTGCCTTCGCGTTTTGTCAGTAGGAGATGCTGATTTGCGGTTAACTATAGTAGCAAAAATATTTTAGTGCAAATGAGGTATTAAATTTCACATTCAAGTAGATTTGTGCTGCTGATGATGCTGCTGCTTCCAGTTACTCCACACTTTGTGTGCTCACAAATTACTGAAGCTATGACAATGATGATGAGGATGATGGTGGTGGTCATGATGGCCAAATAGCCACCATCATTGAACACCGAACATATAATTTGCTGAATTTGGTTTGATTTTTTTTTCGTGTTGGTTTCAATTTTAGCTTCAGGACATTTTTCTCGTTAAATTACATATTTTCGAGAAGATATTTTACAGCAGCTACCAACCTACCTACATAGCTTTCATGTTTGGATGCATGCTTGCCCGGATTGCTGGGTGTTTTTGTTGTGTATTATAGTTTTTTTTTTTTTTTGGGGAGAATGGATTCGTGTAATGGACACAAGGTTAGGTTGCGGCATTTTTTTTTTTTTTGTTGAGGGATCAGGTGTGGTTGGTAATGGTTTTTCATCAATCGATTTTCTGATGCCATTACATGCAAATGCATTCATATTTTCTGTATAATTATGACCATAAACAATGGCGAGATATTTTGTTGTTTTTATCAGAGGATGATAGACATTTGCATTAGCATGAAATGTCAAAAATTTTCTTTAAATTGTGAGAACCAAAATTTTAAGCATTTTGGGTAAAATGTTAACATAGAAATATAAAAGGAAACAAAGTATTACCAAAAGTAAGGTGCTACCTCGAGGGATTAGGGATGAAACAAAACCATATTTTTGGATATTCGTCGCGGAAAAGCTAGGTCTCCAATTTTTATACCCTATTATGTCTTTGTGCATTTGTTTGTAACATGGAGAGAAAAGCGAGATACAGGGTGAGATAAAAAAACTGAATCCAATTTCAGACTGCTGTCATTTATAAGCCACTCGTCCGACAGCTGTTAATATTGTTAAAAAGCGTACAAAAGCATTTTGGTCAGAATTTTCCAGTGACAGCTCATTATATTGTTTACAAGCTTACAAAAGAATTTTGGTGAGAATTTTCCAGAAAAAAAGTTATTTGTGGTGGAATTCAAGAGTGATAGTGTGATTTCTTTATATTTGGCTGGAAAAACACAAGTGGCTATCGTTAAAGCACTCCAGCATTTAAATATGAATTAATCTTTTGTGTCTCTTTACATCACTCGTTACCTTGGTACTGGTAGCATAGCCCGACCTCAAGGAAGTGGACGGAAGTGAACTGTAACATCAGTAAATGGCTCGAAAAGTAAAGAAGCCACTTGATCGAAACCCGCGTCGCAGTGGCCGAAAGATGGCTCGTGAGCTGAACTTATCGAAATATTTCATTCGACAAACATTGAAAAATGAGCTCGGGGTAAAGCCATTGAAATTCCAAAAAATGCAAGAACTTACACCGCAACAGAAAGAAAATAGACTCAAAGGAGCTGAAGAGTTGCTTCGCTTGGCCGAAAGTGGTGAACTGCCGAATTTGGTTTTCTCCGATGAGAAAACATTCGTTGTCTAGCAGTTTGTAAACAAACAAAATGATCGTGTTTGCTTGCCAAAGAGGTCGGCTGAAAATGTGCACCTTCAGTTGGCCACCAGAACTCAGGCGCCGGCCATGGTGATGGTGTGGGCCACCATAACAGCCGATGGTCGCTTTTCGCTCGTATTAATCGGCCGTGGCATCAGAGTAAATGCCGAATATCATCGCGAAAATATTCTGAAGGGTGTATTTAAGCTTTGGGCACGCAAACATTTTGGCCGCAGACCTTAGACATTCCAGCAGGACTCAGCACTATCGCACTCAGCACGCACCACCCAAGAATGGTCACAAAATAAGGTTCGTCGTCTGGAGTATTTTGAAAGGCAAGGTTGGCACTAAAACATACCAAAGTGTCGATCACCTCAAGCAAGCGCATCGCCGGGAATGGACCAAAATAACTCAGAGCAACATTCGGGCAGCGTGTGACAGTTTCATTGGCCGTTTAAAGGCCATAATTCGGCCCAAAGGTGATCAATACGAACAAATCTATACTTATTCTAAAAGTTGATGCTATATCCGACATTTTTTGCTTTCATTCAGTAAAATTTAAAAAAAAGTGCAAAAATACGGCCTTTGACTTTGTTGCAGTTTTTTATCTCGCCCGGTAGACCCACAGTTACTTCATAGAAACAGATGGTGATGGTGTGGGCCGCCATAACAACCGATGGTCGGTCTCCGCTCGTAATAATCGACCGTGGCATCAGAATAAATTAAAGCCTTGGCCGCAGGACTCAGCACCATCGCACTCAGCACGCGACACCCAATAATGGTCACAAGATGAGGTTCGTCACTTTATATCTAGTGCACAGTGACCACCAAAACCTCCGGATACCAATCCGTTGGATTATTGTGTCTGGAGTATGTTGGAAACCCTTATGGATCATCCCAAGCAAGCGCTTCGCCGGATATGGACCAAAATACCGCAGAACAATATTCGGGCAGAGTGTGACGGTTTCATTGGCCGTTTAAAGATCATAATTCGTGCCAAAGGTGACCAATTCGAACAATTTTAAATTTAGAACAGTGTTGGCTTGTTTGTTCGGAATACCGTAGTATTTTGTTGTTGTAAAATGGTCAGGCTTTATTCCTTTATTGTTGTTTTTATAAAATTCTTTGTTTCCTCTTCTATTGAGCTTACGATCTAATATCCCAGACAAAAAACGAGGGAACTGATGAGGATTGGTGGCTCTTTCCGAAACCTAGGTATTCCCTGCCTTACCCCCTGGTAAACATTAACATCGTTCTCCACAAATAAATATACGTTGTTTTTTTAACAACAACAATAAAGGGATAAAGCCTGACCATTTTGCAACAACAAAATTCTAAATTTATTTTAAAAAATAATGCGTTTTCCGACATTCATTCAATAAAATTAAAAAAATGTAAAAAATGCGGCGTTTGACTTTGTTGCAGATTTTTTTATCTCACCCAGTAGACCTATGAAGATCCTCAAAAGTAACTTGAGGATCTTCATAGAAACAGACCGTCGGACATGGCTAAATCGACTAAGAATTTTACTCTGGTATAATAAGGCAATTAAATATTCCCTATATAAAAATTCCTCATAAGAATTTACGAAGGAACTTCGCGTGTTTAAAAATAATTTTTGTTTTCATGAATTCCGTAATTTGACATATCACATTCTCACACAACGTAGCTCATTCTATACTGCAATCAATCTTATCTTAATGAAATATATCAAAGTTTATGTTTATTTACGGGTATTACTTTTATTTTTCGCAAACACCCAACCATCAATTAAAAATTAATTAATTTTGACCTTATCATTATTTTATTAATTTTACAACATCATTTCATAAAAGCAACGCCCATAATAAACGAAATACGCATTTTTTATTATAAGCAATATAACAGATAGTCTTAGTCTTTATAATAAAACAAAATGCTGAAGGAAAGTAAAGACACAAGCTTTCTGCAAAGCAACGTCTTCGCCACTTTTGCCTTGGCACTTAAAATTGAACAAACAAAAAGAAATATTCACAAAATTGCAGACCGACGACCCTTGGCTAAAGGCTTTTGCTGTCAAAACACATTTTACCAAGTGCCAATAACAGCAGCAGCATCAGCAACAACAGATTAATCCAACGGGGCCAAAATGGAAATTTGTTGTATCGCAAACATAAAATCAAGCATAAATTCTCAGGCACCTCATGTTGTGAAAAGAAACCGAGGCAGAATTAATAAAACTAAACCAAAATAAGATAAAGGTATGTCGATTCAATGCGGATGGCGACAAAGTTTTAATGAAGATTCTTTCAAGCAGCCGTATTTTCACACTAGTCTACGTTTCGGAGGTTTTCTATAGACAAAATACCTCTTAAAGGACTTCCTTAGAAAGGAGAACTCATAACATAAGTTCATTATTGTCCGTAAGGACTATGTTTTTTCAATTTTAAGCTTGTTTTTTTTTCTTTGGGCGCAGAATACGTTTTAAAATTAAATTAATTTTAACTTTTTAACGTTTTTTATACCTTAAAAATGAGTGTAAATTAAATTAACTTTGTCTTTCCGTTTGTAACATCCATAAATATTCGCCGTAGACCCAATAAATTTTATATATTCATAATCAACATACAATTCTAAGTCGATTTAACGATGATCGTCCGTCTGTCTGTTGAAATAACGATACAGCCCACATTATTTGACGTAGAGCTTCAAAATTTAGCAGAACAATTTGTATTCCACGTTTTTGTATAGCCCCCATATAACGGTACATTCCAATATTCGATATTTTTATAATTTTTGCCAAATTATCCACAGATTTGTCTAAAAATTGTTATTTGTATTTCGTAATGGATTATAGATCCGGTGACGCAGTACATAGATCGTAGTATATATAGCTCCACGGGCTATACCAGCCCCATATAACGATACCTCCCGATAGTCGGTGTTTTAGCGATTTTTGCTACATTTTTCCAGGAATTTTGGTATTTAAAGTTCGTAATAGGTTCTTGATTCGGTGGCGGAACATAATATATAGGTTCACGTTTTCGTATAGCCCCCATATACCGTACCACCCAATATTCGGTATTTTCATAATTTTTGCCACATTTTCCACGGATTTGTCCAACAATTGGTATTTGTAGTTCATAAGAGGTTCTAGCTCTGATGGCAGAACATTGAATATTTCGGTCCACATTTTCCTATAGTACACATATAACGATACCCACCGATATTTAGTATTTTGATAATCCTAGTCACATTCACCCACGAAATTGTATTTAAGAAAATATTGTAGATGACAATTCATGAAGTACAAAATTGTCTATAGAGGTTTCCGTTTTGATATGGCCCCCATACATAGGCCTCGCCCATTTAATGTTTTTTTTTTTTTTTTTTTTAATTTTACAGTATTATCCAAACGGTCGTACTGGCATTTATAATTTAAACCGAACATAATGCTTTTTTACTTGTTGAACATGAAACATTCTATTTTATATTTATATAATTAACATTTTCTGTCCAAAAGTTTTCTATCCCCGAAGATACCAAAATACTAATTTGCAGCCTAATCGATTGGAAAACAAGTACAAGAGCAGTAAGTTCGGCGGGCCTCCACCATTTGGAACGAACTTGCCAATTTTCAAACAAATAAAATCCGTTAAAAATTCAGTTAAAATCTTTAAAATACCAAATGTAGCCATCACGCTAGGGTCTAAACGATGACGTGGACCTGCATAGGCAACTTTTTCATATGCCAGTACAATATTCAAATGCGAAACTTGAAATAAAAAATCGATAAATAAAGTAGCTAAAATCCTCAATATAGGAGGTACTATTATATGGGGCTTTACCAAAACGTGGACCGGCATAGACAATTTTGTGTCTTAGGCTGCAGTATCCATTACGAACTTTAAATACCGAATATAAAACAATTCCGGTAAATAATGTCGCTAAAATCATAAAAATATCGAATATCGGGAGGTACAGTTATATGGGGGCTATACGAAGACGTGGACCTGCACAGACAATTTTCTGTCTTAGGCTGTAGTATCTATTTCGAACCTCAAATACTAAATTTGAAACTATTCCGGTGAATAATGTCGCTAAAATCATCGAAATACCGAATATCGCGAGGTACCGTTATATGGAGGCTATACGAAGACGTGGACCTGAAAAGAAATTTTTTGTCGTGGGCTGTAGTACCAATACCAAATATCGGAAGGTGCCGTTACATGGGGGCTATAAGAATACGTGGACCTGCAAAGAAAATTTTCTGTCGTGGGCTGTAGTATTCATTACGAACTTCAATAATGTCGTTAAAATCATCAAAATATCGAATATCGGGAGATAGATGATGGCGGCTTTACGGAGACGTGAACCTGCACAGTCAATTTTTTGCCATATCCTGTAGTATCCATTAAAAACTTCAAATACGCAATTTGAAACAATTCCGGTGAATAATGTCGCTAAAATCATCAAAATATCGAATACCGGGAGGTACCGTTATATGAGATCTATTCGAAGATGTGGACCTGCACAGACAATTTTCTGTCTTAGGCTGTAGTATCCATTTCGAAATTCAAATACGAAATTTGAAACAATTCTAGTGAATAAAATCATCAAAATACCGAATATCGGGAGGTACCTTTATATGGGGGCTATACCAAAAGGTAGACCTACATGGTGAATTTGCAACACCAGAAGTCCTGCAGACATATTATACATTTGAGTAAAATTGCATCAATCTACTTCATTTCGTTCGGAAGCTAGAGTGATCCCACAGAGGGATAGACGGACGGATATCGCTAAATCGACATAGAATTTCATGCTGATCAAGCATATATATACTATGTGGGGTCTAAAATGTATATTTTGAGGCGTTACAAACGGAATGACAAACTTAATATTTCCTCCATACTATGGTGGGGGGGTATAAAAACGAGTACCATCAAGCCTACTTGAGATTTTTATCCACCTAAACTGGCTATTGTGCAGTGAAATTATAAGAAAATTTGCCTCAAATTGGGAAAAATGCTAAATTATTCAGAACTAAACAGAGATTTTATTAGGAAATAAATATGCTCTTCTTTTGCTCGGAGACCCACAATGAAACTTCATCTACAGTAATTCTTACTTTGACATTTTCTTCAAAAAATGAAGTACAAAGGGAGATATTGACTTGTATTGGATATACATAGAACATGATTTTGAAAAAAACTTTTGACCTTCCTTTCGCCGTTTTCAATTATTAATTCAAAATTAATGCAACAAGCTGTTTGGTTTTTTGATAATAATTCTGACATTACAAGCCACACAGGTAAACCCCTATACCTGCAATGTTTTTAGAGTTAGCCTACCTTGTCTTCATTTTATAATGAATACAGGTGTCGTTTTTTAGCTTTAGTAGATTTTCCTCGTAACTATTTTTTTTGGACAGTGTAGGGTAACATATATTCAGTCCACACTATTTCGTTCGCTTGAGACCACGTGTCAAACGAAAAATACTTGTCATGTAGTAAGTTTCAGGGTTCAAAAGGGTTACCAAAAAATTATGTAAAATCCTTGAAAAAACAGTTTATTTCGCTGCCACAATCAAAATTGGTTTCTCACTCCTTGCCATCCGCCCCATAAAAAGAGATAATGGAACTCTGTTTTGATTCTGAAATAATT